>NC_053153.1:68978039-69299706 GCF_016808335.1 Panicum virgatum
TGTAGTATATGGGCAAGCTACCGAGCACAGAGTTGACCAGCACGATTCGGCCACCAGTGCTAAGTAGTTTCGCTTTCCATCCCGCAAGGTAGCGATCAAAAGAGAGTAGGAGGGGCTGGTAGTCTGCAAACTTAAGCTTGTGTGGGGAAAGGGGGAGTCCCAAATACGTTTGCGGGAAGGAAGAGACAGAGCAACCCAGGATCTCCGCCATCTCCGCAGCGGTGGTTGCATCAACATGCATAGGAACAAAGGTGGATTTGTGAAAGTTGATCATCAGACCGGTCGCGGCAGAGAAGTTCTCAAGAATGCGCTTGAGCACAGTCATGGACGCTACATCCCCTTTCATGAGAATCAACGTGTCATCCGCGTACTGAAGGACGGGGCACGAAAGCGAGGCGTCGATGGGATGCTGCAGCTCCCCTCGCTCAACACCGCATCGGATGAGTCGCTGTAGGACGTCCGCCACGATGATGAAGAGGTACGGGGAGAGGGGATCACCCTGACGGAGTCCACGCCGACAGGTGATCCAACGGCCTGGGACCCCGTTTAACATGACAGCCGTTTTACCACTAGTTAGGATCTTGGAGATCCAGCTCCTCCAGTGATCATCGAACCCTCTGGCAGCTAGAATCCTGTCCAAGCTTCCCCATTCGACCGAGTCGAATGCCTTTTTAAAGTCAAGCTTCAGAACCGCCGTGGGCACTTTGCGTTTGTAGCAACAGCTTAATAGATCAGCTGCATACACGAAGTTCTCGGCAATGCTCCTCCCATGAATGAAGCCAGTCTGATCAGCGTCAATGAGAAGCGGGATGACCGGTTTCAGCCGGTTGACCATCACCTTGGTGAATAGCTTCATTGGGCAGTTCTGCAGGGAGATGGGGCGGAAGGCATCGGCAGTGCGCGCGACATCCTTCTTCGGGAGTAGGACGAGCAAGGCCCTGTTGAGCGCATCCAGGTCAAGGCGCCCCCCATGGAAATCTTGGAACAGTAGTGTGATATCCTCCCGTAACGACGCCCAGAAGTGTTTGTAGAAAGAAGGGCCAAAACCGTCCGGGCCAGGGCTCGCATGCATGTCCATCGCGAACAGAGCGGCAGTGATCTCGCTTGTAGTGAATGGGGTGGAGAGGTTATGAGAGGCGAGATCTAGGGAGGGGTAGAGGTCACCGAGGTCGAAGTTCCAAGAGGTGCCCCTGGTTTTTCCCAGCAGATCCGAGTAGAAGTTGTGGAGGACAGCACTCTTGGCGCTGTGCGTCATGGCAATGACAGTACCACACTCCAAGACAGCAATGTTGTTGCGCCGACGTCTCCCCGAAGCGGCCGCATGGAAGAAACGGGAGTTCTCATCCCATTCCACGGCAAGACGTACATGGAAGCGCTGGCGCCAGAACGCTAGCTTTTCCGCATGGATATCCTGCAGGCCTCGGATGGCAATGCACCGAAGCTTCTTCTCATTTGGCTGTAGGGCACGTTGTTCCTCAAGGAGATCAAGAACGTTGATCAAGATGCGCGTGTCCTGCGCCCGCTGATCAATTGGAATGAGGCGTTTCACCCAGGAGCGACAAGCCCCACGGCAATGCTTGAGTTTTTGGACGAAAACCTTGCTGCTTCCCTCACGCGCAGGCCGCGCAAGCACATCGTGGATGATCGCCCGGAAGTTTCGGTGGAGGAGCCAAGAATTCTCAAACCGAAAGCAAGCACTACGAGGGATTCTGGTGCTAGCAGTGAGGAGAAGGGGGACATGGTCCGAGCAGAAGCGTGTCAGAGAGGAGAGGGTGGTGTTAGGGAAGACTGCATCCCAATCCACGTTAACGAAACACCTATCGAGGCGTACCAGAGTAGGCTCGTCACGTTTGTTGCTCCACGTGTAAGCTCGGTCAGTCAGCGGGATTTCAATTAGGCAGAGGGTGTTGATTAACTCGTTGAACTCATTTGCCTCAGTATAGTTGAAACGACCGTTGTTCTTGTCACCAGGATCGCGAGTGAGGTTGAAGTCCCCCATTACCATCCAGGGACCATTCACGGAGGCAGCAACCACAGCAAGTTCAGAGAAGAAGCATCGCTTGTCCTCGTGGTTGGCAGGAGCGTAGACATTCGTGAAAGTAAACTCAGTTGTGTCTTGCGCGAGGATGAATCTGGTGGTGAGGGTAAATTGTTCAGCACTGGAGGCACGGAGGCAGCAAGAATCATCACTCCAAGCAGTGAGGATCCCACCCGACGCACCAGTGGAGTCCCGAGCCACGCAGTGCCGCAGCCGGCTGGGGAGAAAGGACGTCGGCCGTTGCACCAAGAGGGAGGGGAGCTTGGTTTCCTGAAGCGCCGCAATGGTGGGCCGAACAGAGATGAGTTCGGCGAGCACATCGTCCCGACGGGAAGCCTGGCCGAGTCCACGAACGTTCCACGAGCAAATCGAGAGGCTCTTATTCATGGGGAGCATGAACGGCACCAGAAGAACAAGTACAAGAACAAGGAGGAACGAAGCGCACAACACAAGCACAACACAGAACTGAGTTCACTAGACAAACAGGTGGCATACAAGTGACACCGGCCGCCACAAAGCCGGGACCCCAACCACACATAACAAACCACCATACGCTCACGACCTAGCGCAGGGGGGCCGAGCAAAGCATCAGGCCAAGGACTCACAAGCTCACACAGCGGAGGAGGAGCAGTCCGGACATGAAGGACAGGTTCACGCCGGACAGAGAAGTGCCCTCTAGCAGGGAGTGCACAGTACAGATTATTGACTACACACAACATCAGGCCACCTCGGCCACCTCGTCGTCGTCGGAGAGATCGGGGAGGCCGCACACACGCCCAAGACAGCGCAGCTTGTAGGAGGAGATGCGGCGAGGCGGAGGGCGCTCGAGAGCCCCAGACCGAGCGAGCGCCTCCCGCATGCGTGCGGAGGCACACGCAAGATCCAGCTTGGCCGCCTTGACGCGAGTTGCCTTGGAAGTGGCGTCGACGTAGAGCGGGTCCTCCTTGGCGGCGAGGCGGAGGCTGTGGCGGCGCGTCCTGGCTGCAGAGTCATGTGCCCGCTTGCGACGAGCACGGCGACGGCGGATGCTAACCTCGTGTTCCTCGGCCGCCAGGAGATCGCTCAAGGAAGGTGCGAAAGACGGCGACCGACTGATCTCCCGCGGCCCCAGCAGCGGGGAAGGAGACAGAACGGGCGGCGGGAGATCACGGATCACCACCTGAGGCACAGCAGCAAGCGAGAGAGCACGCTCCAGCGCGCTAACAGCACCTGCGACAAAAGACCAAATGGGAACAGAAGGGTACAAAGGACGGCCCAACTCACGGCAGGCCGGTGGAGTAGGCCCAGGAGCACCAGCCGTAGGCCCAGATCCACCAAAGAGGGGGGACCCGCGCCCGCAGAAGGATGCCGGCCCACCAGCGAAGAGGGGGGGTTGCCCGGGCGTGGAAGTCCCTGATGCCGGAGGATTCCCGTCGCCGCCGTCGTCATCCCCCCAATCGGAGAAGTCCGCCTCGGCCGGGAGCGGCGCACCGTCTGGGTGCGACCAGAAGCGCACCACACGAACCTTGGCGATCCCAGCGAGGGAACCGCCCAGGTTGCGCACCACGAGGGAGGGCTTCACCTCGCCCTCGTTGTCGAGAAGCACCAGCACCCGAACGACCGAGAAGTCGGCGATGTCCGCACCGGTGACCTCGTCGGCCGGGCGATCGGCAACCACCTTCAGGCACTCCTTGTCGATGCAGCAGACTTTGGCCGTAGACCTGGAAGGCACGCGTGATACGCGCCCTAGTCCAGTGTTCAGGGGGGAAGTTCTTCGCCGCCAACACCGCAAGGCGGCGATAGCGGCAGACGAAGCGGAAGTCGGCCTCCTCGTGTCGCACCAGGCGGAGGAAGTGCCCATCGAGACAGATCGGGCCGCGACGGATGGTCTCTTCCCGGAAGAAAGGATGCCGGAAGACGACCATCATGGCCCCGTGGGAGGAGGGAGCCAGCCTGACTGGAGGGTCGCCGCCACGCTGCTCCAGAGCGGTGCGGATGTAGAGCCCTGGGTCAGCGCGCTCAGGCTCGACGAAGGCGTAGGCGAGGCGGCGACATGGCCCCATGTCCACTGGGGGCATGTGGACCTCAACAAAGTCGCCTCCGACGGCGAAGTTATCGCCAGAGGGTGCAGCAGCAGGAGCGGCGGGGAAAGGGGTGGCGGCACGCCAAGTACGGGGGCGGCGGTGGTGAACTGCGCCGAAGGCAGGAGAAAAGGCGGCATCGGCGAAGCGGACGGCTGAAGCACGACGTCGGCCCCCGGGACCAGCGGTGGAGTCGGAAGAGGCCGGGGGTAGAGTGGGTGTGGTGGGGGCGCCCAGGATCGACGTCCGCCCGTCGAGCGTCGGCGATCGCCCAAGCGCCTCACGCCCAGGCGGGAGTGCACCGGATGGCGGGGGTGCCCGGGGGCGGGGGGGCGAGTCGGAGTCGTCGCTTGTCGGGAGCGCCGGCCTCCGGGCGACCCGCGCCCAGAGCGTGGCCGGGCCGGCCATCGAGCACGACGCGCTGCGGTGGCCGTAGCGGAGACACTGGCGACACCGAACCGGATCCCGGCAGGCGTCGACGAGGTGGTCAGCAGCTAGGCACCGGAAACACTGAGTATGCGGGGAAGGCAGGGACTTGGCGCGGCGAAGACGACTGCCATCCGCGGTTTTTAAAGGCGGGGAGGCAGGGGAGAGCAGAGCCATGAGGTATGGGCGCGCCGCTCCTGGACGGGACGTCGGCGTAGAGTCGTCGGCGAGTGGCGTAGAGGCGGTAGCCTGGGCGGTGTGACCGCCGTTCGGCGCGCGCGACGAGCGACATCCGTTCGGCGCGTGAGATGACAGCACCGCCCTGGGAGTTGAATGCGGCACAGAGCTGCAGACAGTTCGGAGAGAGGGATAATCTGGAGCAGGCGAGCTCACCCCGATTTCCTGGAGATACGGGGCAGGAGCAGAATGGCGGCAAGCTGCCCTCCTGACAGGCAGGTGGGAGGGGGGTGAATACAGGGCGTGGAAACCACCTCGGGGGCGCGACATGGGCCGCACACGGCCGGCCCAAGAACGTTTTCAGTGGTGGCAGGCCCGTCCCCGCCCGCGGTTCCAAGAATTTCAAAATGAGGCATGACGTCACCGCCGCACTTGCCAGGAGAAGCTCCGGCGGCCATGGCAGAGGCAAGGGTGGGGAAGAGAAGCAAGGAAATGCTCGCCACAGCGCAGCGCCCGCGCGAGACGATGTAGTTCGCCAAGTTCCTGTCCACTGCACGAGTGGAGAACAAATCCGGCGCAATACAAATGACATCGAAGCGAATGTGCGGACGTGAGAAGCAGTAATTCAGAACATTGGCAACTTGCACCCTGGAAGGGCTGCCGGCGGCAGCCGCCGGGCGGATCTAGAAGGTGCCGTCGGAGGAACTACGGGATCCGGCGCCAGCGGGAACAGCAAGATGGTGGAAGTGAAGAAGCGCAAAATCGGAGAAGCACGCACCTGGTGACTGGGAACCGAGGCTGCGCTGCCCCGCGCCCCGGCGGACAGCCGTCCTTGCACGCCGCGTCGGGTACTGGCACGCCATGGTGCCGGCGGGGGGCGCACCAGTAGCGCGCACCGAGGGCACAGTCGCCGGATGCCGAGAGGCGCGACGACGGGGGAACGGGACAGTGGCACCAATGGGAGTGAAGCAGGGGAGGGTGGAGGTGGGTAGCGGGAGGAGAGGAGGAAGAGAGGAGCTCAGGCGAGGGAAGTATGGTGGGTCATGGTGAGGTTCGTCGGCGGCAAGAGGAGCGCCGGCGGCGTCGCCCGTGGGAGCGCCAAGGGCGCTCCGGAAAGGACTCCCCATATCCTTAGCCAATATTGAATTTTGTTCTGATAAGTCTTAGATTTATGACTCATGAGAGCACGCCGGATAAGATCTGCTTCAAAAAGTGTACGGGGGCTCGTTAACACCCGGGTGGAAAGAAATGAGCAGTTAATTAATCACGTCTCTCCGGACTCCGGCAACTGGCCGAATTCGAGGATGGCGCGGCGATCCGGAGAAAGCTCCACCGAGAATGCCGCGAGAATCCTGCCGCGCGGGCGGCAGCTCGTGAGAGGTGGAGGCCCGGCCGGTGACTTGAACCGTCAGCTATGCACGGGTCACAAAACTTGACTTCACGAGAGAAGTGGGCTGGTTCTCAAAAAAAAAAAAAAGAGAGAAGTGGGCTGCACCCACACGATAAGGCCGCATACCGCTCGGCCCATTAAGGACGGCCCAACAAATACCAAGTCATCCTTCACTCTCGCACCGCAAACTCCCCTCGCCGCTGTCGTCGCCGACCGAGGGAGCCATGGATCCAGCCGCTCCCCGCCGCGGGCACCTACAGATCCACCTCCTGGTGGTGGCCCTCACCGTATTCGTGGTCCTCGTCGCGCGGTCCAGCGCCGAGGTCATCACCCTCACCGAGGAGACCTTCTCCGACAAGGTAACACCCCCCCCCCCCCCCCACCCCCTTCTCTTCTCTCTCCGCCTTACCTTCCGGACAGGGATAGCTCTAAAGACTTGGGCACGCCTGTGCTGCACTGTTTGCTACGCTCGTCGACCAAGGATTAGCGATACTAGACAGGTCGGCATGCTTAGTCATGGAGCTCTCTAGCAGTTGTATGCCAATTCACTTTCATGAGTTGCATAATGATTAAGTTGCCACTCCCCTCATTAAACGGATGGATCGTAGCCCCTGGCGGTCATCTTACCTGATATAGAAAGCGCAGGAATTCACAGCCTGATTGGTTTGCTACCAATTTTTGCCATGCCAAACAAAGGTCAGAGTGCTATTACAGAGCTGATGTATTGTTGCATATGCATACAAATTCGAGTTGCTCTGATGTCACATGCTTGTTTTGGTTAATGGAGTATGATTCTGAGAAATTCTCTTGTTTAGATCAAGGAAAAGGACACAGTATGGTTTGTGCAATTTTGCGTCCCCTGGTGTAAACACTGGTAAGGCGTGTGCTTCTCACAGGATTTGGTATATGGTTTATAACCTTTTTGTTTCCACGAGCTGATTTTTCAAGCTTATGCTGTTTGCAGCAAGAACCTTGGAACACTTTGGGAGGACCTGGGAAAGGTTATAGAAGGTGAGGATGAAATTGAGATAGGGCAAGTCGACTGTGGTGTCAGCAAACCAGTATGCTCCAAGGTGGATATCCACTCCTACCCAACATTCAAGGTGTTTTATGAAGGTGAAGAAGTAGCAAAATATAAAGGTATACTTTGCTTCACCAGCTCACTATGTTTTTTGCAAAATCTCCATCTTAAACCAAGGTTGAACCTTCTAGCTTTGATCCATTGTTCTTATGACCATCTATGGATTATGGTTAGCGTAGGAGTGGAATTTCAAATACTAAAATCTCTGACCAAATTTGAATTTGACATTTTAAGGCATTTGCATATCAAATAAGCACCCACTTCCATGAAGAATTTACTTTTAGATCATTAGGTCACCTCTTCTATCAAGTATCAAGATTTTGTTAAATGCACTAATCATAATGTAGATACTGCTAGGTTTACTATCACAGGCAAAAACAAGTTAACAACAACATGACTGAATGCTTATTGAGCCATTGGATCATGCTAATTTACTGTCAAAATGAATATCACTACAATCTACATCTTGCTGAACTCTTTGGAGCACTGAATGCTATGATACTATAGATTGAAGTTCTCGCTTACAAGCCGCTGTATAGCTAGTTTCTATTGTCCCTGTGGGGGCTGATTATATGCAACAGTTGATACTCAGAACTAAAAAAAAAGTGTGTTTTATTATAATAGCAGACTAGCAATCACCATTCATCCATCTTTTAAGTTTTAACTTATGCTTAGGTATTTAACCTAATACGTGAGGCATATTTTTTTCCTTCATAAGTTATTCGTGCTTCATAACTGTCAGTTGTCACTACATATTCTTTTGTTTCCTCCGGATTCTGGTTCTACTTGTCCTTTTTTTTTTTTGGTTTTCTGCTCTCTTCTTTTGACGGCATTCTGTATTGACATCTCACGTACGCTACCGCAGGACCAAGGGATGTGGAATCACTGAAGAACTTTGTGTTGAATGAAGCTGAGAAAGCTGGTGAGGCGAAGCTTCAAGCTGATTGAGGCTAGAACTAGAACATTGGCGTAGACAAGGATCTTGCTTAGATCTTTTTTATCTTGCCAGTGTCCTGTATCCTGGCATTTGATAGAGGACAAGGACAGTTCCTGTATCTTTTGAGTTTTCACCTGCTAGTCCTAATCAGCTAATGGAAGTTCACATGTACTCCAGTCCATACGATGTGTTCGACATTGATAAACTAACTATTGATTAAAATTCAACGACACAAAGGCCTATTTATATCACTTGCGCATCCGCTGCCAGTTACAATGGTCGTTGTATGGATCGTAAATTTATGCAAATATGCTGGTGGGAATAGGGATTGCAGTTAAAACAATTGGGACTTTATGCCCACAAATTCGCCAAGAGATGTTCAGAGTTCAGATTACGCTTGAAGTATACCGACAGAACGACGTAAAGAACCATATAAAAACTGCAGCATTAGACGGCAGTGGCTTGGGACGCAGTCCTGGTGTGTGCCTGACGAGTGACGACGAACTTTCATGAACAGCGATTCAGCAACCCATTCATGGCCACAACTTAAAAGAAAAGCAATAAAAGTATGTGGTCATGCCTGTCGGGCTACCTCACAAGCAGTTTGCAGGAGATTGGTGAATGTAAAGGGGTTAAACTAGTGTCAAAGATTAATGAAGCCTTTTCATTACTCAAATGGTTAAAAATATCACAGCTGTCGCAACTCACAGCACCGGTAAGACACAAATAGGTAAAATTACAAGAAAAGATGCACCTTACCAGAACAAAAATCCCCGGACAAGAGCTCTCATTCATTTCGTTCGCGGCCCCGGCCACTTGCTGATCCGCTCCTTCTCGTACTTGACGAACAGCGCGGCGGCCGCGGCGACGGTGTACGCCTGCAGGAACAGCGTGGCCGGCTGGTGGTACTTGACCAGGGCCTGCCCGGAGCCCAGCTCCACGAGCAGCAGCGCGGCGAGCCCCAGCGCCGCGAGCGCGCCGTTGAGCCGCTCGCTGTACGCGGTGAAGCCGAACTCCACGGGCGCGCCGAGCGCGGACCGGGGCTCCCGCAGCGGCACGGGCGGAAGCGTGACGGCGTTGGCGGACGCGGACGCCGCGGCCTTCTTCTTGCGCGCGCCGCGCTTCTTGGGCCCGACGCGGGACTTGATCCGCAGGACGCGCTCCTCGAAGTCGTCGTCCGCGGTGGCCGTCTTGGTGGTGGCCGGGGACGGCGGCGCCAGCTCCTGGTCGGCTGCGGCGGCGTCCTCGCCGGAGGAGGAGGCCGCGCGGGGAGCGAACGGCAGTAGCAGCGCGCGATGCCGGAGCGGGGAGCGGAGGACGGTGGTGGGGGCGAAGGGGCCAGAGAGCGGCGTCGCCATGGCCCCTCCCCTGGCCGCGTGCACGCACCAGCACTTCATGGCGCGAGGGAGAGCAGGCTCCTTGCGGCGTGCGTCCCGTCCCGGCTTGGCTTGGCTTGCCTCTGGTTTTGGATAGGGTGTTGGGGCTGGCAGGCGAGTGGCTCCGGTGGCTGCACGGTGCGTTGAAAACTGCCTCATGCGAAGTGGCGGAGAAATGGTTTTATCGGGAGCATTGTCACATGTCACGTTCATAATTTGGGCCTTCTCGTCGTGCACACGTCTGTGCTAAAACTTCAATGGACCTTTAACCCACCTCATTGTGCCTTCGGGGTATAGATGGACAAATGCACCGTGTCACATGGGCGGCACGGAAAACGACATTAAAAAACATGACATGATAAGTTTAGTGTCATTGATAACACGGCACGGGCGTAGTATAGTGTGTGGGCTGAACCCCAGTACGCAATGCGGTACGGACACGACACAGATAATGGATCGGCACATGTCTGGCACGGTACCTAACTAGCCATTACAAGCCCAGCAGCCCTACTAGCCGTTAGGCTCATTTTTTGCCCGCGGCCCGCTAACGGCCCACCAAAGCCGGCAGTCTGGCATACATAACTCAGGGTGGCGGGAATCTTGCCTCCTCCCAATTCCTAATGCTCATTCCCCCTCCCTCCGCCTCCACTCGCCTCGGCCCGCCTGTCCGTATCTCTGCGCCTCTCACCTCTTCAAGCTCCGGCCTCCGGTCGCTGGATCTGCGCCGCCGGCCATTGATAGCCATCGTTCTGGGCTACACCGTCACCTTCCCCATCGATTCCCCATCTATTCTGGTCCTCGGTTGTCCCTGTACGATCAAGATCGGCAGTTCGGCACCGCGGTCCGGCCGGTGTGGCGTCGCCTGCTTCACTCCGGCACGACACTACCGCACGATTTCTTTTTCTTCTAGTCCCATCCTCCTCTCCGTCTCTAGTCTCCTCGAATCCGTCCCCAAAACTGAATTTTGAGTGTTTTGAGCTTTTTTTTGTGGTAATGCCTGGGCCAGCACTATCACGGTGTGCTAACCGTGCCGTCGGCACAACACGGCACGGTTAAGTGCCTATAGTGTAGTGTCTAGGTTGAGTGGCCATGGCACGACTAAGGCTTAGGGCGTGTTTGCGACCCTGGACGCGCACGGCCTGGCCAGCCCAAATGGTCCAGACCTGGTTAGGCCTGTCCCTGGCCAGCCACCTGCGCTTGTTTGCGCTGCTGCACCCCACTAGCCCGGCTTAGCTGAGCCCATGTTTGCGATCCAGTGGGCAGCCGGGCTCACAGCCCAACCGCCACCAACTGCCCAGGCCAGATCCTGTTTTGCAGGGTGGCTGAGATGAGCCTGGCCCAACATAAGCATGCACAAATTTGATCTTAATCAATAGAGGGAGATGTAAACAATACAGGTACAACATCATTAACATCATATAATCATCTTTGTAACAGAATTTCTTACATAATAGATTTCATGAAAAAAATTGGCCTCAGCTTTTGTATTGTGGTGGATTTGCTCATTCAACTCATTGGTGGATGCCCTCAAAACAAAGGGATAAAGCCAATACAAAAAACATCATAAAAGATGAAACAAAGAGTCAAAAGAAATAGAGAAACTTCTCAGTAGAAAAGGAGTAACATCTCAATAGGATCTGGCCTGGGCATCTCAACATTCAAGATCAAACACAGGAACAACATGTAAACTAAGGCAAATGGCATCCACGTCATGTATGTTTTTGCATCATAGGCCATTAAATTCCCACAAGTACCACCAAGACAAGCAAACCAGATAAGATCAAATATGGAGGTAACAGAAATGCAAACAAGTAATAAGTCTAGATGCAAATAGAAGTAGCCAACAAAGGCTACAATGAGGTTATACAACAAGTTGTCCAGCCCAACAGCTAAGGGCTCAAATAGTGTTTCTCTCACACAAATGCTGCCTATATTTAGCCAACCTCCCAGCAAAAGCTAACTAAAAGTCAGGTGTCACTACATCATCCTAACTGCACAAAAGCTCTACAGCCAACTAATACCAGCTGCTGTCAAAAGAAGAGAAGGTTGGTGAGGGGGGGTGGAGGAACTATACATCTCAACACTCAACCCCCTCCTTTCCAGGCATACCAGCAAGGGTCACCAACTACATGAAGTAGTTCTTGGCTAAGAAGGTCCTCAGCCAAATGCTCCTATGGCCATCAGTCATGTTCACAAAGCCCCTACCTTGGGCCTTGTTGTCCAGGAGAAATGTGTAAGCCACAATGAGGGCCTCATCAGAAAACCCAGGCATCTCCATCATAGCAAGATAAAGATTAGCATCAACATGGGCAGGGCCAGTCTCCCTAAGGGCATTGGCAACATTGTTGACAGCATCAGACATGTTGGTCAGCATGATAATCTCTTCTTCAGAGAAAGTCCCTCTCTTCCTCTTCCCACCAGCAGCTGAGGATGGCTGATCTGTGGCCTTGCTACCCTCTGCTGGTGCAGGGGGAGCTTTGTCAGCAGAGCTAGGAGCCAGTGGAGTACCCTCATTCTTCCCAACAGTGCTATCAGCTAGGTTCTACCCTAAAGCTTCCCCAGACCCAAGTGCAAACCTCCCAGTGGCCAGAGCATTGCCAAATATGGCCTCCATCTCACTGTAGAACCTAATTGGGGTGTTTAGGTACTCAGTATCTTTAGGATGATCCTGCAGTTAGGTTAATAGTAAGGTTTAAACAAGAACAGATACTATAGGTATGAAGGACAGGAAGTGGATGCAATTTGCTACCTTGATGTGCCCAAAGTAGTGGTCATTGTCAAGCATGACGGCATAGTTCTGGTCATCCCAAAGTGCACCACTAAGGTCCTTGAGTTTGGACACCTTCTGCCATTTCTGCCTCCATTTCCTAAGATGGTTGTACACTTGAGTTGGGCTGACAATCTTCTCTCACCAATCCTTAAGGGCTCTGGCCACTTGGTTCACATCTTTGTCCTTGAAGACCTTGTCAGGCCTGCTGCCATCACTCACCATAGCAGCCATCCTCCTAAGAACAAAGCCACTACTATTGTTGGTCCACCTCATAGCCTTACCGGCACCAGCAGCAGCAACAGGAGCAACTACCTCAACATCAGCCGCAGGATCAAGCTCTACTGGAGCAGCACCATGGCCAGCTACAACAGGAGCAACACCAGTGCCAGCTACAACAGCAGGACCACCAGACCCACCACTAATCATCTCCTCAAGCACAACATCAGCAGAAACAAACCCCTGACCACCAATTGAGACTGAAGCCATAGTGATACTGGTGTGCATAAATGAGAGTAGATAACAACAAGACCAGTTAAATAAACAGTCAAAGAAAGCACATAAAATCAATGTACTTCATCAAATAAACATCAGAATGAACAAACATGAGATCCATAGCAGGATCAAATAAACATGGTCTCAAATAAGTGGTCTCAGCCTTGTCCAATAAATTATTACATCATCATCAAATAAACATGAGTTCCATAGCAGGATCAAATAAACATGGTCTCAAATCCTATTGTTTCCCCTTCCAGCCCACATTGCATCACATATGGCATCCTTCTTTGTAGCCATGTCAATGGAGTCTTGGTCAAGATGTGCAGGTGGCAAGTCAAGTGGTTCTGGTGGTGCACCAGTGAAACCAGCCTCAGTTGGCACTACTTCATCAATGCCAAAGCCTAGGATCCAGTTGTGTAAAATTGCACAAGTATAAACAAGTTTAACTTGTGTTCTGTACTTGTGGAAGGGCTTGTTGTCCAAGATCCTAAACCTCAGCTTCAGTGCACCTATAGCCCTCTCCACAGTCACTCTAAGTGAAGAGTGCCTTAGGTTGAAGAGCTCCCTGGCATTGGAGGGTATGTTCCTGGGACCATATTCAGACAAATGGTACCTCACTCCCCTGTAGGGTGGTAGCAGCGCAGGCTTGCATGCATACCCAACATCTACCAAGTAGAATTTACCTACAATTGGACATATACTGTGAGTGTGCGTGGCATTGGCTAGTGAATCGAACATTGAGTTTGTGGTTTGTGCAATTACCTTCAGGCAATGTGAACCCATCATCCCTCTCAATGGCATCTGCCAAGACAGTTGCATCATGGGCAGAACCCTCCCAACCAGCAAGGACATAAGTGAATAGAAGGTCACAATTCACAGCTACCATGATATTTTGAGTGGGGTCATTTTTCCTATCCCTGAAAACTTGTTGGCTACGCCTTGGCACCCTTGCCAGGAAATGTGTCCCATCTATGAAGCTAATGCAGTCCTAAAATGCAAGCTGTAAGTTATTTGGCCCTATGGTTTTGAACTTATGAATTCAAGGTACAGATTTACCTTTAGGTATGGATTCTACCTTGGGCTTCCAAGGATCTTTGGGTGAGTGGATGTGCTAGGAGGTTTGATCAATTCACTCCTAAACTCACCAACAGCATACAAAATCTGGTGGAAGTGTTTGTGCACAGTTTGGATGGACCTCCTAAAAGAATGGTGGACAACTCTGTATCTCTGGTTGTGCCCTACAACATGCAAGAACATGGTCACCTGCTCCTCTACAGACACCCCCTCCCTATCAGTGACCAGACTCCTCTCCCTAAATGTTTTCACCAACTAAAAAAAAGGAGCTCTTTTCATCCTAATCATGGATATGCACTCTATGTCAGTGGAGTGGTAAATCATTTTAAGTGTCCTTAGTCTATGCTACTCATTCTCATCCCGAATCAGTGCAAGTGCAGCAGGGTCAGACAGGGGTGTATCAGGTTCAGGGGGTTTTTCTTTTCAGTCTAGTTGATACAAAGGAAATCATAACAGAAGTCAAAGCAGCTGCCTGCCTACAAAAAATGTCACGGCTCATCGAGGGATCCATTTACAACAATGTGAAATACAAAAAAATAATACAGTTCATCAGACCCTGCTAGGCATCAACATGCTTATGTGATGAATCAATAAAGAAAATAGCACGGCCATGTATTGATGCCTCCCAGTGCTACAAAAGGACCACATCATCGACCACAGATCATAACAAAAGAACAACATCATCGACCATAGTAACAAGATGCATCCACAGAAGAACCATAGCAAGTAAACGACATCAAGTACCAAACCCTAAGACATGGCACATCCAGGGAAAATAGAAGAGGGAGAGGGGAAGGGTCGTCCATTTCACCTTGCCGTCGAGGTAGTACAGCCGGAGAGGAAGCAGATATGCAAGTAGAGGAAGCAGATCCGGAAGTAGAGGAAGAAGACGGGGACGGAGAAGAGGATGAACACCACCGCCACCGAGTACCACCAGCAGCCGTCGCAGGAAGCAGAACTGAGGAGTACACCGGAGGTACCCGCCGCCACCATGCACACGACCTCACCGCACGGCCCTCAGGAAGGAGGAAGAAGGTGACCAGAGCGAGGAGAGGAAAAAGGAGAGCCATGGCGACCAGGAGCTGATTTATAGGCGAGACGATTGGGGGCAACCGCGCGACGGATTTGGCTTCCCGCGCCGCGGCAAGCGCGCGACGGAAGTTTCACCGTCCCGCGTGAGCCCGCGCGAGCCACCCCACCACCACCCGAAATCGCCCCGCGAGCGCCGCGCGCAGCCGAGCTCTGGAGAAACGAACCCTAGCCGCGTTTCTCCAAGGCCAGGCGGAGGCGTCGTTTTTGGCTCCGCTTAGCCAGGCTCCAAACTGGGCCAAGGCCGCAAACAAGGCCACTGCGCTCCCGCGAGCGCAAGGCCCAGCCGGGCCACCCCCACAAACGCGCCCTTAGTGTCGAGTAGTGTAGTGTCGAATAGTATCAGTGCCCAATAGTATTAGTGCCGAACCGGGCTGGGTTGCACGTTTGGCCATCTATACCTGGGGGAACCCCACATTACCGCAATAATTCACGCCTCCCTGTTCCATCATCAACTAATGCATTTCATTCAACTGCTAGGCGTGCCGGGAGTGAAGTTGACAGTCTCGACGGACCAAATGAAACACCAAGCACCCCAAAAAGGGGGAACAATTTGAACTTGCCATGGAAACTTACAACTTGGAAACAAATTTACACGCGATGCGATACACAACTCCCGTCCCATACTAATCAGATGCGGTCGATCAGAAAGGAAATTGGGATAAATTCCCAAGAAGAAATCCAAGGTAGCCGCGAAAGAAGCAGAGCCGCCGGATCACCTCCTCTTGTTCCTGCTCCCGAGCAGCAGCGAGATGTAGAAGAGGATCCGGAAGAGGAACCCCCAGGCGACGGTGATCCAGAGGCAGTCCCACTTGGTGAGGTCCGTGACGGCCTGCTGCACCAGGAAGTCGGGCCCCGTCGTGATGCACGTCGCCGTCCCGATGTCCACCCCGAGCGACTGGCTCATGGCGCGCAGCACCCGCACCTTGAGCGCCGCCGGCAGCGCGGCCAGCGGCGTGTTGTCGAACATCTGCACGCCGCGCACGAAGCACCGCGTCGGGTCGCTGAACTCGTTCTGCATCACCGCCTCGTACGGGTACTTGACCAGCGAGAGGTAGTGGAACCAGATCCAGTACCGCGGGATGCGGTCGCGGTTGATGAAGAAGCCGCTGAAGAGGAGGAAGTAGGCGAGCGTCGACACCACCACGGGGTAGCCCAGCATCACGTTGGTCACCACACCGGAGAGGAACGTGGCGAACCCGGACCCGGCCCAGAAGGACGCCAGCACGATGGCCACGAAGAAGAAGAAGCCCCCGGCGCCGCCGGCCAGGCCCACGGCGAAGAAGGTGGTGAGCGCGAACGCCAGGGAGAGCACGATCAGGGACGGGAAGCCGACGACGGTGTGGGAGAGCACGTACGAGGACCGCCGGTACGCGTTGTAGGCCGTCTCGCGGAGGAAGATGTAGCGCTCGTTCAGGAACACGGGGAGCGCGTCGGAGCAGGTGTAGAACATGGTGGACATGGCGATGGCGAAGAAGCCCAGCCGCTCCTCCACGCCCTTGGGGGAGTCGTCCAGGCGCCAGAAGATGGTCGCCAGGATGAACCCCGTCACCAGCACGGCGGCCAGGCGGATGACGAAGATCTCCGGCGTGCGCTTCGTGTTGATGAAGGCGCGGCGGGTCAGGACGCCCATCTCCACCCAGAACGGGTTCGCGAACTTGGACACCGCGGCCGCCGGCGCCGACACGGACCCGTCGGTCGCGCCGGACACGAGCTTCCCGCGCGAGATGCTGGCGCTGATGGCCTCCTTGAGGGACAGCGACGGCGACGGCTTCCCGTCGTCGTGGTGCTTCATCATCTTGGGCGCCATGCGCGTCTGCCATTTCTTGTTGTGCTCGACGAGGTCCCTGGCCCCGTCCGGCATGGTCTCCAGCTCCCGGATGAGGTCGAGCGCGAACTCCGTCGGGTTCTCGTTGCCCGGGATGGGCTTGCCGAAGTCGTCGAAGAAGGACGGCAGCGCACCCGGCGGGCCGTAGTACACGGTCTGGCCGCGGGAGAGGAAGAGGAGGCGGTCGAGGAGGCCGAGGATGCGGTAGCTCGGCTGGTGGATGGACATGACCACCACGCTGCCGCTCTGCGCGATGCGCTGCAGCACCTTGACCACCATGAAGGCGCTGGTGGAGTCGAGCCCGGAGGTGGGCTCGTCCAGGAACAGCACGATGGGGTCGTGGATGATGTCCACGCCGATGGACACGCGCCGGCGCTCCCCGCCCGACACGCCGCGGTGGCCCTCGTCGCCGATGATGGTGCCGGCCGCGTTGCGCAGGCCGAGCTGGTCGATGAGCGCCTGCACGCGCTTCTTCTTCTCCTTGGTGGGCAGGGAGCGCGGGAGGCGGAACTCGGCGGCGAACATGAGCGTCTCCTCCACGGTGAGCATCGGGTACAGGAGGTCGTCCTGCATCACGTACGCGGAGATGACCTTGAGCAGGTTGCCGTCGAGCGACTCGCCGTTGAGCGTGACGGAGCCGTGGAGGCTCTCCTTGACGATGCGGTTGGCGAGCGCGTCGATGAGCGTGCTTTTCCCGGAGCCGCTGGCGCCGAGTACCGCCATGATCTCGCCCTCCCGCGCCTCGCCGGAGATGTTGTCCAGCAGCGTCTTCATCCTGGGCACCTCGGGCTCGGCCGTCTCCCCGCCCGCGCGGCCGAACGGCAGGCACGAGCCCTTCTTCCGCTGCTTGACGCTGTACGTGAGGTCCGTGAACTTGAGCACGAACGGCAGCAGCGGCCCGTCCCCGCCGCCGCCGTGCATGTGCTCGCTCAGGTCGCTGCCGGTGGAGCCCGGCACGGAGCCGCCCAGCTCGATGGTGTAGTGAGAGTGCGTGGGCGAGGACGTGGGCGACGACGCGTCGCTGCGCGCCTCGTTGACGCGCTTGAGCAGCTGCGCGAGCGTGAACGACGACTGCTTCGTCGGCGGCGACGGCTGCGGCTGCATGAGCAGGCCGCTGTGGTGCGGCGGCTGCTGGTGGTGGTGGTGGTGGTGCACGTGCAGGAGGCCGTTCCGCGGGATGTCCTCGGCCTCCTCCATCGGTGACGACCTCCGGTCAAAGAACGGCAGCTTGTCCACGAACCGCGACATGGCCGCGCTCCCCCCTCACCGGCCGGCAAGCCCCGCCCCCGCTCCCCTGTACAGTGTACACCCCCCGCCTCGCTGCCAGCCGCGGTGGGTGAGAGAAGAAATTGAGAGATGGACAGGGAGGGCCGGGGGTTCTCGGCGTTGGCTTGGACTCCGGGGATCACATGAGTAACCATTCTTATAGCTCCTCACTGGAGCAGTCAAAAGCGGCGCCGGGTTGGTGAGGAGGGATTGGCTAGCTGCCGGGTGCCCCCACGCCGGGTGGTTTTCTTGCTGTTAGTTGGAATCGGTTATGTAAGTTGCCGCGGCCACGGATGCGGGGGAAGGAAGGAAGGTGACGGAGGGTTAGCTTGGGTTTAGGAGCGAGCGGGTCAAGACGGTGGGTGCGGTGGGTGGAGCTCCCCCCGCTCTCGGCGTGCGCGCAAGGGATGGCGCTCCGGGTGGTTCAGCGTCGCCCAGCCAGAGCCCACCAAATGGGCAGCTACCACCAAGCGTAACAAACAGCGCCGGGCTTAGCCGAGCCGCGAAAGCATGCCGAAGAATGCATGGAGGGTTGGGCCTTTGGGGTGAGGGCTTGGCTTGGCAAGGCCAAAGCAATGAACTGTAGGAGACTACGAAACAAATTGAGATCACTCTTGCTTCAGAGCAGGACAAAATTGGTGGGGCGTGTTCAAATCCATCTTTTAACCGGGACTGGTGGTTTAATTATTGATTCTCTCGAAGGAACAAAGAGTTGTTCAAGTCATTATCAGAACGCTTGCAGGTGTATTAGCTTAACTAGTCTATTAGCTTAACTAGTCTATTAACTTGTGCTCCCGCACAGACTAATTAGAATTAATATAAGAATAAAATTAATAATCATAATTATTTATCTCACGCTCTTTTTCATCTATTAAATATTTTAACACATACTCTAAAATATATATATTTATTAATATCTAGTTACAATATATTTTAATTTGCATCACACCTCCATAGGTATTCGATATATATTTAGTTGAACTATTTGTTTGTGAATTGGGATTCTTATCTCTTCCATCATACATGAATATATAGTGACATATATTGTGGGTAGTATTTTTATATAAACAATACAAATAATATAGTAATAATGGTAGAAATACTAATTTAGAATTTATATTAGTGCACTTTAATATTTTAATTCAGATTTAGGAGTAATTTAAATTTTAATAATTATGACATAATTGGATAATTTATATGCAAATTTAGGGGGGTATTTGTATTATTTGTAATGCATGGGTTGGTAATTTACACAAAGATTAGGGGGTTACTTTAGATGTTTTTATAATAGCAGAGGTGGGTAATTTAGATACATGTTTAGGGGGTTAACTTTAGTCTATTTTCATAATGGCAAAGGTGGGTAGTTTATTAGAAAATTTAACAGATCCGACGGTTATTATAATTAGAGTTGTTGGATTGATGGCTGAATGTTTCTGATTTTTTTGAGAATTTATAGGATTTCTCTATTTTTCTAGAGTGTCCACCTAGGATCCTATGTGGCTTCATGTGAAGACTCTAAAGGAGCCTCCAATTAGTAATAGTAAGATTGTTTACTGGTGGTGACGGGCCGGGGCGACCATACTTCTAGCACATGATGTTGGGCTAATTTTAGCTACTTACCATACAGAATTAGATCATCCACCGTGTTATGTGACACGATAATTTATCCATACAGTACGGACGCTGGAAATTGACTCACTCTCTCTCTCTCTCAACAATGCAGTTAGGTGTTGGGTGCAAGCTGCCCGGCACGTCAATGGCTTGTCTAACCTAGTACGTGACTACTGACTAATGACTTTCGGAATCTTAAACAGCACCACGTATGGGCAGCCGCTCTCGTCCGAAATCGCGGTCCGCCAAGCTCGCAAGTCTCGTTTCTTGTTGCACCGCTCCTCACGTATAGCGAGCGCCCGGAGGCGGTGAACAAATCGCCATCTACCCATCGGCATCTCAACGCTACACGTCTGCTGGTCTTACCAGCCGCATCCTCACTGACCGGACAGGTCGCCTTTCGTCTTTTCATTTCAATCCACGGCCGATGCACGGAGGAAAATCCAGAGTTTGCGTATGCAGGTAATTAAAAATGCAGTTTGTGATGAAAAGAAAAGGGGATGGAATAAATCAGAATGCATGGGCATGTTCCCATGCTATTTCCTGGGATGCGTTTCAAGCAACTTGTCTACAATCATATTCTGACCAAAAACTTCTTGTGAAAGCGAAAGGAATGGTCTGACAAGTAATGCTAACCAAGTCAACCGTAAGTTGACCAACACTATCTACTCTACTTTTCAGGGTTCTTTTACAATTCGGGCTGTTCCTAACGAGCTACTACAATGTTAGTGCTTATAGTTTTCAGATGAATAACTGTTCCAAGCTTCCACCATGTAATTTTTCAGATTTTCCTCGTGAAAATATACGAGTGGTTCAAAAGATACTCGATGGACGTGAATATATTCAAGAGTCGAGTTGGATCAATTTTGATAACGGTTCATCATACTAGTTGAAAGTTAAAACAAAAAAAATCCCCAATTGACATGTCCAGTTCATGTTTTCATCCAGGTCAAGAAAATCAGAGAGCAGGCAAATACTCAAAAAGTCCAAGGGAAACCAGTTCTTTTTCTTTCAAGGGAAAAAAAAGCACAGCCAGTTACGGGTGGGCCATAATCCAACCAATTCCAGAGTCCAAAACCTTAGCCCGTATGACCAACACGAAATAGCCCATCTCAAACGTCTCTGGTCTCTTCCCCTCCCCGTCGTCTCCCCTCCAACCCCCCCCCCCCCCCCCCCCCCCCCCCACGCGGCACCCGCCGTTCCCCACGGGCCACTTCCCCGCCGGTGCTCACTGCACACGCTCCTCTCCCGCCTCCACCACAGTAGAGGCGGAGCTCCCCATACCGCAGGGTGGGTAGCTGCCCCAGCTACCGGCGAAGGCGCGGAGCAGAACCCCCATCCCGGCATCACCCTTCGGCCCCTCCCATGGCGTTCCAGGCGACGGATCAGCCGATCGGTGGATCTGTCTGTCGGCCGGAGGAAGACGACGGCGTGGAATTTCGTTTTGGGCAGGTGGCTAGTCGAGACGGCCCATTTAGTTTAGCTTTTGGCCCACTGACGCACTGAATGAAGTGCCCCTGCGGCCCGACGCCCACTCCCGTCCCGTCCCTCGGTCGGTCCGTCAGCTCCGCCTCCGCCCGACGCCCCAACGGCCGGCTGGGAGCCGGGAGCGGAACCCTAGCCGCCGCCGGCCGGCTCCTCACGGCCTCGCTCCCTCCCCTGCATCCCCGCCCTCCATCTGCTGCTTCGCGCTGTGCGCTCGCCGCGCCGCCGGTCTGATTCGTGGTCTGGAGGAGGAGGCGGAAGAGCAAGGGGGCGGCGGCGTGGATGCTCCTTCTGGGCGCCGCCGGGGACCTGGACGCTTTTGCTGGGCGCGGCCAGCGCCGTGGACGCTCCTGCTTGGCGCGAGTCTGCCCCGCCTGAACTTTCCGGCGAGCTACGCCTGTCCACAGCCTCCCCATCCCATGGGCGACCCGCACCTCCTCTCCTCCGCTCGAAAACACCCTGGTCTCATCGACGAGCGCTTCTCCGATCCCAGCCCGTCCATCACCAAGCGGCCTAGGGTTGCGGCGGAGCCGCCCGCGCCCAGTGACGCGGCTCCGTACCCCGAGGCGGAGGTCCGGTCGCTCGTCATGATGGCCGGAGGAATCTACCCTCTGGCACGGGCCGAGGGGCTCCGCGGCCTCGCCGCGGTCCTCGAGAAGGTGGACGCCGGCTGCGGTGTCGGCGCAAGGATTGCGGAGTGCTGCTACGAATGCGCGACGGAGCTCATGAGGGATGACGACGAGGGCGTCAGGTTGGCCGTCGTGCGATTGGTGAGGTGCTGTCATTTTGTTGGTGTTTTGTTGTGCTTGTATGTTTTTGGTGGGGTTAAAGACTTCCAAATTTGAGGTGTTGAGTTAATAAATCTCCTCCTGCTTTGGATAGGTAGTCCTATGTGCTCAGAAGTTTGCTGCAAGAATGGATATCGATGCCAAGGGCCTTGGTGACCTCATGGACTTGATTTTCCTACAGGTATGGTTCACCACACAATACAGATTTGCATTACACTAGGATTGAATGGCAAAAAGAATAAGCACTCTCTGATGAATATTACATTGAGATGTTTCTGACTTTCGACAGCATTTGATATTTTTGTACTTGTTAGATTATATTTCCCACTGGTTATTATTATTTCTCATCACCCAAAATCCTTTTAGTTTTAGTAAAAGGAGAAAGTGTTTATCCTGAATTAAGGGTTGATATTGAAGTCTAGTTCGAAATATCATACTTCATATCTGTGAATAGCAAGTTTTATTTTTCTGTAATGCTTATCACTTCCTTTCTCTTCTGGTGCTTGTCTACTCAGCTAAGCTCCATGGCTAGGGACATGTGCACAAAAGTGAGAATTGAAGCATTCAGTGCCCTTGGTAAAATGCAACGAGTTTCTGAGGGTGTATTACTTCAGTCGCTGTCTAAGAAGGTTATAAAAACTGACCCTATGAGTGGTTGTATCATCAACGGGCAGAAGTTACCTCCTAAGATAAAAATTCCCTGTGCTGCTGGCATTTTTGCCCATGGAATTGAAGATGAGTTTTACCAGGTTCGGTCATTTTTCTTCTACCATGATTTCCCTTAACATAGCAATAATTTTCTCTTTCTTTAATTGTTGTTTTCATATCACAGGTGCGGACAGCAGCTTGCACATCATTGGGAGCACTGGCAAAGTTTTCTGGTCAGTATGCGGAGAAGGCCTTGGACTTGTTGATGGACATGATGAATGATGATACAGAAGCAGTTAGGCTGCAGACTTTGAAAGCACTATTTCATATGGCAACATATGGATATTTGAGAATGGAAGAGAAGCACATGCATATGGTATTCCTATGAACATAGTTTGGCAACTGTAATCAAATGTAGTTATGTAGATGAATATTTGCTGTTTACTAAATGCTAGTAAAGTTCAGCAACCTTTTGTTGTGTATTTGCTTTTGTAGTTTCTTGGCTTGCTGGTTGATGCCAATCACTTAATTCGAAATGCAGCACACAAGATTCTTGGGTTAGTCAACCTGCCCAAACTTCAAATGTTCAAATCTGCACTTGATGGTCTCATTACAAGTTTGGAGAAAAATCCTGAGGTATGTTAGTCTCATACCTATACTGAACAACCATTACAACCCTTGCTATCTCTTAAATTTGTGTCATAGGTCATCATGTAGAATATTCACTCTATTACTCTAAATGGGTTGAGTATATGGTTTCATTTGACATAAGCGTTCACTCGTATCTTCCATACAGACAGTTCAACTGTATTTATTTATTTATTTCATGTAGGAACAAGACATATATGGTATTCTGTTTTCTATTGGTAAGAATCATGGGAGCTTTTCAGCTAACATAGCTAAACATTTGGCCAAAGAGGTATTCTCAAATTTCCTAGTTCCAGTTTTGTTTACGTTCATGCCATCTGAGAATTATGCTGCTAGTTGTACCTCTCTGTATTTCAATACATAAGTTTGCTTTTGCATTCAATTATCACTGTCTCATTATATGGATTCTTTTATTATGTCTATTTTTCTAATGTTACTTTATCTGCATGTCTTAGATCACTATGGCATCTGACGGAGAGCTTATCTTGGACAAACCTAGGATCAAAGCATTGCTAATAGTATCTATCTCAGCATCTTTTTCTGATGATAAGCACAAGAAGTTGGACATACCTTCAATTATCTTCGCACATGCAATTTCCCTATTGGAGAAGTTCTCGTCTGCACTCGGAGAAGAGGTTAATCAGGATTCAATTTTATCCTACTTGTGTCATAAAGGTGGAATGCCATTTTGGGGAAACAGATCAATATCTACAGAGTTTGGAGAATCAGAAAGCTGCAAAGTTGAAACTGTGGAAGTTGGTGGCAAAATAGAAAATACTGCAAAGGCAGCTAAGGGTCTAGACAGAGTTCTGGTAATGCAATCCATGGAATCCATACTGCAAACTGTTGAAGGAGCCTGGACTACGAAAATGACAAGCGATATTTTTGGAGCCCAAACTATTTTGAGGTATCAATGACTCCTTTTTTTTTTCTTTAGCGTGCAGCCAATATATATGTTACTGTATTTTGAGTATATTTCAAGTGACTTTGAACTTTCTTGGGTGCAGAACATGCAAAGAAGAGTTAAAAGTATTTGCTGAAAATTCTGCTGGATCAATTGGTGCGTTCTCAAACTTTCTATGTGAGTATCTTCATGCAATACACTTGATTGTTGAAATATGGCAGTTGATTAAATTGGATAATTCTTATACTTTTGGCCTAACATCACATGATATTTTACTGGAGAAGTTGAATATATCCATAAGAAGGATGGAATACTGTTATGCTGGATTAAATAGAGAATTGGAGGTTCAAGTGTTGGAGCTTTCTTTGTTAGCTAATTTATTTGGATTGTCAAAGATCGAAGCTTGTTCAAAGGTAGTTCTGAGTAAGTTGCTCTGGATTATTAGTCGCCTAGATGGTCTGTGCGCTGATGGGTCCTGTGAACTGTCTGACTTCATTAGAGAAATTAAGAAAACCTTTGATGCCAACCCTATTGGCGATACTATGATCGGCAACATTCACACTTTGTTTGGACTCTTCCGTGTAAAACCAGCAAGAGATTTTGGAATGCTTAAAGAGATAAGTGCAGTATTGCAAGTTTGTGATAACAGTTCTGAGAATCCACTATCATACATTTGTGGATTACCAGTGGGTGTCAGTTTTAACATATCTCTGTGGAACATATCTAGTCATCACAGATTGTGGTTCCGCATGAGCATTGGTGAGTCCATGCAACATGCCTTCTTAGAGTTTTCCTCTTTTGAAGGTAATGAGGAGGTGAAGAACGGCTCTATGGTTGTTCCTCTTGATGCTACTCCAATGGCGCATTCATTCGTCCTAAGGGTATGTCTGCTAATGGAGTGTTCATATGGTATCAGCACCAACCAGGGAGGACATGGAGGGCCGAGTGATTGTGTTGTCCAACTCTCTGATGAACTGGATGTATATTTTGTCAGTACTGGGCAAAGGTGATGAAACCAGTGTTCACCACATTCGTATCATCTTCAACACTTTGCTCGAGTGTCATGGATGGTTGCATGCTTTGCACAATGCAAAAAGTAGATTGTAACAGGAGGCTAGAAATAAAAGTATCATGCTATCCATATTGAATTATTCGTGTTCGATGTGGATGGACGAGGCAAGTTACTTGGAAAATTCTCGCCTCAGTCATCCAAGATTTCTGAGAAAAAGATGTTCTATTTTTGTAGCAGTAGCACAAGCAAAGCAGATGTGCCACGTTTCATAACCCTATTTATAATTTGAAGGTGCAAATGATTTGCAATTGTGTTGAAGCGCTTGGAGTTTGTACGGGTTGCAAGCCTGATGATGGAGAAGGCTCAGCTTAACCTGCTGTACTGTGTCGGACAAGGTTAGATTGAGCAGCCTGCTCGATCGGAATTGTTCGGTACAGTCAATGTTCTTACCATAGCCGTGTGATATATATAGGACAGTGTACTTTGTTCTTCCTAGGTTTTAATTTGTGTAGTTTACTTAGGATCATGTCCAGATTATTGAGATATTGGCGTCATGGCCCTGAAATGTGCGTCTATTGATAAACTGATTTTTTTTTTGCCGATCAAAATAGTAACTTCTCGCTGATGTTCATCAAACTCCCATCGCCCTACAAATTATCTTTAGAATTCTTCGTAGAAATACCAGCACGAACCATGATGCAAACTGAAGTGTGAAACGATTGATCCAAAAAATAAAACAGTAGATAAATTATCTTGCTCACGTCTTGCACTGCATACAAAGAAACATCGCATGCATGAAACAAACGAAGTCAATTCTCTGACTACTCATATGAGTTCAATCCATTGTCTCAAAGTACCACACCATTTTACAAACTTCTGCATCTAGGACTGTGCAAAGATTTACAAATGAGGAAAAATAAAGAAAGAAAAACCCTATGAATCTTGCTAGCCGCCTAGCTCTGTTCGGCTGACCGAATGAATAATATAGGACTGGTAGAATGAATAGTATTCTATGAGAGGAAAGAAGCTGAAACAAGTCAAAGCCTAGATAAGCCGAACAGCCTACACTGCCCCGGGGAAGAAACTTCGCCGTGTCAGAGCGGACACTGCACCGGACGCACTGGCACCCCGGCCCGCTTCTCCCCCACGGGAAAAAGCAACTCCACGTAGTCACGTACACTTGCTAGCTCGAAGCTTTCAGTTGCCGGACAACCGCTGGGCCTTTCTTCTCCGGCGGCCATCTGGGGATCAGGTTCAAGTACAGGTCGCGCGACTCCTTTCGTACGCATAGGCATAGGGGATATGAAGTGGTCCTTGAGCAGGTACCTTGCACGGATCGCCTTCACGAACTCGGCCTCACCCTCCGGGCTGTCGAACGCCAGCCCGATCTTCACTCGCGGTCGTGCCTCCTCCGTGTGATCGGGCTCCGCCGGTAGCGTCGACGTCGTCGCCGTCTCCGGCGCGCTCTCCTCGTCGTCCTCCTCCCTTTGGAAGGGGCAGTGGTCCCTGAGGTAGCTCAGGCGGCGCGAGCAGGCCTCCTTCCTCGCCGTCCAGCGGGCGACTAGCTCATGACCGACCGCCGTGGCGGCAACAGACGCCAGGAACGCGGTGGTCATCTCCGGACCCGAGTGCCTGAAGCTCTCCGGCGGCTCGCCCAGCACTCCTGTCGGGAACGGCGGCGGCTCGCCCAGCACTCCTGTAGGGAACGGCGGCGGCTCCACCGGCGCCGCGCTGGTCTCCTGATCTGCAGCTGGGAGGACGAAGCGGACCCTGAGGCCCGTCCTCTTGCGGATGCCGTCGACGGCGACGGCAATGGCCTCCGGTGCACCATCACCGCGAGGGCTCCCGCCCCTCTTCAAAGCCGGTCGCAAGCGCTGTGGCGTCCTCTGCTTCTCGACGTCGGCAACGCACGCCTCCTCCTCCTCCTTCACCGCCCTGATCCGCTCCCGCCTCACCGACGCCATGATCTTCCGCTTGAACTCGCCGCTCCACGGCCGCTTCTTGGCTGATCCATGCGCTGCTTCCTCGCCGGCCGGGAGCGGAACGGGGACGGCAGCAATGCTGAAGCATGTGAGCATCTGGAGCGCGCGCGGCGCCATGGACAGTGCGCACGGAAGACGATGGCCGGCCGATCGCCTGCTCGGTTAAACGATGAGTTCTCGTGCACTGGGAGCGGGCGGCTTTGCCTTATACGCCTCGCCGCAACCAGAGTCCGAACGGGTAATCAGCAGATCTAATCTCGGTTACGAGCATGAACAGATAGCTAATCTATCCGGCATCCACACGGGTCATTTTTTACGTTAAACAAGAAGAGAATTACCGGTGCAGATCGGAACATAATCGGCCGTGAAACAAAAGAATCCAAACTGAATCGGACTTAGGAAAATAATTAGATATGATTTTGGTGCATGCCCACATACCTCCGTAGACATTGAAAACTACCTACGTTTCAGATAAACCAGGCCGGATATACTCTCACTTAGCGTCAAATTCCTTCATGCTAAATTATCATTATCATATTTGCTAATGCGTGTTTCGAAGAAAAAAGTGTTTCGTAATTTATGCAAAACTGCGAGGGCCGGGATACCCATACTCTTCATCGAATTCCCAAAGGACGCAAATAACATGGGCCAAAAGTTGTACATGGCCTGCAGCCCAGAATGCTTTGTCTGGCACACACGGGCAGAACGAGAAAAGTGGCCTGCTTGTGCTATCTCTTGCCCTTTTTTTCCCTCCCCCGAAAAAACTCTCTGGTTCAAGTCCATGAGCTTACTTTCGAATAAAAGAAATTCTTGCATGCTACTTTATGTTCTTCATCAAGGAAAAATTATATTTCCAAAAGGGAAAATTGTTTCTTCAGAAAACAGGTTTTATTATGAATTTCCACGCTACTAGAAACCATTGGACGGCAGCAATTCCGTGAAATGATGCGTCTAGCAGCGTGGCAATAGCAAACGTGTGTGAATGAAACGAAAGTCGAAAGGTGGGGTCTTTTTTTCTTTCCCTGCTTCACAGCCACAGCTCCCATGACGACTGGGGAAAGTACCAGGACATCAGTCAGATCACATTCACATCTTCGTTCACAGTCTTGGTAATTCCGGCCTTGAATTATCACGAGTCACCGCGTCAATGCAAGCGACGTGTGGACATGCGCTCCTTCCATCAGCTCCGGGACGTACGCACGTGTAGGCATCACTGCCCCAGGCCAATCCCTTTCGCTGAGCTGGTTGCCGGTGCCGCGATCCGCCGGCCGCCGCCTTGAATCCCGGAGGCCGGAGAGGGACGGGGTTGAAGACCCGACGGCCGACGAGGTGGCGAACGCCGCGCCGTGCTTCCTCCGCGGAGGAGGCGGCGGCGAAGAAGCGTGAGGTCGCGGTCCGGCCGTTCGGGTTGGCGCCTAGCGCGGCACACTGGTCAGAGTAGGAGTGGTTGGGGAGCGATCGATCCGATGAGGAGATGAGATGGCACCCGTTTGTACGCAGCATCTGGTGCTGCGAAGTGCGAAGCTACCGGCTGCAGTTTTTTTCTAGGGGCGGCAGCAGCCAGCAGCCAGATTGGGCGAGCTGTCGCGCTGTGGCAAGGTTCCTGGCAAAATTAAAGAGAAAATGCATTCCCGTGATCCCTTTCGCTTCACTTATAGTAAGAGTAGTGTTCCCTCCTCCGTGGCGTATGCTTGGATTGCTCTGGTCTAGGACAGTGGACAGCGACTACCGGAGGATGGGGCACGGAGGCTTGTTCTGTTTATGCCTCGTTGGCTTGCGGCGGCGGTAATCTAAGATTTGGTTTGTTACGCAAGTGACGTGCGATCTTTGCGATGAGCCCGAGCTTAACCGGCGACAGCTGATAAGGACATGTTTGGAGTGGGCATACTACTCCTGTTTGAACTTTTCACGTGCTTTATTCAAATGAAGGTAAGTCCCGAGACGTGCTAGCTAAGCACGCGCGCGTCCCATGTTTGTGTGCCCTGCAGAGCGCCCTTGCTTTGGCGGTCGCGGCTCGCATGCCTCACGGTCGCTTTCGCTCATCCAGGGGGGATTGGGGCTGGTTGGGTGGGTGGATCACATGCTCCTACCAAGCAAAGCCATCGGTGCCTCGGTGGATGGATGCCAGAGCGCCATCCCTCTCCACCCTTCCTTTTCTAGCCAGTGGCCTCGTACCGTCGCGTCGAGCAGACCATCGACTGGTTCCCATCGGCCCATCCGAGGCCGTCGCTTGTGCGGTTCAGCCTGGCAGCAAGCGCCCGCGAACGAGAACGGACGTCGAGCTGGGCGGGACGGGGCACGGGACCCGCCACGCTCCCTAGTGCGGACACGATTCGGAGTATCTCCTCCTGTACCGCGCCGTGAGAGCAGAGAAGCACAGATCCCCCGTGGTGGTGGCCGCAGCACTGCAGCCTGCAGGCTGCAGCGTCCCAACAGGCAAGGCAACGGGGTCGTGCGCGCGCGCGCTGAAGGTAGCACGGCAAGTTCCTGGGTGGGCGATTCCGCGGGCGTGCGCGCCGAGGCCGCACGCACGGCCGCGACCCGGCACTGCTCGGCGCGCCATGTGAGCGCGCTCCGCGCTGCCGCGAATCTTCGTGCCCCCTCTGCCCAGCGTAGCAGCAGCAGCACCAAGCAGCCGTACGTCTCGCCCGGAACGACGCGCCTCCGTGCCTCCTGGCCGCCGGGCGCCCGGACGCTTCCAGGAACCTTCCGCAGCCTGCCACTGTCACTGCCAGTGCAGGCAAGGTAGCAGCCTGGCCCCACACGATGACGTGGCTACCCCCTATTGGGGGAAGTGGCGTCACTGGGTGCGGCTTTGCACCGGGGTTTTTCCCCGACCGGAACCGGTCCAAAAACCGCGGTTACCGGTCAAACCGGTCCGGACCGGTTCCGGTTCCGACCGGTTTCAAACCGATCCAAATTCTAAATTCAAATTTGAATTCTAAAAAGTAAAAAGTTCCCAAAAAAATCCTAAAAATGCTTCAAGTTGCGACGAATCTAATAGTGTCAAATTTTTTCAAATATTCGTTCATTTAGTATACTTTGCGAGTATTTGAAATTAAACAAAAAAAGCGTGCATACAAAAATATACAAATACATTGTATTAATGTAAAAGTAGTACAAAAGAGAGTTCGAAGGTTCATTTAGGCTAAAACATATTATTCAAACACTCATTTAGTATACTTTGCGGGCATTTGAATTTAAATAAAAAAATTGAATTTGGCCGGTTACCACTTAAGCCGACCGATTACCACTCAAATCGGATCGGTTTACCGGTCTAACCAGTCGGCTAACCGGTAGAAACCGGTTGAACAGACATTTTTTATTTGGATTTTGAATTTAACCAGTTTTTATCGGTAACCGGTCAAACCGGACCGGTTTATCGTAACGCGGCAGTTTGATACCACTGATCGGTAAAAAAAACCCTGCTTTGCACCGGGCGACGTGGAGGAGACCGGTTGGCTGGGCTGACGTCCGCTTTCCCGAAAAGATTCCTCGCGGCCCGATCCGAGCAAAGCGCAGCGCGGACGCAAAGCCAGCCCCGTCCGTGCTTCGTCCCGGCGTCGTCCTTCACACAGCTCAATGCGGCGTGGGCCTGGACGCGAGGCGGGGCCCTCGTCACAGTCTCACGTCACGGGACAGAGGGCGGCAAAGGCTCGGCCCTGGAAGCCCAGATCCCCGGACGCGCACACGTGGCGCCACCGGGTCAAGCAAAGCATCATCTGTCCGGCGGCGGAACTTCCAAGCTCCGGTTAATTAACCCGCACGCCTCATCATCTGCATCGAACGGGCGTTGGCCCGTCACTGACGGCATGTCCCCACGTGCGCCCGCACCCGGGGGCCCACCTGCAGAGCCATAGGAGTCCAAGGGGGCGAAGGGACATAAACCGGCGAGCGCGACCCACGAATCACCCCTTATTAAACACATCGAGTACTAAACTATTCCGCGAATCGATCGGTCCACTTTACCCCGGCGATAATAAAGTAATTTATACGCCATAAATAAAGAAAAGAAGAAAGGAGAAAAGCCTCGTCCCCCCTTCCCTTTGGCTTCTGCGCTGCGCCACCAATCGCCATCGCCTCCTCGCCCAGCAGTCTCCGCGCCGCCGCCTCCTCCTCCTCCCCCTTCTTCCCCTCCTCCTAGCCTCCTAGGGTTTCGGTTCCATGCGATCTCGCGGCCGCGGCGGCAGGGAACACTAGGGAGCGCCTCCTCTCCGTGCGAATCTCGAGAGCCGGGCGACCCAATGGGCAAGGGCGGGCAGGACGAGGGCAAGCGGCGGGACGGATCCGCCTCCTCCGGGGCGGACCCGGCCCAGCCGGCCTTCCCGGCGTGGGCGCGCACCCCGAGCGAGTGCCTCGCGGAGCTCGGCGTCTCGGCGGACCGCGGGCTCAGCACCGAGGAGGCGGCCGCGCGGCTGGAGCGGTACGGGCCCAACGAGCTCGAGCGGCACGCCGCGCCGTCGGTCTGGAAGCTCGTGCTCGAGCAGTTCGACGACACGCTCGTGCGCATCCTGCTCCTGGCGGCCGTCGTCTCGTTCGTGCTCGCGCTCTACGACGGCGCCGAGGGCGGCGAGGTCGGTGTGACCGCCTTCGTCGAGCCGCTCGTCATCTTCCTCATCCTCATCGTCAACGCCGTCGTCGGCGTCTGGCAGGAGAGCAACGCCGAGAAAGCGCTTGAGGCGCTCAAGGAGATCCAGTCCGAGCACGCAACCGTCAAGCGTGCCGGGCGCTGGTCGCATGCCCTCCCGGCGCGCGACCTCGTCCCCGGGGACATCGTTGAGCTCCGCGTCGGCGATAAGGTCCCCGCTGACATGCGCGTGCTCCAGCTTATCAGCTCGACCCTCCGCGTCGAGCAGGGATCCCTCACTGGTGAAACGGCTTCGGTTAACAAGACTAGCCACAAGATCGAGTTGGAGGACACAGACATCCAGGGAAAGGAGTGCATGGTTTTTGCCGGTACCACTGTTGTTAACGGCAGTGCTGTCTGTGTTGTGACGGGCACAGGCATGGCGACCGAAATTGGCAAGATCCATGCGCAGATCCAGGAAGCATCCCAGGAGGAGGATGACACGCCACTGAAAAAGAAGCTCAATGAGTTCGGTGAGGCGTTAACTGCCATAATAGGTGTGATCTGTGCCTTGGTTTGGCTCATCAACGTGAAGTATTTCCTCTCCTGGGAGTATGTGGACGGTTGGCCTAGGAATTTCAAATTCTCATTCGAGAAGTGCACATATTACTTTGAGATTGCAGTGGCACTGGCTGTTGCAGCAATTCCAGAGGGTTTGCCTGCTGTGATCACCACATGCTTAGCACTGGGCACAAGGAAGATGGCGCAGAAAAATGCCCTTGTCAGGAAGTTGCCCAGTGTGGAAACATTGGGTTGCACAACTGTGATTTGCTCTGACAAGACAGGAACTTTGACCACCAATCAGATGTCCGCTGTGAAACTTGTAGCAATTGGGAGGTGGCCTGATACACTTAGGAGCTTCAAGGTTGATGGAACCACTTATGATCCAACCGATGGGAAAATACACGATTGGCCAAGCTTGAGCATGGATGAAAATCTCCAGATGATTGCAAAGATTGCTGCAGTTTGCAATGATGCAAGCATTGCCCACTCTGAGCATAAATACGTTGCCACAGGGATGCCCACAGAAGCTGCTTTGAAGGTATGATTTGTTCATGTGATAAATTTTCTGTTGTAAATCACTGCAACCATACTTAACTAGTTACCTTTTAATTGGAATTCTCTTAAAGTCTTTTAGTTGATGCCTATTACCTCTGCCTCAAATTTGGCTTGCACATAGTTTGGAAGCAGTCTGTAAAATGTTAATAGCACCTTATCCAATAAAACAAAAGATAATGAAAGCACTGGTATCTACTTTACTTGACCCCATATAAGATTTAGACAGGTAATTTATTGGACAGTTCCGTCTTTGAGGTGCTCAATATTTGTTGTAATTTACATTATTGTATGACTCTGTTATACTTATGGCAGGTTTTGGTTGAGAAAATGGGGCTTCCTGGTGGTTATACCCCATCTATGGATTCGTCTGATTTGCTAAGTATGTTGATTTCTCTTTGCCTTTGTTTAAAAAAAATCTGGATGCTTTTTTGAACAATAAGTAATAATTACTACTACTACTACTGTTTGAAGGGTGCTGTCAGTGGTGGAGCAATTCTGCTAAGAGAGTAGCAACTCTGGAATTTGATCGCACCAGAAAATCAATGGGAGTTATTGTGAAAGCAGACTCTGGGAAGAATTTGCTGCTTGTCAAGGTATTTTGAATTACTCATGATATTTCTGCTGCAATTAGCATTCCTTCTGCTTTTAGATCATCAGTTGCTAGTTGCTACTGTACATCAATCATCTGTTCTAGTTTTATTCTGTTTAAGCCATGAGGAAGATGTAACCAATCACTCGTAGGTCAATCATGCTCCAACCAACAATCCCATTTTGTTGCCTCCTGCTTTTCCCTTGAAGGGGTGCAACCTTTTGTTATAATAATTTGCTTGCTTATTAAATACCTCTTTTGATGAAACTAGCATGTTTCGTCACTAGTTGCGATCTGTTTACTATATTTTTTCTGTTATCCTATTCGTGTTTAATGGTGCAAGTAAACTTTGCAGGGTGCAGTAGAGAATCTGTTAGAGAGATGTGGCTATATTCAATTGCTTGATGGATCTGTTGTGCTCTTGGATGATGGTGCCAAGGCACTCATATTATCCACACTCCGTGACATGTCAGCTGGTGCTTTGCGCTGTTTGGGTTTTGCGTACAAGGAGGATTTGGCAGAATTTGCAACATATGATGGAGAAGAACATGCAGCTCACAAGTACCTGATTGATCCTTCATACTACTCTTCCATAGAGAGTAATATGATATTCTGCGGTTTTGTTGGTCTAAGGGTGAGAACTTGTACATCATGGAACCTTTTGTGATAAGATTATTCTAATATGTAGATGCCGGTTCATGTTTACAAATGCATGCACTTTATAACACTCAAAACTATGACAGGACCCTCCACGAGAAGAAGTCCACAAAGCAATTGAAGATTGCAGAGCTGCTGGGATTCGCGTTATGGTGATAACAGGTGATAACAAAGAAACAGCAGAGGCCATATGCCGCGAGATTGGGGTGTTCAATCCTGATGAAGATATCAGTTCAAAGAGCTTCACAGGAAAGGAATTCATGGCACTTTCTGATAAAAAGAAGCTCCTAAGACAACAGGGTGGCCTTCTCTTCTCCAGGGCAGAGCCAAAACACAAGCAGGAGATTGTCAGATTGCTCAAAGAAGACGGTGAGGTGGTTGCAATGACTGGTGATGGAGTGAATGATGCGCCTGCTCTAAAGCTGGCTGATATTGGAGTTGCAATGGGCATTACAGGCACCGAGGTATGACTTATTTCATTATGGTTGAGATTCCTCAGGTTTTGTTGGGAGAGTTTCTGATTTTGCCTTTTCCTATCAACTTGTGCCAGGTTGCCAAAGAAGCATCAGATATGGTGCTTGCGGATGATAACTTCAGTACTATAGTCGCAGCAGTTGGTGAAGGGAGGTCTATTTACAACAACATGAAGGCCTTTATTAGGTTTGTTTTCAGATAACCTATGGCCAACCTTTTGTTTTGTGTACAATTGTTGGATTACATTAAAAATAGTGTTATGGCGGTTGAGTTCATGTGTGTCAATGTGAAATTGCAGATATATGATATCCTCGAACATCGGAGAAGTTGCGTCTATATTCCTGACATCAGCTTTGGGTATCCCAGAAGGCCTCATCCCGGTTCAACTTCTTTGGGTCAATCTTGTCACAGATGGCCCTCCTGCGACAGCTTTGGGTTTCAACCCGCCTGATAAAGATATCATGAAGAAACCTCCCCGAAGAAGTGATGACTCATTGATCACCCCTTGGATCCTTTTTCGGTATATGGTATGTTTTCTAGCAATTCATGTTATTGGCTGATGGATTTGAAGTTAATATGTCGTGCGCTTTTTTCAATGAACCTGCCTTGCATTTTATACATATTTTTAAATGAAAGACTAAATTTTAGCAGTGAATATTGAATTATTAGTAAACCTGTAAAGGTTATGCCTTGTGGCTAGTCTCACGAAGCTCTTCATCCCTGTTGAATGACACCAATTCACCTGAGCATAATATGTGAAGGGAAAACCAAGGTTTAGGTTTTCTTCTGACACGATTGATGACATGAAGCGAAAACTATGAATTCGTCGTATCGTAGCTGCACTATTGATGTTTAAAGGCTCATAACTTATATTAAATTTGCATCTATTACTTAAAGATTGTGTAGTTACAAAAAGAGACAATGTGACTCCAGATTTGTCTTTTCATAATATGTGAATGAAATTATTTCTGAAGTAAATATATTGACATGTCAAATCTGATCTAACTGATCTGCAACTAAAGGATAAAGGAATCTAGCTAATAATTGAAGTATGAACATACAATAGGGAATCATGCTTCATGGAAATCTATTAAATAACCAAAATGCCACCTTAAAGTAGTAATTTTCCATTTTTTCCATTTGGTCAATGTATGTGTGCACCACATGAAACATAATGTACCGACATTTTTTCTTACCTGAGATCCTTGTCTTGGCATGTGTAGGTTATTGGCCTTTATGTTGGGATTGCAACAGTGGGTATCTTCATCATCTGGTACACACATGGCTCTTTCCTGGGAATCGACCTGGCCAGTGATGGTCATACTCTTGTGTCATACTCCCAGCTATCAAACTGGGGCCAGTGCTCCACATGGGAGGGCTTCAAGGTGTCACCATTCACAGCAGGAGCAAGGACCTTTGGCTTTGATGCGAACCCGTGCGATTACTTCCAGGGTGGCAAGATTAAAGCGACGACCCTGTCTTTGTCGGTCTTGGTGGCCATTGAGATGTTCAACTCGCTTAATGCCCTGTCGGAGGATGGCAGCCTTCTGAGCATGCCACCATGGGTTAACCCGTGGCTTCTTCTGGCCATGTCTGTGTCTTTTGGGCTGCATTTCTTGATCCTCTATGTGCCTTTCCTCGCTCAGGTGTTTGGGATTGTGCCCCTCAGTTTCAACGAATGGCTCTTGGTGATAGCAGTGGCCTTCCCAGTGGTGCTGATCGACGAGGTTCTTAAGTTTGTGGGACGGTACCTGACAGCGCGTGCCAGAAAACAGTCAGGGAAGAGGAAGGCAGAGTAGATGCTAGTGATCATCAGTATTAGATTTCTAGTAGTGCCACGGGGAATCGGCATTTGATGTGACACCCCATTGTTTTTGAGTTGCAAGGGCTCTCGATCTTTTCTGAGAGTGTTTTTTAGATTGAGCATATGACCGTGCAGGGCAAGTTAGGCTACAATATAGAACTCATAATCAGATCGCAAGGTGAACAGACTGCATTTATTCGTTGCAACGGAAGTTGGTATTGTGAACGTGCTGGAGATACAGCATGTTTGCCTTTTTCCGCCTATTGTTGCACTTATGCCTGCTGTTAGTGTTGCGAATTTTCTAACATATGTTGCTCAGTTTATGGTTGTTGCCGTGCCCCCCTTCGGATTAGTTGTGAGAGGTTCCTCTTTGTGCAGACGATGATCTGCAATTCAGGAGGACCCAAGCATGTTCTCTCCTGACAAAATATTGTTAAATAAAGTTCTGTACTTTCTTTCTACATGGGGGAATGTACATCGTTTGTTTAAATTTACATATACGGAACCAAAATTGAGGTGCTGCCTTTGAAATTCTGTACGTGGGATGGATGATGTGGAGATGGCAAGGTAGCCTTGGCTTTATATTTACCTACCCTCCTCGCTCTTGATCATCTTTGAGAAAACTCTCCTCATGGACATGCCATCGAGGTCCCCCAAGTTGGCGGACATGTTGGCGGCAGACCCATCGCTGGTGGTCGACAGGTTGCGCTGGTACCTGGGCGCAATCCCGGGAACGAGCTTCGCGTCGTCCGTGCCGGAGCTGTCCGGCGACGCCTCCTGCAGCTGCAGCGCGTACTCGAGGCACCAGAGCACGTCCCCCATGGCGGGCCGCTCCACGCCGTACTCGGCGAGGCACTTCTCCGCGGTGTCCGCGAACTTCTTGAGCGACTCCAGCCGTATCGTCCCGGCGATCCGCTGGTCGACGATGCTGTCGAGCTCGCCGTTCTTGAGCCGCTTGGTGGCCCACTCCGCGAGGTTCACCATGTCGTGGGGGAGCGTGGGGTCAATCACCGGGCGCGCGCAGAGCACCTCGAGCAGGACGACGCCGAAGGAGTAGACGTCGGACTTCTCCGTCAGCATCTGCCGGCGGAAGTACTCCGGGTCGAGGTACCCGAAGCTGCCCTTGACGGCGGTGCTGACGTGCGTCTTGTCCAGCTCCGGCCCGGCCTTGGACAGCCCGAAGTCGGCGACCTTGGCCATGAAGCTGTCGTCGAGGAGGATGTTGGCCGACTTGACGTCCCGGTGGATGATCGCCTTGGCGCCCGAGCCCGTGTGGAGGTAGTGCAGGCCCCTGGCGGCGCCGATGCTGACCTCGAGCCTCTGCTTCCACGACAGGGGAGGCAGCTCCGAGTCGTAGAGGTGGCTCCGGAGCGTGCCCCTGGCCATGTACTCGTACACCAGGATCATCTCGCCGCGCTCGTCGCAGTAGCCGATGAGCGACACCAGGTGGCGGTGGCGCAGCCGGGAGAGCAGCTCGATCTCCGTGCGGAACTCGTTGAGGCCCTGCTGCGACCGCCGGTTGCCGCGCTTCACGGCCACCCGCGTGTCGTCCCGCAGCGTGCCCTTGTACACCTTCCCGAACCCGCCGACGCCGATGACCATGCCCTCGTCGAACCCGCCCGTCGCCTCCTGCAGCGCCGCGAAGGGGAACCGGTACCCGGCGCCGGCGTTCTGCCCGAGCGTCACCGTGTGGTTCCTGGTGCCGCCGCTGTTGCTCTTGCTGAAGCTGCGAGAGCCCAGCGCGCTGGCCGAGAACGCGGCCCAGGTGCTCGACGGCTTCTTCTCCGGCTTCTTCCTTCGCCGCACCCTGCGGCCGACGAACGCAACGGCCATCACCAGCGTGGCCGCCGCGACGGCCGAGCTGGCGACGACTCCAGCGATGATTTTCTTCGAATGGCTCCGCGACGAGGGGTCTCCGCCGCCGCCGCCCGTGCTCCCGACCATTCTCATGATCTCGAGGCCGTTGAGGAGGCCGTTCGGATCCACGTTGCCCGCCGTCGCCGGCCCGACGCTCACGGTGATGTTGCCCGTCGCGTCCTCGGAGCGCAGCACGAAATCCTTGTACAACGGCACGGCCAGCGATCCGAAAGTGTCCTTGGTGATCTCGTAGTTGGAGAGCACGGACCAGCCGCCGACGTACACGTTGAATGCCAGTTCGTTCGCCGCCTTGCTGACGATGTCGCAGAAGTGGAGGCGGAGCAGGTACGCCCACCCCGGCGTGGCTGGGAATCTCCACGTCATGTTGAACTGCGCGCTTATGGTGCTGTCCATCAGAGCCTTGTTGAGCTCCGTCGCCGTCGCGTACACCATGTCCGGCGCCGCCTCCGGTGTGGCGAAGCCCGGCGTGCGCTGGAGCGACGTGGGGGACACGTGCTTGGGCACCGCGACGGTGCGGTCGACCAGGAAGGTCTCGTCGGGAAGCCAGGTCCTCCACAGCGTGTCGTTGCTGGGCGTGATCTTGGGAGTGCCCATGTTGATCCTGTGGATCGTCTCCAGCGCCTGCGTGGACAGCTCGGTGTACTGCCCCAGGGGGTTCACCGTCTGCGCCGCGCCGGCGTAGAGGTCGTCGGGGTGCGACACGACCTCGATGGCGTTGACGAACGCCACCTTGCCCGTCGGCGTGAACGCGATCGCCAGCGTGCCGCCGGCGACGTTCACCGAGAACTCCCTGAGCGTGGCCGTGCCGTTGGCGGGCGCGTACGCCCCCTCGGTGAGCGCCACGCCCTGCACGGACACGCTGAACCTGGCGTCCGCGGCGAGGTCCCCCGACTGGTACCGGAAGGGGAAGAAGTGGAGGCGCACGAAGTGGCGCCCGGGCCTCTTGATCGCGAACGTGTACGTGGACGGCGCCGGGAAGACGCGCGCGTACCGGTACAGCTCCGCCTCGCCGGAGGAGTCGTTGGCCGCTCCCGCCGACGCGTTGGCCGCGGCGCTCTGCGGCGCCGAGAGCACCGAGGCCGGCAGGGTGGCGTCCCCGACGAACGTCCGCCCGCCGACCGTGGCGCTCGCCGCCGTCCCGCAGAGGACGAGGTAGCTGTCCGCCGGGACGAACGCGGCGCGCGCGGCGGCGAGCAGCGCGGACAGCACGACGACGGCCCGCAGGAGCATGCCAGGAACTTGGCGCGAGAAGAATCGCGGCAGGACCATCAGCTCCTCGCTCATTCGCTCTCTAGAAGCATCTCATGGGCGGCTCCTGGGGACAGAGACGTGGAGCCCGGGCGCGGCGCGGAGCAGGCGGCATCAAGGCCCCATGGAAGCCATGGGGGATGGATGGTTAATTAGTACAGGAGGTGCTCTGAAAACCTGCAGCTTGCTCGGCAACGGGATGAGTGAAAGTGAAACTGGGAACTGGCGAAGACAGGCACAGCTGCTGCAACAAGTCTAGAGCCCACCCACAGGGAGGGGAAACCGGGGCTTGGCGATTGGAGATTTTGGCTAGGCATGGAGGTAATATTCGAGGAGGAGCATTTGGATTAGTGGGGAAAGCATATCAGTGTCACTTTCCGAGGATCTCAGGTAGAGGGTGGCATTGTGTATTATAACGGGGGGGCTTTTAATCCTGTCATTTTCCTGGATTACAGGTTGTCAGGCAAATAGTGGCTGTTTGATTTGGTTGCTCGTTGACGCGTGATGCCGAAGGAAAACGTTGTTTACTTACATATACCAAGATATACCAAGGGGCCAAGAATCGGCGCAACGCCGTGAGTTCTGGCCCCACGTGGGGCCCACACAACACTATTCACAGTGTGCCCATATGTACTGTTCACAAGCGGCCACATGTACTGTTAGACTGCTCACAAGTGGCCCACACGCCACTGTTCACAAGTGGCCCACACGCCACTGTTCACAAGTGGGCCTCACACGACACTGTTCAGTATTGTTCGTGAGGTTTTTTATCCTTTCCAGTATAGTATAAATCTGCCTTCTATTTTTTTAAAAGAAAAAACTTCCCAATATTTGCTTTCTAATATTTAAAACACCAGTTATCTAATATACATTTGAAACTTCCTAATATTTATAGCACTAGTTATCTAATATACACTTGAGACTAAAGTTCTAATAACATTTATTTATATGAACGATCCAGTATAGTCTATGTGTTAATTTTACATCAACTGAGAATTTTAGATTGTTAAAAATATTTACCATCTAACTAACTGATTGTACTAAACCAAACTTAAAAAAATATATCATAGCATCTTATCTGTGCTATACGATCTCATAAGTCCATGATGTCCATAAAAAACAATAATACCTATCGTTACACACTACAAGTCTATTGTAAAATAAAAAATATACATTTTCACACAAAAAAATTAATTTCGTATTTCACAGTAATATATATTTTTATATAATTTAAAACATCGTATGATCATCTTTCGAGAACAGTAAAAAAAATATTACTTCGAGTTAGCAATTTCCTATATGGGCGCGCATAGCGCGCCTACCAAACTAGTTTTACTTAATTTGCCCCCACGACATTATTATCAAAGCTTTTGTACTTTTTATCTACAACCTCAAAAGCAGAGGATGAGAGGAAGCTATAGGTTCTTTTTACAGGGCACCGAGTCAGCACCTCAACATCCGTTCCATCCCAATCCTGCGGCTCCGGTTGGTCCCCTGACCCCGTTGGTGCGCGCACGTCGAGCTCAGCGAGGTTCCGTTCCATCCAACGACGACGACGCATCCGGCAGGCAAACGAAGGATGGAGAGCGGACGTGCCTTTTGTCAAGGAGAAGGGAAGAAACGCCCCTGATCCTCGTCCCACGATGAGGAGAAGAAAGGCGATCGGTTTGATTTGATCCTCGCCGGTGGTGGTGCGGGTGCGCTCTACTTTCCCGGGGCCTCTCGGAATCCCTCCCTGCGCTGCGTCGCGGTGGGAAGGGCCGCGGAAGCCTCCACTCCGACGGCCGGTCGGCGCGAAGTACGCGACCCGACCGGACACCAGGCAGGGGCAGGGCGCCGTCGCCGCCGCATGTCTAAGATTTTGAACTGAAAATTTAAAAGTCGAGCTCTAAAAAAATCGGACTTTAATTTTATATAGTTTTAAACTAAATAATTTAAAGGTCTTGTTGGACTATAAAGATGTCATTAGAATCATGACCTATTACCATCCCTACACGCAGATCCCGGGCCGGGTGTGCTCTAATGGAAATGTTCCGTGTGTCGTGGCACCTGATGCCCTAGGCTGGCGACAAGTGTTTGTTTAGTTTGTTAGTCAACCAACTAGTAGTATTGTTTTTTCATACTAAATCAGCACCAGCTATCAGCTAAGAGCCAGTTAGTAGTATTGTTCTCTTATAACAAATCAGCACCAATTATCCGCCTCAGCCAAACGAACACAGTGAAGTCTGAGCGTCTGATCAACAATCAACGCCATGGCAGGCATGCATGGGCCGTGTTTGGTTGAAAAACATGAAATTATTGTAGCACATTTGACCACTAATTTAGAGTAGTAAACGAAGTCTAATTACAAAACCACCTCCACAACCCTTCGTGTTAATCGCTAGACGAATCTAACTAGGCCTTTGGCCGCGTGATTAGAGGATGGTTACTGTAGCATCACTGTAGCAAATCATCGATTAATTACTGTCATTAGATTCGTCTCGGAAAGTTACACTCGTCCCTGAAAATATTTTGCAAATAGACTTCATTTAATACTCCATGCATGCGAGATTCTCTTCTCGGGAAACGTGCCGGTAAAAAACCAAACACGCCCATGGGTACACACTTGGGTCGGGTACCGTACGAGGCGGTGGCGGGTGCAGCTGCGTGTTTCGCGTGCACGCGGACGCGGGGGAGAAAGTTGTCGTGCGGACACGAGGATCAAGGAAAATGAGTGGAAACCCGCACCACTTGTCAGCAAGCTACTACTAGTCTACTACCATGGTCGTGCCGGTGCATCAGAGGATAACGCGCGGCGACCGGAGGGGGACGTGTGATCTCTACCTGCCAGAGCACGCGTCGGCGCCGCGGAGGGGGCGGCACACGGACACGGGCACGGGCACCGTCTCGTGCTCGTCGCCTCGTCAGAGGGGCAGCTCAGTTGGGGTCGTGTTCCTGTGCGCGGGTGCGAGTTGACCGGTGGGATGGACTCGGACGAGGGGGTTGGACTCAGGGACGGGGCGGCGGGGTTGGGCGACGTCGCGACGAGACGGAGGGCTTGTTTAGTTCCAAAAAGTGTCTAAAATTTTTTAATGACGCACGTCACATCGAATTTTACGATACATTCATAAAATATTAAATATAGTTAAAAATATATTAATTGTACAGTTTGGTTGTAAATGACGAGACGAGTCTTTTGAGACTAATTACTCCATAATTAGACAATAGTTACTAAATAAAACCGAAACGTACTACAATAACTTTTTCGCGCATTTTTCGCGAACTAAACACACCCGGAAATGGGGAGCAGCTGGAGGCACAAGCGACTGCCTCACGCGGCATTTCGCCATTTCCCTCACGTGCGCATCCCTCTCTCTTCCTTCCTTGACTTGACCAACTCCTTAGAAAAAAAGAAGGCGGCTGCGTGTTCCTGACAGCTGTTGAGGGTTGATGAACGCCGCGCTGCACCTAGGAGCATGCGGACATTGTTGTGCGCGGGGCTGTTGGCTTTTGCGGACCCATTTTTTTAGAAAAAAATCAAATGTGATTAACGAGCATGGAGAGAGAGAGACTTTTCCCTCCACAATTGAATAGTTCAAACTGATTTGTGCCAAACTGGCAACCATTCTGGTTCTGGATACCAAATATAAACTCACTAGAATTGCATTTTTTGTTTTTTTATTCAGAATTGTATTTCTTGTTGGGATAGAGTAGTATATTTGTTTAAGCATCGTACTGCTGATCTTATGGACGAGTTTCTTGTCCGGTTCAGACAGTACGCCTTTGAAACTTGAATGGTCATAAGCTTTCGGGCATAATTTGCTCAAGGGCGATTATTAATGGATACTCCCTCCGTTAAAAAAAACTAGTTATAGATTGAACCATGAAAGATCAAACGTGCAAACGTTTCATTCTTGCAATCACAGATATACCAGAGAAATACTTGGTTCAGTGGACAATAGAACAGATGTAGTCGCTGCTTGCATGGCAATTAAATCAACTTTGAAGATTGTCAAACGGACAGCAAGTCAGCAATACAAATTTTACTCAGACGACAAACATATACATAGCGGCATAGGTTGTGCTACGGATCGGCTATTGCTACTGCTGATCTTCTCGATTGGTTTCTCCAAGTTCTCCAACCATGCATGCAAGGGGTATATCAGTATAATATATGGAAACGACTCTTACATACCACAGCTCCTACGTGTGGTAATGTTTTGGACGCATTTCGCCCAAGTACTGAACCTTTGAGGTGTTCAAATGAATAGCTATTCCTATAAACAATATACCATCAAGAAAGCAACCTCTTTGTAAGGATGAAATCGATCCCATGTAGGGATGCAAGTGGGCTAGCCCGCGAACCCACATATAGGTTAGATTTTCGCAGGTTATTGCAGCAACCCACTTAATTAAGCCTATATGTGGATTTTGCGGGCTGCCGCTTGCATCCCGATTCCCATGAATCTATCTTCATCGCCACCTCCATCATCGAGAACGTTATGGTTATCCAAGTCCTCCCATTCGCAACTCTCTTCCGGAAGCAGCTCGTTGTTATCATTCTTGTCATCCTCCCAAGATCCACGGTCCAACAACTCGTTGACGATTGTTCAAGCGGAGCGCTCCACACAAGGCTGAGCGCCCAATCTCTGTGGCCACGATCGAAGTCCATTGCGTTGAGGGACTGAGGATCCAAACCCGAAATAGGTCATCATCATCAATCGTTGCAAAGTATACTCCTTTCTCCGATTTCCCAAGAAACGGTCGCGCATATTTGCCCTCTTCGATGTCTATTGGTGTTTTAATCGCCTGATATGTACCATCTAGCTGTTAAGGATAACCTGGAAAACAACAGAAACTCAATAGAAATGCAGTCGAATCCTTGGGTAGCACATTGCAAAATTAAAGCTACAATGCTACCATTCTCTTGTTGAAACACCAATCAGAAAAGCAAAAAGGGAACCAACGTACATCAACGCAGGACTTGGCAAAGTAGCTGATGCGTACCTCATCAAATCACCAGGACAATTGACAATGTGCTCCGGTCGAGTCGAATGGTGTTGCGGGCTCCTAGTCGGTTGACGAATCGGCCCTCTAATAAGGCCCACTGCCAACGCCTAGCAAAAGCGAAAGGAAACCGGAAACCGACCCGACCGAAACTGGACCGGAACTCAACTGGGCGCCGCGGCCGGCTCGGCCCAAATCCTCTCCCCGAGAAATTTGACGAGTCAACCGCTGCGCACGGGTCTCAGGCGGGCGCGGGCGGGCGCACGCATTCGTCGGCTCGGCCGCGCGGCGCCACCGGAGGGAAGAGCCGAAGAGGCACCGCCCGCATCGGGGCATTTCCTCCGCTCGCGCCCCCCGCCTCCCTCCCGTGCAGGAGACGCTCTCCGCCTTTTCTGTATCGAGTTCTGAGGCGAACGGGAGGCGGAGGAAGGGAGGGAGGAAAGGAAGCCGGCAGCCGACGACCGGGGCGCGCGCGAGGCCATGTCGTGGCTCCGCAGCGCGGTGCACCGCGCCGTGGAGGCGAGCGGCGGCCGCAGCTCCCTCCTCACCCGCACCGTCCGCACCTCCCTCGGCACCGTCGTCCACCACGCCGGCCAGGCCGTCGCCGGCGGCGCCAGGTTCATCATCGTACGGACCAACCCCCCACGCGCCCCCGGGAATGGGAATCGTGACAAGGGTTTGCGCTTGCTCTCTCGCAGGGGAGCCGGAACTACAAGAGCGTCGAGGTGACGGCCAAGAGGCTTGAGGAGGCGGCGCTCTCCTACAAAGGGGAGGAGCGGGCGCAGCTGCTGCGCCGGTGGCTCGTCGCGCTCAAGGACAACCAGCGCGCGGCCGCGGCGGTGCTGCGGGAGCCGCAATTCGGGGACGATCGGGACCAGGCAACGCCCCTGCTGGTGAGCACCCCTGGCTCCTGGCTTAGTTTCCACAAGTTTCGGTAGGAATCGCATTGCGTGATCCTGACTCCTGAGGCGGGTATGCGTGCCCGCGTTGCAGGATCTGTACGTGGATTACGAGAGCGGTGGGGAGCTGATGAACTTTTTCCATGTCTTCCTCTACAGCCATGCGCTCGAGTGTCTTGTTCTCTCCATGGTGAGTTGGGTTTGTGGCTGTGCAATTTGACATTGCAAAGGTCTCGTTGCTACCATGTAGGTACCACTGGTTTATAATTCCGAAAACTTAACTCGTCCTCTATGATCAGATTCTGGAAGCCCCAACTGACGAAGAAGTTTCATTGCTCTCAGAAATTTTCGGGCAAGTTATTCAACCATTGGACGTCTAGTTAATTTCTCCATTTCTCGTTTTCATTTTTGTAGTTTTAAGACTTCACCAAGATCTTAAAATGTTCCGTTTATATATATGATCATTACTGCTTCTTATATGAGTCCCATGCTCGGTGTGATAAAAAAATGGGTTACTTATACCTGATCATAAATCAAGTGTGCAAGACATTAAGGATTAACTTACAAATTCCCTGCCTCCCTGAAGTACATTTGGCACGTTAATATGAATTTTATTCCAATTTCATTCTTTCAAGCTTACCTCTATGCAAGCAATATATAATGCCATAGTTCTCCATTACAGAATGTGCCTTTCAGGAGGGAAGGATGTGCATAATGCACTCCTGAGTAGTGTAAAGGACCTGGCAAGGTTAATCTCAAGTTATCATGATGAAGTGTTGGTATGAATTTGCTGTTTGTTTAACTTTTCAGTACTCTACTTGTAGAGCATATTAAGCATAAATTGCATCATGTATGATGTCTACTTTATATTTTCCTTTTCTAGGCAAAACGTGGTGAGCTACTTGAGTTTGCTCAGGGTGCGGTCTCAGGGTTAAAGATAAATGCTGAAATTGCAAGGTTTTCTCTTTCTCTTGGCAGGGGTTGAAGGTGTTTCTAGTCCTATGTTTGTATGTCCATTTTGCATGCTTTAAAACCTCTCTTTTCTCAATTCCAGGTTAGATAATGAAATTTCACAGTTGCAACAGCAGATAAATTCAATGGATGCTCTCCGAGCCACTTCAAACAGCAATCGGAATAGAACATCTCAGACGACTACTGAGGTAGGACTAATTAAAGTTATTCAGTTTGCACAATTGTGGGTTACCCTCCAATAGAAAAAACAATTGGGCAATTAATCTCTGCGCAAATGCATGAGACATTTGTGGAATTGTACACCAGGTCTTGGATTTTTTTTTCTATTTCTAGACCATGTATGCAAACATGTTTTGTTTAGACAAAATTCTTTTTTCAACTGCAAGAGAGGATTCAAGCATCGCCTAGTTCATTTTTAAAACATATTATGTCTTCATTGTTCTCTTAAGAGAAACAATTTTTTTTAAAAAAAAACTGCATTATCAAACCCTTTTTCTTGTCTATTCCTAGCGTGCACTGTCTTCAGTCATTGAGCAGTTCACCAAGGTTATTTGTTCCATCATGTTCCAGTATGATTCAAACTAGACCTCACTGTTAATTATGGTTAATATAAGTAGATTCAGCTGTGTGTTTGTGGTAATATTTGCAGGGTTTCAAAAAGGCAGTTGCTGAGGTCCGTCTTTGCTCTAGAATGGAAGAACTCATATTGAAGAAGAAATCAATACATCCTGGTGACTCATTGGAGACTCATTTTGAGAAGGCATGGTACTCCTATTATTTCTAAATTATTTTGGGATTCTATGTATACTGCATGCTTCCTCACTCTGGTACTTAAATTTGATTTGTTCCTGTTTGCTGTAACTTATTGTTCTGCGTTTTTAACTGATACATGGCTGATACCTCAATGTCCATTCATAAACTTTGCAGGTTGACAAACTGAAGGTTTTGTCTGAATCTCTTTCAAATTCATCTGCAAAAACAGAAAAGCGTATAATGGAAAACAGGTTTATATCTTGAGCATTTTTTGAGTTGTATATTTAGTTTTAGCAACTTAGCATATAAATTAATAGGTAGGTAAATTCAGGCTGTCATTTGTAATTCCAGCTCGCTTTCTTTTCTAAAATGAATCAGCAGAGCTCCTGCTTCTTCTTCTTTCTTAAAAAAATCACGCTGCAAGCAGTCATTCGTACGCTTGCATATCTATATAGTAGTTGAGGTGCATAAAGTTATGCTGTTAATTCATTTATTAAGTTTTTTTGTTCATTTCAGAGCCATTTTATTTATTCAATAACAAAATGTTTGAATTATGTTGTGGATATTTTTTTTCCTTTTTAACAAATCTGTCTGCTTAAAGTGAACTCACTGCTCTATGTTTAACATTGCAGGTTACAAAAGGAAGAATCTCTTATCTTCCGGGTTACCAAAACAAATGAAGTCAGTGGAATTGAAAAGGTATTTTTCTGCTGCTAGCTTGTGACTGAGTCATTTGTAAATCGCCATAGTATTTTTTTAGCTAAATAAGTTATGTCAACGAGCTAGAAAGGAAGTTAATCTACATCCATGTCGACAGAAGAAAGCACCCCATAAATTTCCCAAAGCAACAAGTAAGACATTTGACTTCAAATACCATCAATCGCAAAAGGATAGACAGCAGGATATCTGAGCTGTTCCAGTTTTTTTTTTTTCAATCCTTCATCCATGCAATTGTCTTATGCAACTGTAATCTGTCTGGTTGATGCTGAATTGATTAAGTTTTATGAAAGGAACTAGTTGCTGAAATCTCTGGACTTGAGGAGCAAAGGGATAAACTTGAGGCAGAACTGAAGAAGGTATTATTGTTCTTTCTATTCCCACCTTAGTTCAGTCTATTTTTTCAAATATATTTCAGCAATTTACAAAATAGCAAAATTGCAGTGAATTTCTTTTTCCTAAAGTTTAGAGCCCACTAAAATTCTCATTTCAGTACGGAGAGAAGACAACCAATAAATTATGCTGTAGAACATTCATGTTATATATATAGTGGATGCAAAACTAATAAAGCATCATAATTCATAACTGGGTTCCTCTCAAGCTGCTAATATAAGATGCAATTTTATAATGCAGCGGAGTATCTCTAAACTATGACCTGTATGCATCTCAAACGTACTTTCAAATTATTATGAATTTATGAGCTACTTTTTTATGGAACTGTTCTTGAAAATTTGACATGCAGTTTTTAATCTTTATCAGTTAGGATTTTCTTATGTGTAGAGGCTATATTAACATGAGATGCTTGTTTTTAAGAGTGATTCTGAAACTCAGATTACAGGTGAATACTAAATGGAAAGCGGCTACAGTGAAGCTTAAAAAAACTAGAGAGGAGAGAGACCAATTTGATGAAGCCAGCAATCAGATTGTGCTACACCTCAAAACTAAGGTGAACTTTCTGTTAGTTTATAGTTTATAAGTACTTAAAATGCATTATGGAAGCACAGTTTTCACTTGTTTGTTTTTGTTTTCTGACATATCTTTACGACTTTACCTCAGGAAGATGAACTCGCAAGATCCCTTGCTTCATGCAAAGTAGAAGCAAGCACTGTCAGTGCGTGGATCAGCTTTTTGGAAGATACATGGAAATTGCAGTCCTTATTTGAAGAGCTAAAAGAAAAACAGGCCAAGTATGTATGCTCTCTCCCTGAACGCCACATTTTGATAACTAATAATCATGCTCAGAAATTGTAGGCACAAATATTTTCTGATATATGTTTCCTTTTACGTTAACTGCAGTGAAGAATTGGATAGATGTGGAGTCTGCTTTGCGAAATTGATTGAACATCATGTTTCTGCATGCCTGGTACTTCATTTGATTTTTTACTTACTGAGGAAGCTGTTAGGTGTGTAACAACTTGTTTGTTTTTACTGAATGTTTCTTTTGGAGTTATAGGAAGAGCTGAGCACTTCTATTGATCGTATCAAAACCTTTGTCGATAACTTGAAAATATTCGGTGATAGGTGCGGTTCTCATTTTTTCTTATTCTAGTTTGTTGAAACAACTGTTCCTGTGGCTGAACACTTTTAGTTGCATGACCAGATCGATGTCAGCAGAGGATGGAGCTAATAGTTCGTCTAAGCAATCAAACCCACGTAAATACCTGGAGGAAGAATACCTCCAAACGGAGAAAAAGGTCATCCTGTTTAATATTCTTGCCCTGCTTACTGATGATAAGCATGCATTGCTAATGGAAGAGAACAGGGATTTCAGTTATAACCGGCATCATCGCCCCTGACTCCCAAAGGATTTTTAAGGCCGCTTCTGATCCTTTGATACTTTTGCGTCTATTTCAGGTTGTAGCTGCATTCAGTTTGGTTGATAGTATACGAGCAGTATATTCTTCTAACCAGGAGTACTACAAGACGAGGTAGTTGCTCTTCAATACCCCTCTTGCACTGTGCGTGCCTATCTATCCAGGCTACATAATTTGCAGTACATGACACCAGCAGATCTGTGCCTATAGTTTGTGCAGGAGAGAGGAGCCTGAGGTCAAAAATCTATTTGACACCATCGACAAGCTGCGCGTTGAGTTCGAATCGGTGCCACGTCCAGTGCTTCAGATCGAGATCAAAGAACAGGAAGAGAAAGCAAAGCGATCCCGTTCCTTGAAGGTTTCCCGGTCCCCGGGCCATTCGAGAAGCGATTCCCCGATCGCGCCTCAGCTGAGGACACGGCTGCCATCGGAGTCCGAGTCGGAGCTGGCAAAGTTCGATCCGGAATACAAGGCCGACGAGATCAGCGGGTGGGAGTTCGACGACCTCGAAGACGAGCCAAGACCTGGCTTCCAGTAATCTGCGTAGGCTGCAAAGGAGACCCATACCTGTAGTAGTTGATGTAAATTCATCATTAACACGAAGAAGCCTGGGAAATGTATAGTTCAGTGTGCATTGCAATCTCCGTTTCTGTTCAGAATTTTCCTTTTTTCTGTCACGTCCTGTGGACGTTGTCTTCTGCAACCTGCACATATGACAAGTACAAGCGAACGCCGTTCGCCTACATGCGTGGTACAGTACATGTTTCCTCGGGTACGATGCCATCGTGACCATTGCATGGAAAAGTCAACCCCTTCCTCTTTTACCCATCTGCAATGCTGCATCGTCATCCTTTCCTTTGTTTTGAAAAGCCATCGTCATCCTTTGTTTGCCTTTGTTCTTTTCCTCAGCTTTAGTTGACAGCGGAAAGATCACAGACGCTAAAAGAACGCGAAGGAACAAAAGAAGCTCTCAACCCTTTCTCTGAGCAAAGGTGTTTTATCCTACCTTTGTCAACCTATACTTTTGTAATTTTAACTCGTACGTGCTCATCTAACAGGCAGTAAAAATGTAACAATCTTGTGTCATCGGTAGTTTCTGCTGACTTTTGTTCTGACAACCCCTGTAAAAGAAAATGTGCAACAGTGTCAGCAACAGGCTAACAGCCAAGAGCTCATCTTCCCCCACCAGTCCAGTAGTCCACCACACTGCAGTACTGCACTGACCCTCTTCATTATTCAGGGTGCGTTTAGTTCCCAAAAACGAAAATTTTTGGGTGTCCCATCAATGTTTGACTAGATGTCGGGAGGGTTTTTCGAACACTAATTAAAAAACTAATTTCAGAACTCACTTGGAAACCGCAAGACGAATCTTTTGAGGCCTTTGACGCATCATTAGCACATATGGGTTACTGTAGCACTTATGGCTAATCATGCCCTAATTAGACTCAAAAGATTCGTCTCGTCGTGTACATCCAAACTGTGTAATTAGTTTTATTATTTAATTATATTTAGTGCTTCATACATGTGTTTCAAAGGGGAGGTGAAAATTTTTGGGAACTAAACGGCCCTGATTACATGTTACAAGTACACAAATCTGGTTACTGTCTGCTTTGTGAATTCCGGTACAATACGGGAGACTGGGAATAGTACAGTAGCACACTATACTGTACAGTGTACAATACACACTTCATGGCACGTACAAATTGTACAAATACTCCAAGAAGATGCTGAAGCCGAAGAGCACACCCACGTCTGAAATACTGAAATCTGATGTGAGCAAGGAGTGACAGTGAGTGAGCACAAGACAAACCCTGGAATCATTCATCCAGCCCCAGCCACTGAGCCAGCCTCCAAGACAAAGGGGCCCCAGCCTACCACCCCCACCCCCATTCTGTTTTGAGTAAATTCCCTGTATGCCATTGAAAAATGTAACCCATCCCTTCTATGCCATTGAAAATTACCTCATCCCTTCTATGCCATCATTTATAATTTTCCATCCCTTCCATGCCATTGCCGTTAATTTCTCTAACAGATCCGTTAAAAGGTACAGGGAAAAAGACAATAATACCCCTCCGTTTCCTCACCGCAATTTTTTTCCCCGAGCGCCCCGCCCCTCGACGCAGTTCACCCGGCCGCCATCCCGCCACGCCTCGACGCGCTCCCCCCGCCGCCTTCCGCCGCGCACGCACACGGGCCGCCTTCCGCTCGCCGCTCGTGCACGCCCACGGCTGCGCCCGCGCGTGCTCGCCGCCTCGATTCACTGCGCATGAGGCCGCCGCCGGCCGCAGGGGAGGTAGCGGCCATCGAGCTCCGCCGCCGCGCGGATCTGCGGCCATGGCGAGGCGCGCGCAGGCTCAAGGAGCTCGGCGGAGCTCGCCGCCGCCGGGGTCCCCCGCGGCGAGGGAGGAAGACAAGGAGAGGCGGCGGCGCGAGCTCGCCCAACGGCGAGGGAGGAGGGGCGCTCCTCCCTCCCCTCCGCCTCTTCTCTCCCTCTCCGTCCTCCCTCTCCTCTCCTTCCCTGCTCCCTCGCCGGCGAGCGCGAGGCGGGGCGAAGGTGGCTGGCGAGCGCCTCCTCCTTCCTTCCTCCCACACGCACGGCGCCGCTCCTCCTCCTTCCTTCCTTCCACCCGCGCGGCACGGCCCTCTCCTCCTCCCCCCTCGATTCGGCCCTCGACGGCGCGGTGGCCCCCTCCCAAGCCGGGCCTCGTCGCCGCCCCCTCCCCTGCCTGGCCTCTCGGAGAGCCGCGGGCCCGCGTGCCGCCCCCTCCCCTGCTCGGGGACGGAGCCGCGCGTGGCCATGGCGAGCTGCGGGGATGGCGGCGGCGGCCAGAGCCACGCGCGGCCATGGCTGGTCCGGCCACGCCTCCCGCCGGCGCGCTGCCGTCCTCCTCGGAGCGCTGCCGGCCTGCGCGAGCACGCCTGCCCCCGGCTATTCGCCTCCCCTCCCCCGGCCGCGGCATGGGGCCGCTGTGGCGGCGGTTAGCGGGACGGCGGCGGACGGCCTCCCCTTCTTTGCTCCCTCCCGCTGGCCGGCCGCGCGCGCCCCCTCCTCCCTCCCTCCCTCCGCTCGCGCCGGCCATGGCGAGCTACGGCGGGCTCGCACGGCGGCTGCGGTCCCTGCTTCCTCTGCCGGCGGCCGGAAGATTAATCTGACGTGTGGGTCCCACACGTCAGTGGTAGTAGAGAGAGGGCAAGGAATAGGAGCCAGGGGTATTATTGTCCTTTTGTCTTTCAGTTTAACTGCTCCGTTAGTATTTTTGACACCAATGGCATAGAGGGAATGGAAAATTAAAAACAATGGCATTGAAGGGATGAGGTAATTTTCAATGGCATAGAAGGAATGGGTTATATTTTCCAATGGCATATAAGGAATTTACTCTTCTGTTTTCATGGATCCCTCCCTGCGCTGCCACACTGCCACTGCCACTGCTTGCCCATAAAATTTTTCAAACTCCTGAAGCTGCCTCCCCATATTAACCCATCTTCTCCTCCCCCAATTCCCCCGGCCCGTCGTCGGAGCGAGCAATGTGCCCCCGAGCCACGGCTCAGCACTGCGGCGCCGCAATGGCTAGCGTGTGCTCGTTCGTGGAGGAGTACATCGACCTGGATCTCAGCTCGTGCGGGGAGTTCGAGTTCCGGGTGCGCCGGAGCGGCGGCGCGGCGGACGAGCTGCTCTGCCGGGGCAGGCTGGCGGCCGCGCCCCCGAGGCCGGGCGGCAAGGTGCAGGACGTTGATGCCGGCAGCGGCGGCTGTGGCGGCGCCGGCAGGAGGAGCGCCGCGACGGTCGCGCCGCTGCAGCACTCGCACTCCGCCGGGTTCCGCGACGCGCAGTCGCCCGTGGTGAGGCTGCGCAAGGAGGGCTCCCGGCGCAGGAAGGCCGCGAGGACGTTGCACGCCAAGCTGCTGGCGTCGCGGGCCTTCTTCCGGTCGCTGTTCGCCAGGACGTCGTGCTCCGACGAGCAATGCCGCGGCGCCGGAGACGTCCTGCCCAGGGCCAGGGAGACGCCGTCTGGCGAAGACAAGCGCAGCTGCTGCAAGGCGCCGTTGGGTCAAATGAAGAACGGCTGCCACCAGGACCAGGTCCACCATAATAGCACCGGCAGGGCAGCGCCGACCACCCTGCGGAGCAGCATCGAGCAGGAGAAGCTGATGGACGAGGAGGAGCTCGCCGCAGCCGCCGTCCGGCAGCGCAAGTCCTTCTCCGGCGTGATCAAGTGGCGGCACGCCGCGGCGGCGCCTGCCCCCGCGCCGCCGGCGAAGCCGCTGTCCTCGTCCTCGGCGCGGAGGAGCTCCGGGGCCGGCGGCGGCGGCCCGGCGCTGAAGCGGAGCAGCAGCGCCCGGTCCGAGTCCGAGTCCGAGGGCCTGATCCAGGGCGCCATCGCCTACTGCAAGCGGTCGCACCAGCAGCTCGGGCTCGCCAGGAAGAGCGTCAGCGACGCCGCCCTCTGCTCCGCTCCCTCCTGGCCTGGCATCCCAGCTCGACCAGCCGTAGCTTACTGCCACTAGCAGTGCCGTGTGCAAAATGGAGTTCAAAAGTGATGACGATAATAATGTGAAGCGTATCCTCTTTTCTCGCTGATTACGAGCGCGTTTAAAACTATTTTTACCTCATCTCGTAAGCCAAATTCTCCAGATAAAAAACAGAAAAGGAATTTAAGGTTCGCAGTTTCAGAGCTGACCAAATAACATTCTGAGCTCCATTCAGGTTTCAGAGTGCCGTGCCCTGTAGATGACGCCATTTTGTTCTTGCAAAAAAAAAAACAGCTACTACAACAGGACCACGTTGACGTTGTCTTCATTGGCGTTACTCCTGGTCTGCCGTTGCCGGTTCAGGTTCAGGATCGCCTGACCAGCTGCCGGCGCGGCCGCCCCCCATTCAGTGCGAGTAAAGACCGCCAGAGCAGCAACGTCAGCGCGGAAGAGCTTTTCCAGTACACACCGCCACGCCAGCAGTAGCTGCCGGCCGCCGCTGCAGACTGCAGTGCCCCCCTCCCCACCTCCACGACCACGAGCGCCGCCGGCGCCGCCGGGTGGTCTCGGAACGGAGCTCGCGGGGGGCGGAAAGGGAGATGGAAATGGAATCGCGGGGGCCGCCGGACGCTCGGGGCGGGGACGTGAGATCTTTATTCTAGCGGCGATGCCGCTGGGAGATGGGGTTGGGTGGTGGAGTGGTGGATCGGCGGCATGATGGGCGGGCGGATCGCCGAGGAAAAGCGGGGAGCGCGATAGGCCGGCCACAGCGCCGGCATCATTGAAGGCCGGAAAGGGAGGTCGCGAGGTGGGATGCTGGGAATGGGATGCTGCTGGTGCGCAACCACCAGCTCGCTCGCCGGCCGGCCGCACATGACCTGACGGGGGCCTCTGTTTTCTTGTCCCGGTCGCGGTGGTGGTGGACTGGTGGTACTAGGAGGTCTTAATTCTTTGACCGCATTCAATGGCGTGACACGGACCGTGACAAGAATCGCATGTTCCTTGTTCATGAGAGTAAAATAAAACTAAAACAGACCTGAACACGAACTCGGTTTAGCTGGGTTAGTTAAACTAAGACATGTGCCTTGCTGATTGGTGATTGCTGACGCTGAACTGCTGATTACTGAACCTATGATCCGACGTCCAAGCAAGTTGATGAAGATTGTCGAGAACACAATGGCACTTGATTCAAATCACTTGGATGGCTGCTTGTCTACGGATCAGATGGTCTGAATCAGTAGTAAATCACTTGGCTGTAAAAAGTCAAAGCACATTGACAGTGAAGACTGGCTTCGGCTGTGCTCAACCGTATCCTGATTCCACCTTCTGGCTACCTTTCCTTACTGCAATGTTTAGGATCGAGCTACACCGAAGGGTTCCCTACTTTTCCGAGGCTAAGGCAGTAGGGAGAGGCGCGCTGGGAACGTGCAGGAGCAGGACTCGATCGCCCAAAGCTGAGCAACGCCAGAGAAATTTCACGCTTTGGAGCCGGAGATGATAAAAGCCCCTTTGCACGGGGCAACTTGGCCACGGCCCCTTTGCCCTAGTTTTCTCCAGGCAACGGCAAAGGCGCCAGCGCCACCACTCGAGTAGCGGTAAAAGGCACGAGACCTCTCAAAGAGACAAAGACCTTTGCCTCGGCCTCGGCCTCGGCCTCGCCATGTGACGAGAACGAGATGCCGGTGAAGATGAGACGCGTCGGGTTCAGTGCCACGGCCACGCTGCTGCTCCGGGCTCTGGCCCGGCCCTGTAGAGAGAAGGGAATACGGGCGCTAGACTAGCAGCGCTATAGTATTATGAGGCCTTTTGGACCCGGTTCCAATGGCGATAGGGATGGCTGCTGCTGGCGCTGGCCGTGGCCGCGTACATGCGCCGGTGGCCCAGTGCGTCCGGTGCGGGCGCGCATGTTTTGGAGCAAAGGCGATGGCAACCGGACCGGGCGGCGCGAGGATACCGATGCCGCGCGACACACTGGCGTGCACGGGTCGTAGTCGCGGCGAGACAGGGGAGGGCCAGGCCAGCCTTTACGTGTGTCTCGACCCTGCAGGTACAGGAGGCCGGCCGTTCGCCCACGGGGGCAGGAAAACCGTAGCTGTGCTGCAGCAGTACAAGGTCAACTCCTCGCGGTAGCTCGCTCAAGTCTGGCCAAGAGTTTTGTTTTTGTCTCTGTACTAGCGTCAGAGCCCAGCGGTATCTTTACTAGTAGGAGCCCTATTCAGTGTCGATGGTCTGATCTAACTTCCTTTGTTACACAATAAGGCTGCGTTTAGTTTCCAAAAAAAAATTGCGCAGTTCTCATACCATCAAATTTTCGGACACATGCATGGAGCATTAAATACAGTTGAAAAAAATAACAAATTATATAGTCTAACTGATTCCTACGAGATGAATCTAATAATACTAATTAATTTATGATTAGATATTAATTGTCAAATAACAATAAAATGTGCTACAGTAGCCAAACCTAAACTTTTTTCACTAACTAAACACCCCCTAATTTTAACCGCCTTCTAAGCATGTAGATCCCTAGGCCAACTTTACTATCCGCTCTTCATCTCAACAGTGTTGACGTTGAATGGTTTAAATTAACCTTTTTTTTGCAAAATGGAAGTTTACATTTAGTTAGCCAAAACTATGAGCGTAAAAGCTGTAAATAGCAAGGATAGATTTTAAGAAAAGAAGAGCACATTAATTCCAATGCAAGTATTTGGAATCTATTATATTTATATCGAATTTATCGATTTGGTTTGGAGTTGGTCCAATTTAGAATCTGAGATTCAAATAAAACAAGATAGATTATATCAGTTGTGCATCCAAATCTCTCGGCACGCAGTATCCCACCCTATTAGCCTCTTCATGCAGTATACAAACAAGATGGATATATATAGATCGAAACTTTAATTTTTTTATTTGAGGGATTCAGCACTCATCAATTAAGTGGCCGAATAAGAATTACATACACCATCTGGCGGATCAAAGAACCAAACATGCCGGCCGACTGAGCTGAACAGCGTGCGTCGTGGTTGGATTCTCGCTTCTCATGAACAAATTCCATCCCCTGGAAGGCTGCAGCATCTGCTTTGATCTACTTGACAATATGGCTGTAGACTCCCAGAGTATCATGCTCCAAACTTCTAACTGCATTTGCAAAGTCACTCGCCATCGAAACTTTACCTTGACTTAACCAGTATCAACTGTGGGCCGCGGACTAGCCCATATGCTGAGCAATGCTTGGAAGCTCAGCCCAAAAGTTATGTTGGCTGTGTACTAGGCCATATGCTCAGCAGAGCAGGTATCTCAGCCCATCCGGCCTAGTTAACAAGACTTGCACACGATCCTCTCGAAAAAGGAAATTTCCGTCTTTATCAAAGAGTTCAGCGAACGTACTAATTGCGATCTAGCTAGTGATAAAAAAACAAAAATGCGATCTACTAGTAGTAGTAGTAGCTACTGAAAAACAAAAATGTTAGCCCGGCTCGCTGCACGGATGTGAAATCCTGCTACGTCCGCACCGGTCGTCAGATTGCGTACATCCTCTTGTAATCCTCCTCGACCCAGTCGCTCTCCGACATGCCGGAGTTGGAGAAGGAGCGGGAGCGGCTGAGCGAGGCTCGCTTGCTGGTGCGCATCCGCTTGGCCTCGACCCGGTGCGCGATGACCCAGTAGAGCATGGTTCCGATGGTGGTCACCAGGATGGTGCCGCCCATGATGGTGACGGACACGGCCAGCCACCGCTCGGCGCGGCCCACCACGACGAACGACAGCGCCAGGAACGAGACGCTGATGAGCACGCAGGCCACCCACATGAGCTTGTTGATCACGGCCATCATCTGCTTCTTGGCCTTGCGCTCGATCACCACCACCGACGTCTGCACCACCACCACGGCCAGCGAGATGAAGAGCGACACCGAGTCGAAGACGAAGAAGATGATGAAGGCCGTCTCGTGGGAGATGTTGGCCTCGCCCAGCTGCTGCCCGGGCGCCAGGCTGCCGGGGTCCTGCACGTACTCGCCGGGCACCGTGAAGATGGCCGCGAACGCCACCGTCGCGATCAGCACGGCCACCACCGTCGTCGAGTTGATGGCGTTGTTGAGACCCTCCTCGTGCAGCTTGTTGATGCGCTTCGCGATGCCCTGCATGCGCACCCGCGTCTGCCGCGTCTGCTCCAGCTGCGAGTGCACCTCGTGCTTGATGTCGCTCACCTGCTGCTTCAGCTCCCGCGCCTGCTTGCCGCCGCCGCCGCCGGGGTTGATGGCGCGCGCCGACTGCACGCCGTGCTCCGCCAGCAGCTCGGCCACCTCGGTGTTGCCCATCTTCTCCGCCGTGTCCAGCGCGGTCTCGCGGGACCGGTTGATCGCGTTCAGGTTCGCGTCGGGCATCGCCAGCAGCCGCTTTATGATCTCGGGACGCGCCTTGCGCGCGGCGATGTGCAGCGCCGTGTTCTCCTTGGTGTCCGCCTGGTTGAGCAGCGCCGGCTCGGCGGCGAGGAGCGCGTCGACGATGTCCAGCCGGGTGCCCTTGGCGGCCATGTGCAGCGCGGTCTGCCCCTTCTTGTCCGTGCGCAGCGCGATGCTGGGCTCCGCCTCCACCAGCGCGCGCACCACCTCCACGTGCCCGTTCCGCGCCGCCGAGTGCAGCGCCGTCTTGCCGTTGCTCCGGGCGATCAGCGCCAGGCTCCCGTCCACCTGCAGCAGGAGCTTCACCACCTCCATGTGCCCCTGCGTTGCCGCCGTGTTCAGCGCCGTCGTGTTCGACGAGTCCACCGTCATCGACAGCTGCGGCAGCGCCTGCAGCAGCTCCCTAACCACGTCTGCATATTTGATGCCACATATATATTTGACGGCACAAATTATTTAAATGTACCATCTCATCATCAAATTAAATGAGCGAGAGGCTGGCAATGGCGATCAATCAATACCTACATCCCCTTGCTTGGCGGCGATGTGGAGCGCGTCGTAGCCGCTGCGGGCCTTGATGCTGGCGGTGGCGACGTCGTGGTACTTGATCATCTCGGCCACCAGGGCCACGTACCCGTACTCGGCGGCCACGAACAGCGGCGTCTCCCCGGCCTGGTTCTGCCTCGACAGCACCGCGGCCAGCTCCTCGGCGTCCTTGCCCGACAGGATCTCCCGCATGGCGACGAGCTGCCCGGCGCGCGCCGCCGCGTGCGTCGCGGTGTCGTCCCGCTTCCCCGTCAGCTGCTTCGTCATCTTCTTGCGGCGCGTCGCCGCCTGCGACGCCCTCGGCGAGTCCATCGACGTCGTCGTCGTCGCCTCGGGCTGCGCCGCCGGCCTGCTGTCCTCGCCCGGGTCGCTCTTCGCCTCCATCAAGCTCGGGAACACGTCGTCAGAATGCAGCTACCAACAATGGCTGCCAAGAAACAAGATGAACCACCCATCACTCCATCAGCATGTAGCAACATTTCCTCAGCTCCTGCCTTTTCGTCTCCTTTTCGCCCACTTGGCCAATCCACCTACTGCAAATTTCCCAATTCTAGACCCCTCTCAGAAACAAATAACTTTTTCCCAAATCCCAGCTCAATGCGGAAATAAAACCCAAGAAAAAGGAGCGAATAAAAAGAAGAGCGACAAAAGGTCGACCAAATTTAAAAAAGAAGAAGTATGAACCAGCAACCTATTGTAAAAGCAAGGCCATGCAATGCAAGTGCCCTTCCCACCCCATCTACCCACACGATGGCATCCCAACGCAATCCGCACCACGCAAGAGTTACACAGGAGATCTAGGAACCGACCGCACCCAAACGCGCCCCGACCTCTCAATCATCTTCCCGCATCCCCCGTTTCGTGACGACGCGAACGCAACCGCCACCGCGAAAAGCCTTCCACCTCAGGCATCGCCGCGAAAAGCCGGCGGCGGCAGGATCAATCAGTCAGCAGTGGCGCATAAGAAACCCTAGCGGGATCGAAAAGGAGCGCGATCGCAGCGGCGGCGGGCGGCCTAAACGAGCGCGAGCGCGATGGGAATCCGGGATCGCGCTAGGGATTATAGAATCTCCGGCGCCATGCCATGCCATGCCATCCCCGCCGCGAGCAGGAGCGGGGCGGCGGGCGGACACGCACACATGAGTGGCCGGCCGGCCGGGCCGCGGGGACAAACATACCGGCGTGACGAGCTCCGCGCGTCCCTCCCAACCGGCTCGCGGCGTCCATGTGAGCCATGGGGCCCCCTCATCCGTCCGCAGCCGGGCCGCCCGGGATCGGCGAGATGATGCGCGGGAGAAGACAAGGGCCGGGCTGGCCGGTCGCGATAAACAAATCCCCAGTTGGATCAACGCATGAGCAGCCAGGGGAAAATGGAATCAAATTCATCCAGGTTTCTTTTTTTTGGTTGCCTTTTATTAAAGAAAAAAAAAGGTTCTCTGCGGCGCTCGTTTGCTTCTGGCTAAATTAAGAAACGAGCATGGCTAATTGCGAGCCGTGACGTGGCTCCATAACTAACGCTGCATTATAGTGATCGTCAGGAAGCAGAAGCAGTTGGTCGCCGATGCGAATGTTTGGCGTGAGCAAAGATTTTTGTTTTTGTTTTTGAAAATAAAAAGAATTTGGCTCGTTCATGATGTTGTTCTATCCTGTGTTATTTTCGATTTCACGCGTTAAGGAGGTGCGTGTCATTTTCTATCCGCTACTATTCAGCTCTTTGGTTCGGGTGCTGACGGAGCAATAGTTTTGGACGAGAGAGCGAAAGGTGGGCGTTGACCGTTGACGCTGCAAGTGGCAATAAGAAGATGCCGACACATCAGCGAACGGCCAGGACGGAGGCTGCGGGGCGATCGAACGGTTCTCATTGCTAGCCGACCACTCCAAACCTATCACAGGCGATGGACCGGCGACTCCTGCGCTTCGTGCTGAGACCTCGCTGTCGATGCTCAATTCAGTTCACGAACTCTCGGAAGTCTGAACCCAGGCAGTGATCATTATACTGCACCATACAAATTGGACAGCATCAGAACAGGCCATGATCATAAATTCATGATTAGGGGTGCAAATTACTAATTCTTAAGTGCACTTCCAATCTTTTTTAATTCAAAATTTTGTACTAATATTCCAAAATAAGATTTAATTTTGGAGAAGTAGTATAAAATTTGGAACTAAAAAGGGTTGGAGGTGCAGCTAAGAATCATTAATTAACACATCTATTCATGATCGACGTACGTGAATGTGTTCTAAGATTTTTTTTTATTTGGCCAACAAACGGAGCCTCCACGTTCGCTCTCAAGGCCTAGAAATTCCCACGTTAATCGGAGAAAAATAGAAAAATAAAAATTACCCGCCACTGCCATCATAATAAAATTAGCCTAAAATACCCCTGTGCCTAATTAAAAATCACCCACCAATGCCATTATGAAAAACTAAATATAAAATATCATTTAGCTATGTATCAGTTACAAACATATACTATTAATAAAAACTAAAGCTAACAACAATTAATCAAAATAAAATGAAAATAAGAATAATTATATGCATAATATTATTAAAGCTCAATAAATCAAATTGTTATTATAGGTAGATCATATTTGAATTGTTTTAACCAACAATAAGATATAATTTACGATAATGAACAGAGTGATGTATGGTAAAACATAGTATAATCTTAAGGATACAACAACATGCGAATTTTTGAATTTTCAATATGCGCGGACTATACGTCTATTTTTTTTTTATAAAACAAGCAAAATCAGCTGCATGCATCACTGATTTGATAAGAACGTTCTCCTGTACTGCAAACTACTAGTTAGAAAGCCTGAGCCTTTACATACATGCTACAAAGCGCGGAGCTTTACAAGATTCGCATATGCGTAAAGCTCCAAAGCGAAATCGTGTTTCCGGTGGTGGCGCACTGACGACGATCTCCAGCCTCCATCCATCAGTCCATGAGCCCACTCACTGAACTTCGTCACGAAGGAACGAAAACGACAGTAACAATTGTAAAGTGGCCATCCTTTCGGTTCGGCAGACTTTTCCTGCTTTGGTCACTAGGGTTTCTTTCCTCCCATCCTTTCTGAACTGTAAAAGTTCACAGCTAATAACTAGTATATTTATCAAGAAAAAAGTTTAATCACACCCATAGCTGCTACTATATTAGTGTGATCTTTGCAGCCACCGTCAGAAACCCTGAAATATCGCCCTGAATACGTTGCAGGCACAGTGTGCTTTTCACCTGCTAATCGAAGATAATCATTGAATCGACCGACCAATCAGTACTAATGAGCATTGCATTGACTCCGAGATAACAAGTCAACAGGGTCATCCGTCAGTGCCTTCACTTCACACGGCTTTCACGCTTTGGGTTCTCCATTGCGTAAGCGTAACCACCACCACCTCTAGTGTCAGTCTCCTTCTAGACCCTTTACCATCTGATGACCTTCCACGCATGCGGTTTTCAGAATCCAGACACTGCAGTGACACGAACGGCGATCAAGTTGTGGCCAGGGCGCCAGGCTCTCGTCTCAGTTCATACCTCCTGATTGCTCGTCTCCATCACCGTGTCTTCCAAGTGCACTCCAGCTCCAGGGTGTCCTGTCCTACAGAGAAAAAACACTAAGCAACAGAATATCAGAAGAGCGAATTTCTCTCCTCTCACCTGTCGTGGAAAACGACTGGAAAAAAGGATCTCCCGTTCTTCTGTCTCTTCTCCATGGATGCGTCCCTGAGAACAGAATATCAAAAGCAGGGTATCCAAATATATCATGCTACTGTCATTTAAATTGACTAACGGCTGAGATGAATTTAATAAAGGCCATGCATAAGGAGCACAACACTGGCTGCGCATATAATATATATTCTGATGACCAATCTATCTGTATTAGTATACAACCAAGACCATCGCCTCCTGCTAATTCAGGAACAAGGGGAATGACAGTTTTACACCAGCTTATTGGAATGTACAAAGTTAACCCCCATCTAAAGGGTCGTGATCGATGTTCATAATTACATTCGTGTTGTATCACTGCCAAATGGTTTGGAGGAATCAGCTGGTACTGGACTCATATGGCGTATATCCTGTCGATCTCCGAGTCTGAGAACTCCGAGTTGTGCTGCCATGAGTTTGAGCCGCTCCTCCTTGTTGATTTCACCTTCTTCCTGATTTTACGTGTGCGCTTGGATTTCACCACGTAGTAAGTCATTGTCCCAAGCACACCGGTCATGATCACCCCGCCGATCAAGGTCACCAGAAGCGCCGCCCACCGGAAGTGCCGCCCCACCACAATGTACGAGGAGGATATGAATGCAACCGTCGTGCATACCGAAGCCAGCCACATTAGCTTGTTGATGATCTCGACAACCCGCCTCTCTGCTTTGGTCTCACCCCTAACAAGTGTTATCTGAACCACCACAACTGCTAGCGAGGTGAAGAGGGCAATGGCATTGAAGATGAAGAAGACCTTAAAGGCTGCAGCGTGCACAGCTATCGCTACACCATGGTCATCATTACCGCCAGGCACTGTAAAGATTGCAGCAAATGCCACCGTGGCGAAGAGCACGGCCACAACAGTGACTGAATTTGTTGCATTATTGATGCCTTCCCTGTGGAGTTTCCTTAGCTCCTTTGCGATACCATAGACATTTTTGTTGGTTTTTTTGGCCTGCTCAAGCTGAGTATGTACATCCTTTTTTATCTCGGTCACTGTTTTTCTGAGCTCGTCTCTAGGCTGATTCAGATCATTTGCTCTCACTGCACCAGCACGGGATAAGCACTCCTTTATTTCTTGAGACTCCTCTGATAGTGGCAGGCCCTCTGCTATATCAAATGCAGTCTTCCGATCCCTAGTCAACGCATTCACGTTCATATCTGGAAGAAGCAGAAGCACATTTACAATCTGCAAAAGGAAACAAGCCTGTGAGCAGAAGAAAGGTGCATTTTGTATGGAGGAAACAAAAGATAGATGCTCTTTTACATTAGATGAACGGGGCAGAATAATACCTCCGATCTTTTCTTTCTGGTTGCAACATGCAAAGCTAAATTGCCATTTCTATCAGGTAGCATGACTATAGCCGGATCAGCATTCACAAGCCCTTGAACAACTTCAGCACTAGTTCCTTTCACTGCCATGTGTAGAGCAGTCTGGCCTTTCTTATCAGTCCTCCGAGCAAGCTGAGGGTCAGCATCTAGCAAAGCCTTCACAATTTCAACATGCCCCTGCCGGGCAGCGAAGTGCAAGGCATTCTTTCCATTCGCTTTTGATAATTCAACCAACCCAGAGACACGCTCTAGCAGCAGGTTGACCACCTCAGTGTGGCCTCTAATGGCCGCAGTTATGAGAGGAGTCACATTTGATTGGCCAAACGTCTTCCCGAGGGATGGATCATGGTCCAGAAGTACCTTCACAATATCTATGAACAAATGTCATGAAACAAGTATACATAAAAACTGAAAATGGAAGCAGGCTTCGTTCACTAGCTTGTAATTCTATATAACTATGTAAGTGATGATACGCTACAGCCAGTATACTCTATCAGTACAGGTTGATTTCAGCACCTGATACTGGAAGACTTTGTAATCAAGTATAGCAACAAATGATCATGACGATTGATTAAAGTGTAACAGAGTAAATGTTCGAATTAAAGACCGATCAACTGAGACTGATCTTTAGATCAACTTGGTATCAGGATGGTTAGTGATGCGAGGGGGATTTGATGCTAACCTCGGTGGCCCTCTTTTGCAGCGACGTGCAGAGCATCGAATCCAGACTTGTTCTTCCTTGTGAGGCTGTCCTTGTCGGAGTGTTTGAGCAGCTCAACGACGATGTCAAGAAACCCCTTCTCGGCGGCGATGAGCAGAGCAGTCTCCTCCATCTCGTTGGTTTCGTTCACTATGGCAGCGCGGATCTCAGCGACCTCGCTGTCGAACTCCTCGCCGGTGCCGGTCATCTGCGCGTCGATCTCTGCGATGATCTGGCGCACGGCCTCGAGGTCCCCGCGCTGCGCGGCGAGGTGGAGCTCCGTGTCGTTGTGGCGGCCCGTCACCTGCTTGACGTACTTCTTCCGCCCAGCCTGGTCCATCCGCTTGCCGGAGTTGGAGAGCACCAGCACCGGCGCCGCGGCGGCCGCGGCCGTCGGCGACGGCGACGGCGACGGCTGCGAGCTGTCGAGCCGATTGCTGGAGCCGGACATGACGAGCACGGGCCCCCTGGCGGGCGCCAGCGACGGCGACGACGCCGGGGAGGACTGGTCGAGCCGGTTGCTGGAGCGCGACATGACGAGCACCGGGCGCGCGGGCGACTGGTCGAGGCGGTTGCTGGAGTGGGACATGACGAGCACCGGGCGCGACGGCGACTGGTCCAGGCGCTTCCCGGAGAAGGACATGACGAGGCCGGGGCGCTTGGCCGCCCGCGCCGGGGACTGGTCGGGCCGCTCCCCGGAGGCGCCGGCGCTGGACGCCGGCGACGGCGCGCCCTCCGACCCCGGCGACGCCAGCCCGATCTCCAGGTCGGCCACCCCTGCGCGCAACAAAGCCGAGAGGCGCGATCCCTGAGCGATCGACCAACGGGGCACGAATCGAACCAGAGCAACCGAGGGCTAAGGAAGAGGCGGGCACCTTTGACGGAATCGGCGGCCATGGCGGTCGTTGTCGGGCGGCTACGGGCGGGCGGGAGGCATCGGGCGCCGGGAATGGGAGGTGGGGAGGCGAGCCGCGGATGGCACGGAAGCGACGGGGTGGAGGAGGAGGAGGCAGAGGGCAACACGGACGGGAGGGATCCCGCTCGCGCTCGGCTTGGGGGTGGTGTGGGGTCGCGTCGCGGTCTTCTCCGCTGCGCTGCTGTGTGGGTGTGTGACGGAGGAGGTTGGGTTTCCGCTTCCACTGTTGTTTATGTGGCTGGGCCTGGCGCGCCAGGCCACCTGCCGGTATGCGTTGCATATGGCCATTTGGCGCTTTCCAAGCTGAATAATTATCTCCCTGTTTCTGCAAGTGTCTGTCAGGATCACATGCCCCTTTTTACATAAACAAATCCATCTCGTGTAATATTACGGACGTGTTAATCTATTACTCGTACACAATATCTATCTAGGATGGTGATGGCATTGGCATGGCCGTAGAGCAACATGACGGTGAGCATTGTAAAATAGGGTGATGTATTATATAGGGAGATGACGTGTAGGGTCATTTAGATTTGTCAAGAAAATCATATGATCTGGAAGGCCTAAATCGTTGTAATGTTATTCAGCCACTCCTGTCCACAACAGATAAAACTCCGGACAACAAATCTTGGTAGCGAAATCTTAACGAATCGGCTACGAGATGCTTCCAAGACAAGGCACATGCGAACTCACCTCGCCCGGCAGTGTAGATGATGCTTCGTGGCGGGCTACTGCCCCACTGACAGGGCCTAGCTCAAATCTCACGTTGCAAAGGGGGGGGGGGGGGGGGGGGGGGGAGCGATGCCACCACCATCCGGCAAAGGGAATCGTCATCGGTGGAAGTCTGTTTCACCTGCTCCGCCCCGTGACCGAGGCCGCCACGTGCCGACCGTCGAGCTCTCTCGGACCTTCCCATAAGCCGCATTGAAGTCACGCGCCGCCCTCTACCCACCCCGCGCCCAAGCCCTCGTTCTCTCTCTCAGTTCACTCTCCCTCTCTCCCGACGCCATGGACGGCACGTGAGCACACCCGTTCGCCGGCCAATTTCACGAGTTCCCCTCCATGGATTTCAAATCCACCGCACCCAAAGCTCAACCACCTCCCTAGCTCCCTCCTCAACCCCTCCAACCACCGCCACAACCCCCACCTCGCCGGGAATCTTGGATTCCCCGTCCGTCAGTTCGAGTTTCGCCCAAACTCGACCTCACCGTGGAACTTCATCGTCCGGGCACCGTTTCTTTCATCCAAGGGCTCAAATCGACTGTAAGTGAGCCACCCATGCTCGTGCTCCCCTCGTTCCTTCACGTTCTTGTTGTTTCCACGCACGTTCACGACGATGTCGTTTTGACCGCCACGGGCCTCACGTCGCCGACTAGGTTAGGCTTGATTTCTTCGCGTGTGTCACCCATGCCCGTGTGCGCCTCTTCTAGTAGATGGTGTAGTACTAGCCTCGCCATCGGTCAGGCCACCGTCGGCGAGAACGGAGTGCCGCGCCACCGCGTCGGCCTCACTGGTGGCGGCGCGCGGTGTCAAGAGATATGAATCGCGGACGGTCCGCCTAGGAGGGCCGGACAGTCCACAGTAGAGTCTAAAATTTTGTCCAGAGACGTTGTCGTCTCTGGTGGATTGACAGAGTGAACCGCGGACGGCCCGCCAAGGAGGGCCGGACGGTCCGCAGTAGAGTTTAAAATTTGTCCAGAGGCATCTTTGCCTCTGGTGGTTTTGCGGAGTTAAACTGCGGACGGTCCACTGTTTGAGAGCAGACAGTCCGCCGCATAGATTTGAAATTTGTCCAGAGAGGTAGTTGGTTCTGGTGGGTCTGCAGAGTTGAACCGCGGACGGTCCGCCACTTGGGTGCGGACAGTCCACAGGGCATTTCAGTTTGAAGTGTAGTAGTTACATCATTGAGCTGCACTCAATTATTTCATATGCATTCGTGTAGAATCCGCCATTGAGGACGTCGTGTTTGAGGTGATTGCGGCACCGCAGGAGCAGCCGAAGCAAGCCTTGGAGGAGAGGCGTGAGAACCCGGCCCAAGGCCCGCCTGACCCTAGCTCTGAGCAACAGCCCGAAGGCAAGCCCTGGTGCACATCCGATTATTTCAAATTATGACACCTTTATATGTCTCTATTATTTGTGCATTAGGTTTAGGAAATTGTTTGAAACCCTAGTTGCACGATCCCTAGGTCTCCTTGAGTTATACTAGTATGTATAGGACGATAGAAGTGCTATGCTTAATGGTTTCCGGTAGAAGACAGTGTTCTCCTGCCACTCGCGAGATATAAGATGATTAGAAGTCGAGTAATTTCCGGTTACTCGCGAGATATATAATATATGGCTATATCAGTACATGAATATTTGAGTATGATTTGAGATAAATGGATAATGTGAGACCAGATGGGGAAATGATGATAATGTATAAGTATGGCAGCAGGATAGGGTTTCTGAATGTCTTAGCCCCGTCTGTGCCGATTAAGGACCGTCCGTTGTTGGCAGTGCTAATCGGGGATGGAATTGTACTAACCGCATACCGGGAGTAGGAGGTAGTCAAAACCGGTAAGCCTAGTACTGCCCTGCTTCGAAAGTACATGACTCCTTCCCACCCCTTAGGGTAGTCGAGTGGCCGCGGAGAATTGGCTTGCATGTATTTAATTTTGGTGGTCTCTCGTAGGGCTCGGGTGACTATACGCTGGTGGGGCGGTCCCGTAGTTCGTGGCGGGGAGGGGAATGGTTGGTGCGTGTGGTCTGACGGGGCCTAAGCATGCCGTGTTGGTTAGGTCTACCTTGCAAGGTTAAATCGAATCGATTCGCCGTGTCTCGCGGATATGAGGGCCTCGATCTCTTTGTCGCCTCGTAGAAATGAATTAGAAATGTTAGTGATAAATGATGGAACTATTTTGAATTATTATTGTAATACTCCAACAAGATTGTTGTAGATATACCAACATTAGATGAGAGTCTTTCTATATAGAACATGTGGCTAAAACATTGAAAGTAAGGATTCAACTATAGATGCTTTTCTGCAAAACAACCCGCTGGCCAGAAAGCCGTGCATGTCTAGATAGGGGCTATGTATACCCCTGGTCGGGTAAGCCTTGCTGAGTATTAGTATACTCAGTGTTTGTTGCCACAATTATTTTAGGACACCCGGACGTTGACTTCTGTCCCTGCTGCATTAAGTTCATCCGTCGGGACGCAGTGGGATGGGAGGTTATGGAGCCCGACGCCTAGTTAGGGGACTTCTCGTTGTACACTTGTGGCAGATGTAGGCCTTTTACATCTGTTCGAACTCTAGATTCGGTGATGTAAAGTTTGTAGATTATGCAGGTATTTAAACTTGGTTTGAAAAACTTATGGCAGAATCTTGTGTATATTGTTGTATTTTCAAATATGTGTCGCGCCTGTACCATCTGCGCTCACCTTCGAGTGAGACTATCGGTGATGTTTCGATCGGGACGTGGGCTGAGAAAGGGCTGTCAAATTAAACCATTAAGCTAATACGCCCAATGTGTTCAAATGACGGCCATTACGCTTAATTTAGAGTTTTAATTTGGCGGTTCCGTCACAGCTGGTATCAGAGCCGAAACACACCGAGGGTGGTACATGTATGACTAATTTTAAGTTCTTCCAAAAATATAAAAATGAATTTTAGCGTAGGATGAGCATGCTTCATATTTTTGGTTGTGTTTTGGGCTTTGTCCCATAGGAGTCGATGGGGGGAGTGAGTTTAAGACCTTAAGGACTTATGTAGATGAAATTCGGGTCGTAAGATTTTATAGGTGCGGCACGAAGTGTTGCGAAAGCGTTGTCGGTGGGAACGGAGACACTGTCTGGTAGTTCAAATGTGTTGCGCGGACAGTCCAGTCAGGACACGCGGACGGTCCGCCAGCCGTTGAGGAAAAACACACAGAACCATCTGAAACTGAGTTGGGTTGACATTTGGTAAAGTGGACGGTCCGCCTAAGCTCAGCGGACGGTCCGGTTAACTGGATTCTTGTATAGCGGACGGTCTGCCCTAGTACTCCGGACGGTCCGCCATACATTTTTTTCAGCTGGACCAGGGCAGTCCGGTCAGACCGATTGGACTGAGCCGGTCGGACCGCCTGGCCCCGCCTGCAAGCGTCACACAAAAATTATTTTGAAGCTCTATATTCTGCAATGTGCTATGTATAGAGAGATTACTTACTATCGGGATTGTTTTAATTAATCTGGATGATGGAACTAATCTTGTCATGGTTAAATGCAGAATGGCAGCACCCCCGAACCCTCCTGATTTGGCCCAGGCCATTGCGGCCATGATCACCGGACGCGACGAGCAGACGGCACTCCTCCGGGAGATTGTGCAGCAGGGTAGAGCGCAGCGGCACGAGCATCACCATCAGCCAGTTGTCCCTGGCTATGAGCAGTTCCTAAGCACACAGCCGCCGCTGTTCCACAAAGATGATGAGCCACTGGAAGCAAATAGCTGGCTCCGGACCATCGAGTCCAAGTTCACCCTGCACCCGTACAATGATGGGGACAAGGCAAGATTTGCAGCCCAGCAACTCAGGGGTCCCGCACGCACTTGGTGGGACAATCACGTGGCCATGTTTCCCAAGGGCACTCAGTTCACCTGGGCCCAGTTTAATGAAGCATTCAGGGCACATCACGTTCCAGCAGGAGTGATTAGGAGGAAGCTCACAGAGTTCTTGGCCCTAAAGCTGGGCAACAACAGTGTGATGCAATATGCCCAGAATTTCAACATACTCTCACAGTACGCTGGGTACCACGTGGACATGGATGAGAAGAAGCAGGCTTGCTTCAGGCAGGGGCTTAGCAGCAAGCTCCAGGACCGCCTGGCAATGTTCAAATTCGACACTTTCAGTGAGCTAGTCCATGGGGCTATCGTGCAGGAGGATGCCCACCTAGCTCATAAGGCAGAAAAGAAAAGAAAGGCACCGACAGCGGGGTCTTCTAGCAACAACCCACAGAGGTTCCGTATAGTGCAGTCTAGGCCACAGCGAGCCCCCTTCCAGCACCAGTCAGTGTACAGGCCACCACAGCAGCAGTGGGGGTATCGGCCACCCCAGTACACACAGCCTCAGGGGACGGTCAGATCCCCTATTCCTCAGCAGAGCGAGCAGAAGGTCTGGGTGCAGCAGCCGGGGGTACGCCCCAATTTGTTTCCGTGTTACAACTGTGGGCAACCGGGGCACTTTGTTCGAAACTGCCCGATGCCACCAAAGCAGGGCCAACAGTCCGGTCAGCAGAGCCAGAAGCAAAACGTGGTTCATTTCAAGCCGGGGCAAGTGCACTACTGTAAGGATCGATGGACCAAGAGGGGGAGGTGAATTGGGCCTTTTTCAAATTTCTAAAATACAATAAAGCAATCTTAACCTATGCAATACTAGGAAGGCTCAATTCACCAACCGGTTAACTAAGCAATCTACACAAGCTATAAAGGATACAATAAAATATAAAGCTAAGCAAGGTAGAGCTAAGTTATCATCTTTAGGGTCAAGCACATGAATAAATTATATGAAAGTAAGTGGTTGAATGTAAAGAGTGGGCAAGAGATGACCGGATTTTTTCCCGTGGTGTCGATGTGTTGGCACACACCCCTAATCCACGTTGTGACACTCACTAATAGTCTTGTCACCTCCCAAGTCACCGAGACGAGGGTGCTCACAAAGAGTCTCCGTTCACCATCCCGGCGTGGTGGAGCTCAAGCCACGTACAATCTTCTTCGGGCTCCCACAATCAACTTGGCAAGCTCCGCAAGAAACACCTCAATCACCAAGATCGCCTAGGTGATGGCAATCACCAAGAGTAACAAGCTAGGGCCTTCACTTGAGCAAGAATCGATCACCAAGAACGGATGCACACAAGCTTCTCTCTACTCAAGTCCTTAGCCTTGCTTCTTGGATGATTGAAAGATCAAATGAGTGGAATGTGAAGCTCAAGGTGGCTCTCAACAATAGAATGAGTGTATGAGTGTTGCCTGGTGTCAAGAGAGTTCAAAATGACCCATTGGAGGGGTATATATAGGTAGCTCACGCGGATAGAGCCGTTGGAGAAAAGCTGCCAGAAAAGTACGCAACGCCGGTTAATCCGACGGCCCTCCAAAAGTCATCGTCGGTTTAACCGATGAATGTAAACTGCCCATTTGAAAAACTAGCCGTTACAGTTCGGGCAATTTAACCGACGTATCATCGGTTTAACCGGTGAGTGTAGTTGTCCACTGATCAACTGAAAAACCAACTCTCTGGACAACTGCACCGACGCTAACTCAAATCCACCGTCGGTTTAACCGGTGAGTATAAGCTTAGAAATCCCTGGAAAACCAACATTCTGGACAACTGCACTGATGTTAATTTCAAATATCATCGGTTTAACAGGTGTATTCAGTGTCCATGCTTCAGTGACAGCGTTTAACCAACGTATAGAAAATTGATGTCGTCGGTTAAACCGGTGATAAGACTTTTTCCTGATTTTGTCTGTTTTGATTTGAGTCTTGAATGAAATCCAAATATTCTTGAGATATGAGTTGAATAGCACTTGTTTGAGCTTCCAAGAACCTGAGTGACCAATGTGTGCATCCATTTTTTTGATTAACCATGTCCATGTTCAAGTTACTTGGCCTTAACCCCTCTTAATAGTGCGATCTCTACAAAACTATAAAACCTATACTAACCTAAGTGTCCTTCTCAATCTTGCGACACTTAGGACTAGAAAGATCCTTAGTCTTGTTATATACTTGAGTTGAATACCAAGATCGCCTTTTTGAATGATGAAATTCAGGGGCCTCTTTAACATATGATCCAATGAGCGATAAGATTTCATTAAGCTGCACAAACTCATTAGTCACAATAATGGTTGTCATTAATCACCGAAACATACCTAGAGGGCCTAGATGCTTTCAACTACACCACCCTCGAGGGTATTCCCGAGGGAGCTCCAGTGATGATGGGTACGTTTTCAGTTAATAATCATCCCGTTGTAGTACGATTTGATTCTGGTGCATCCCATACATTTATTAGCAAGGAATGTGCAAGTAGACTTGGGTTGGAAGTGGAAAGTATGTCAAGGTCGTGCCATATTAATTCACCAGGGGGACAATTAATTATAAATCAGATTGTTAGGCGAGTTCCTCTAAAGTTGCAAGGGAAGATTTTCCACACGTCCCTTATAATTCTTCCAACTCAAAAGGTGGGTATTATTTTGGGCATGAATTGGATGGAAGATCAGGGAGTTCTTTTGGACACTCTTTCACAATATGTGCACATCAAATTTTCTCCTCATGGTTCTATGACTCTGCATCTTATGGACCATGGATCATTGACCCATACGGTGAATCAGGTTGAGAGCAAAGGTTTGGCAGAAATTCCAGTGGTATGTGAATACCCGGATGTATTTCCAGATGATTTACCCGGTATGCCACCGTAACGTGGAGTTTGCCATTGGATTGCAACCGGGAACGGCTCCGATCTCCAGAAGACCTTATCGGATGCCACCAAATGAACTAGCGGAGTTAAAGAAGCTGCTGCAGGAATTACTTGATAAGGGGTATATCCGTCCTAGCACTTCACCTTGGGGCTGTCCAGCACTCTTTGTTAAAAAGAAAGATCAAAGCCTCAGGTTGTGTGTGGACTACAGACTTTTGAATGCTGTCACAATCAAGAATAAATACCCACTCCCCCGAATTCACATCCTGTTTGATCAGCTATTCGGGGCTCGGGTATTTTCAAAAATTGATCTCCGCTCTGGTTATCATAGATAAAAATTAGAGCTGAGGATATTCCCAAGATGGCCTTCTCCACTAGATATGGGTTGTATGAATATCTAGTCATGTCTTTTGGGCTAATAAATGCCCCTGCTCCCTTCATGTACCTCATGAACTCGGTATTCATGCCTGAGCTGGATAAATTTGTCATGGTTTTCATTGAGGAAATTCTTATATATTCCAAGAATAAAGAAGAACATGCTGAGCACCTTCGCATTGTTCTCCAGCGTCTCAGAGAGCACAAGTTATATGCTAAATTCAGTAAATGTGATTTCTGGCTCAAGAAGGCTCAATTCTTGGGCCATATTATCTCTGAAGCGGGTATTTCTGTGGACCCCAGCAAAATTCAAGATGTATTGAATTGGAAGACTTTAGAGTCTGTTTCAGAGATCCGGAGTTTTCTTGGGCTAGCAGGTTATTATCGCCGGTTTGTACCGGACTTCTCCAAAATTGCTAGGCCCATGACAGAATTGCTTAAGAACGGGGTGAAGTTTGTTTGGGACAACAAATGTGATCAGGCTTTCCTGACCTTGAGAAAGTTATTGACGTCGGCCCCTGTCCTGGCTCAGCCGGACATTACTCGGCATTTTGATGTTTACTGTGATGCATCAGGTACGAGTCTTGGCCGCGTTCTCATTCCTGCCTTTGGCTTAGCCAGATATTGCTCTAGCCTTGACATTTTTGTATAATGCATTAGGTACGGGTCTCGGCTGCATCCTTATACAAGATCATCGTGTGTTTGCTTATGCTTCCAGAGCCCTCAGGTGGCATGAGGAGAATTATGCTACTCATGATTTCGAACTTACAGCAGTGATGCATGCATTGAAAATCTGGTGCCATTATCTTCTGGGCAATACTGTTCATATATACTTAGACCACAAGAGTCTTAAGTATATCTTCACCCGGAGTGAGTTGAATTTGCGCCAGAGACGGTGGTTAGAATTGATCAAAGACTATGACTTGGAGATTCACTATCATCCGGGCAAAGCTAAAGTTGTTGCCGATGCACTGAGTCACAAGGCGAGTTGCAGCTGTGTCTCAGCTACAGTTTTGCATGAAACTTTGTGCCAAGAAATGGAGAAGATGAATTTGGCCATTGTAGCTGAAGGTACACTTACCAACCTTATCCTCAGTCCAACACTTCGAGATCAAATTATTGCTGCTCAGAAAAGTGATGTGGGCATGGGCAAGATTAGGCAAAGTCTCAGTGAAAATGACCCCAAAGTTCAGTGTTTCCATCAAGATAATGATGGGGTGTTATGGTTCAAGAATCGGTTAGTGGTACCTAAAGACTTGGAGCTTCAGAAGCAGATTCTTGATGAGGCTCACCTCTCTAGGTATTATATCCATCCTGGCAGTAGTAAAATGTATCAAGACCTGAAACAACGATTTTGGTGGACCAGGATGAAGCGGGAAATCGCCAGGTATGTGTCGGAATGTGACACCTGCAGAAGGGTTAAGACGAGCCACCTGAGATCAGCCGGCCCTTTGCAGCCCTTGGGTATTCCATCCTGGAAGTGGGAGGACATCAGTATGGATTTCATAGTTGGCTTACCCAAAACTTCCAAGGGGTATGACTCGATATGGGTTATTGTGGATCGACTCACCAAGTCGGCTTATTTTCTACCGGTAAAGACCACACATATGGTGAAGCAATACACTCAGCTTTATATGGACCGTATTGTGAGTCTTCATGGGATTCCAAAGACAATTATTTCGGACCGGGGTACTCAGTTCATTGCCCGGTTTTGGGAGCACTTTCACGCCGCTCTAGGTACTCAACTGATCCGTAGTTCGGCCTATCATCCTCAGATAGATGGTCAGACAGAGAGAATTAATCAGATTCTGGAGGATATGCTCAGAGCATGTGCACTCACCTACAGTCAGAAGTGGGATGAATCTCTACCCTTAGCTAAGTTCGCTTATAATAATAGCTATCAAGAGAGCATCAGGATGGCTCCTTTTGAGGCACTATATGGGCGAAGGTGTAGAACCCCATTGAACTGGTCAAAAGTTGGTGAAAGAAATTTCTTCGGGCCTGATATAGTTAGTGAGGCAGAAGAACAAATCCGGTTTATACAGGAGAATTTGAAAATAGCCCAAACTCGACAGAAAAGTTATGCGGACAAGAAACATCAATCAGTTTCATTTCAAGTGGGAGATCATGCCTATTTGCTGGTATCTCCAATGAAAGGGGTCCAACGGTTCGGGGTAAAAGGAAAGCTCGCACCTCGCTATGTTGGGCCTTTTCTTATCACTGAACGGTGTGGGCCAGTGGCATATCGCCTAGAGCTTCCTGCCTAATTATCCGCGGTTCATAATATTTTCCATGTATCTCAGCTCCGGAAGTGCCTCCGTGTTCCAGAAAAGGTGATTGACATTGAAAAACTACAAGTGGAGCCCGATCTTGTCTATCCTGAGTATCCAATTAAAATTGTGGATCATAAAACCAGGGCCACTCGGAATCAAACCAGCAATTTCTACTAGGTGCAATGGAGTAATCACTTCGAGCGAGAAGCTACTTGGGAGATGGAAGAATTTGTTCAATCCAAGTGTCCTGAGTTGCTACAAACATATCGAGGTACCTAACCTTTCGCTCTCGTTTTAATTTTTGCAACTTCACTCTAAATCTCGGGACGAGATTTTTTTAGGGGGAAGGATTGTAACACCCTGCCTCACGGATAGTCCGCTTGGGGCGGCGGACGGTCCGCGACGGCTCTGTTTCACCTGCTCCGTGACCGAGAATCATCGGTCGCTGCCACGTGCCGACCATCGAGCTCTCCCGAACCTCCCCGTACGCCGTGTCGGTACCCTGCAGCTGGGGTACCCACTCCTACTGTGCTAAGACTCGCGTAGTTATCCGTAACTACGCCCTAAGGAGTTGAGCAGCCGGACCCATGGGGTCCGACTCCATCTCACCGGACCAACGGTCCCGGACCCGCTTCCCGCTCGGGGACGGGTCCGGTGTCACCACGTGTCCCAGAGGTGGAAATGCTCAGCACCTGTGACCGTGGACCCGGACCCCCGCAGGTGGGTCCGGGACCTCCACGTGCCATCCGGACTCCCGCAGATGGGTTCGGGACCTCCACGTGCCTATCCGGACCCCCGTGAGCTCTCAGCTCAGCTAGCTGCTCGGGAGGGGTCCGGAGCCGCCACATGTCACGCAGATGCAGGCGCGGGCGCAAGCCTTTCGCTGGATGTTCCCTCACCCACCCACATTAAGTGCGAGTGGTTGAGGTGGGCTCTGCTGCCGCTGGGCACGGGGCAGCTTTTGTCAGTCCACACTGTGGATCGCCAGTTACCGAGGCGGCTCGTCAGTTACCAAGGCAAGCATTAAAGACTCAGCGCCGCGCGCATGGGCAACGAGTCATGATGACTAGCTACTGACTAGAGTAACAGTGCACGCTGCTACAGTGGACTGAGTTAGTAGTTCGGCACTTCATCATGACCTCGACGCGCGGCTGCAGAGGCTAGACTCTACTCTGACAGGACAGCTCAAGACCATCCCTGGTCAGAAGCTATGCACGGAAGCCGATGACAAGATCTCCGGATCTGAGGCGTTGAAGGTCAAAAGCTCACGAAGGTCACACATCCTCCCTCTCGGGCTCAGAGAGCACACTCTAAGCTCTGGCAATACAACACACAGTGGACGTAGGGTATTACGCTCCGGCGGCCCGAACCACTCTAAACCTGCTGTGTTCATCGCATTCTTCCACCGAGATTGGGCTAATCCTAGCTAACCCCCGAGTACTCATCCTCTGGGTTTAGGCGGGTGCACTACGCCACCCGGCTGTGAGTTTGCACACAACGACATTTGGCGCGCCAGGTAGGGGGGCTTTAGCTAGTTTTAGCTCATCTCTTGCCCATCTCCATGGCTCGGGTGGTTGAGCACTCCCACCACGACGACGACGTGGAGATGACGGAGGGTGTGGCGTCATCCGCGCCACATGCCTCTCGCCTTCCTGCACCAGGGGCAACCGTGCCCGTGGAGGAGCCACCGTTGGCAGCGGCGCGCGCTGCACGTCGAAAAGAGTCAGGGCGCCCATCAAGGGCCTCCTCATAAGCTACGAGCGGCGGAGTGACAAATTCCAGCTCGCAGCATACCTCACTCATGTGAGAAAGCCGACTCTGGTCGCACCAAGGCCGCTCTGGCGGAAAGCCGACTCCGGTCGCACCAAGCCCGCTCCGGCGGAAAGCCGACTCCGGTCGCACCAAGGCCGCTCCGGCGGAAAGCCGACTCCGATCGCACCAAGCCCGCTTCGGCGGAAAGCCCACTCCAGTCGCACTAAGCCAACTCTGGTGGCTCTCTCTGGTGGAAAGCCGACTCCGGTCGCACCCCCGACTCTACATCTCTGTAAGTCCTACCCTAAGAGGCCCAGCAGTGAATAAAACATTTTCCTTTGTAACTAGGTAGTACTTCCGTGTGGTCCAGTCCGGTGAGCCTCCCCCGTGGAGGGGTCCAGACCTCTACGAACCAGGTTTAGGGAAGCGTACTCACCCTCTGGGGAGGTCCGGAGCCGTGTAGCCGCTTATCCTGGTTCTGTACCCTAAGCCTGCATGCTCTACCTCCCTAGGGCGAGTACCGTAGTACGTAAGACTGGGGGCCCGGAGGTCCGGACTGCTCCGGCCTCATAAACCCGTGTTCTGGCTTACATCGCACATCTCATGTACATCTAGTTATAAAGGAAAAATTTATTCTCAGTTCGCCTCTAAAGATGTTATATTCCAATTTCAATCTATGCATTCTGTTTGCGCACCCCCACGTGGCTTCTTATTCTTGTGCGGTGATTGTGGTCCGAATTGAGTTGGCTAGTTAGTGACTTAGCTCGAGACCCCTCGTGGAAGAGAGGGGTTCGGACCCCTGGGAACCTGTAGGTTCAAGGAAGTGCACTCATTCTCTGGGGAGGTCCGGAGCCGTGTAGCCGCTTAGCCTGGTTCCGTACCCTAAGCCTGCACGCACCACCTCCTATGAATGAGTACCGTAGTACCTAGGACTGGGAACTTGGAGGTCCGGACTTTCTCTTAACCTAAAGGCCGGCCCCTTGAGCTCCGTTCACTGAACCTAGCTGTCTATTTCAAATGATTACAGCCAACAGGATTTGGGACCCGTGGGCACACTACTAAGCATCTACCTTGAGTCATGTGCAGGTCCAAACATGATGATGCAGCAGGTGACCCAAAGGATGGACGACACAGGACAAGACCCTTGCGGCGCGCACCGCTGGGCGCCAGAAGCAGCCTAGTTGTTCACAGTAGTGGCCCCACCTGCGGGTTCGTTGCCTCTCCCGAGGCGGGCCCGGGGGCCTCTGTTGGTACCCTACAGCTGGGGTACCCACTCCTACTGTGCCAAGACTCGCGTAGTTATCCGTAACTACGCCCTAAGGAGCTGAGCAGCCGGACCCCTGGGGTCCGACTCCATCTCACTGGACCAACGGTCCCGGACCCGCTTCCCGCTCGGGGATGGGTCCGGTGTCACCACGTGTCCCAGAGGTGGAAATGCTCAGCACATGTGACCGCGGACCCGGATTCCCGCAGGTGGGTGTAACATCCCGAAAATTAACTAAAATAAATCATGCGCTAAAGTTGTGTTGAGCTCGAGATCCTTCTAAAACCCTAAACCCCAAATCCCGAGACCATCCTCTGTCCCGAACACCGTTGTCCCATCCTCCTCTGTGCGCGACGCGCGCGTGGCCGACCAGCCGTAGACCACGCCGCGAATCCCGCCTACACTCGTCGCGCGCGACCGTCGTGCGTGGCCAGCCGGGGCCGCGTCGCGTCGGCGCGATTCCCGCCTTTCCTCTCTCTCCATTTCCCTCTCCCCTCATTTTTTCTTTTTCTCCCTTTTCTTTTTCCCATTTTTTCTTTTTCTCTTTTCTTCTCTCTCTCCTTCCTCCTGCCCCGCGCGCTCGGCCCCCTCCCTCCCTGCTCCTGTGCGCCGCCCGGCCGCACTGCCCGCTCCCCTCCGCCGCTCCTGCTCCGCGCACCAATTCGACCACCCCCGCGCGCCTGCTCCCCCACGCGTGCGCACGCGCGCGCACGCAAGCGCGCGCCGAGCCGCGGCCGCCCGCACAGCCGTGCTCGCGCACCCCGCCAGCCCAGCCCTGCCCCGGCCGTGCCCCGCCTGCTCAGCGCGCACACGCCACGCCGCGGTCCCGCACGCGCGCACCCTCCGCGTCGCCGCCGGCGCCCTGCACCGCCGCCTGCCCCGCTCACCCTCCCTGGGCTACCGCCGCGCCGCGCCGAGCTGCCCCCGAGCCATGCGCCTGCACGCCCACGCTCGCCGCGTCAAGTCGTGCCACGCCAGGGCCAGCAGCACCCGCACCGCCTGGCCACGCCCCGACGCCGACCGCCCGCGCAAGCCGTGCCACACCGCTCGCCCGCAACCCACACGCACACGCCGTCGACCCCAGCACAGCACCGCATGCGGCGGTTGCCGCCCGAACGAGGCGACGTGTTGCCTCGCCAGCGCTTACCCCGCCCACTGTCGCCGTTGACGCAGCACAGAGACGTCGCGTCGCCTCACCGCCACTCACCGTTGACGCCTCGCCAGTGCTGCTCAGCGCCGTGCCGTCGCGTCGCCCCGCCGCCCCCCACACCATTAACACCGCTCAGAGCTGCCTCGCCGGCCGCCGCCCCGCTCTCACCTCCCCTCCACCGCCTTAGCCGCCTATAAAAGGGGCCGCGGAGAGTCCCCGAGTGCCACATCCACCACCAAGAGCCGCAGCCGCCGCCCTAGCTACTCCTTGCTTCCCTAGCGCCGCCGCCGCCTACCTTGTAGCTCCGCCGCCGCTGGCCGCAGTAGCCAGGCCGCCACGCGCCACCACCGCTCGAGGTGAGGCCGGGGATCAATCCACCGCGGCTCCCTCTCTCTTTCCCCCTCAGTCCCGGCCGCTGCCTCGGCCCAGGGGGCCCGAATCGGGTCGCCGCCGGCGCGCCCCTACCCCTCCCCTGTTCTGCGTCGAGGGGAGGAGGAAGAAAGGGCATTTTTGTCCATAACCCCCTCCATTCCTTTCTATTTGCTTAAGAGCCCTCCCATCCTTTGTTATCTTTCAAATAAAACCCTGTCCTTTATGGTAATCACAAACAAAGCCTCCACTATATAAATTGGATTAGAAATAAGACCCTATCCTTTTCCCAAATAGCCCAAACCTTTTCAGAAATTCTAGATAAGCCCTTTCATTATTTACAACTAAGTCCCTGGACCATTGCTTAACCCCTAACCCTTTGTTTAACCTATCATTTCATGCGTCAAACGACCTCGGTTTAACCTAAAATTTTACCACACCTCTCTTAACTTAGTTATGACCATGCCATTAGAAGCACACCCAAATATACCACTCCTTGCCCTATATTTTATGTGTTTCCGATTCGAGCTCAACGATAGACCCTTATTTTCTGAGTATTGATTGTGTGCTTGTTTGTGTACGCTGTAGACCACGGAGTGAACGAAGGAGAGCCCGTTGACGAACAGTGCTTTGAGCAGGTGAACGAGGACCCGTTCCGCGACCCCGAGCCCGAAGGACAGGACCTCCCCGAAGGCTACGAAGACGGCAAGTTCAATCCCATCCTTTGATGCATGTTTCGGTCCTAGTTTTTATAAACACAACCCAATGGCCTGTTTTATAAAAATTGCATATGTTTTGCTTGCATGAAAACACGGTTGGATAGCCACCCCTTGTTTTGTGATAACCATTCCTTGACCACCTAGATTAATGTCTGATTTTGCTTGGACATTAATCGACACTAGAACGCTTAGGACTTTACTCATAATATGATTTATTTGATAAAGAAAATGTGTGTGTGTGGGAAGGGATAAAATGTGGATTTTCGAAAGATAAGTATGGACGGGATGGACGGCATTTCTGTGTGAATTACCGATTGGTGTGCTTATGCCTGTGTGGCAGGGCAAAGACGGGAGATATCCATCTTGTCGTGTCTAAGGACCGAGTTGGTGTGTCATCTCACCTAACTTCACTATCGTGCAAACCACTCGACCGTTGAATGGGCAACGGCGTAGCATAAATCCCACTAGTTGGTGTGGTAGCCATCAGGAGAGCTGAGAGCAACGGGTGACTAAGGAAAAGGGATAAGCCCCGAGTGACTTATGCCCGGTTATACCTAAGTGAACGGTCGATGACCCCTTGGTGCATCCCGTGATGGCTAGTCAGGCTTAGCTATGGTGGGTAATGGCTACGTTAGGATCTACACCGACACTACGGTGTTCGAGTTGTGGTATCCTACTTGTGGGTAAAGTTGCACACCTCTGCAGAGTTAAGAATCTATTCGAATAGTCCGTGCCCACGGTATTGGGCGAGTTACGGTGTGGTCACATAACTAGTGTTTCTTAGGGTGGGATGGTGTGAGTTGTTTTGGAATTGTGTCCGGCAGTTGTGCCGTGTGCTACGACGGACGGGGAGTCCGGTAGCAGTTTAAAACTTAAAACCCGTGTTACTCAAAACAAAAACTGATTTCTGAAATGTTTTCTGCTAAATAAACCCCTGCATAAAATTTATCTTTCTGCAAATTAAACCGTAACCTTATCCTTGATATACCTATGCATATTATTCTGATATAACCCCCCCCCCCCCCCCGTGGTGTGGTTGGGCTTGCTGAGTACGTTTGTACTCACCCCATTCTTCCTTTTTACAGAAGAAGACCCAAACTTTGTGCCAGACGACGCCGAGTAGGGTTAACGTCCTGCACCCAGCCTTGCCTGTGGACTTGGGTCACCCGCAGGAGTTTCCGCATGGCGCAAGACCTTGATGATTTTCTCTTTGTTTGTAATATCGTCGCGTGTGTGTGGATTGTAATCCTCGCGATAGTGGCATTCCTCTGCTCACTACCGCGTAGGGTTGTACGGTAATGAACCATCTGATGTAATAAATGTGTCATCAGCCTCCTGGGACTGATGTTTGTAACACATTTAAGTCTTCTCTTACGAGGGGACGCTTCAGTGGGTCTGGGACCTCCACGTGCCATCCGGACTCCCGCAGATGGGTCCGGGACCTCCACGTGCCTATCCGGACCCCCGTGAGCTCTCGGCTCAGCTAGCTGCTCGGAAGGGGTCCGGAGCCGCCACGTGTCACGCAGACGCAGGCGCGGGCGCAAGCCTTCCGCTGGAAGTTCCCTCACCCACCCGCATTAAGTGCGAGTGGTTGAGGCGGGCTCTGCTGCAGCTGGGCACGGGGCAGCTTTTGTCAGTCCACACTGTGGATCACCAGTTACCGAGGCGGATTGTCAGTTACCAAGGCAAGCATTAAAGACTAAGCACCGCGCGCATGGGCGACGAGTCATGATGACCAGCTACTGACTGGAGCAACAGTGCACGCTGCTACAGTGGACTGAGTCAGTAGTTCGGCACTTCATCATGATCTCGACGCGCGGCTGCAGAGGCTAGACTCTACTCTGACAGGACAGCTCAAGACCATCCCTGGTCAGAAGCTACGCACGGAAGCCGACGACAAGATCTCCGGATCTGAGGCATTGAAGGTCAAAAGCTCACGAAGGTCACACATCCTCCCTCTCGGGCTCAGAGAGCACACTCTAAGCTCTGGCAATACAACACACAGTGGATGTAGCATATTACGCTCCGGTGGCCCGAACCACTCTAAATCCTTTCGTGTTCTTGCGTTCTTACACCAGATCAGGCAAATCCTCTAGCGCCCCTGAGTACTCACCCTCTGGGTTTAGGCGGGTGCACTACGCCACCCGGCTGTGGGTTTGCACACCATGACACGTCGCATTGAAGTCGCGCACCGCCCTCCACCCACCCCGCGCCGAAGCCCTCGTTCTCTCTCTCCCTCAGTTCACTCTCCCTCTCTCCCGACGCCATGGACGGCGCGTGAGCACTCCCGTTCGCTGGCCGATTTCGAGAGCTCCCCTCCATGGATTTCAAATCCACCGCACCCAAAGCTCAACCACCTCCCTAGCTCCCTCCTCAACCCCTCCAACCACCGCCACAACCCCCACCTCGCCGGGAATCTTGGATTCCCCGGCCGTCAGTTCGAGTTTCGCCCAAACTCGACCTCACCGTGGAACTCCATCGTCCGGGCACCGTTTCTTTCGTTCAAGGGCTCAAATCGACAGTAAGTGAGCCACCCATGCTCGTGCTCCCCTCGTTCCTCCACGTTCTTATTGTTTCCACGCACGTTCACGACGATGTCGTTTGGACTGCCACAGGCCGCACGTCGCCGACTAGGTTAGGCTTGATTTCTTCGCGTGCGTCACCCATGCCCATGTGCGCCTCTTCTAGTAGATGGTGTAGTACTAGCCTCGCCGTTGGTCAGGCCACCGTCGGCGGGAACGGCATGCCGCAGCGCCGCGCCGGCCTCACTGGTGGCGGCGCGTGGTGTCAAGAGATATGAATCGCGGACGGTCCGCCTAGGAGGGCCGGACAGTCCATAGTAGAGTCTAAAAATTTGTCCAGAGATATTGTCGTCTCTGGTGGATTGACAGAGTGAACTGCGGACGGTCCGCCAACGAGGCCCGGACGGTCCGCAGTAGAGTTTAAAATTTGTCCAGAGGCGTCATTGCCTCTGATGGTTTTGCGGAGTTAAACTACGGACGGTCCGCTGTTTGAGAGCGGACAGTCCGCCATATAGATTTGAAATTTGTCCAGAGAGGTAGTTGGTTCTGGTGGACCTGCAGAGTTGAACCGCGGACGGTCCGCCACTTGGGTGCGGACAGTCCACAGGGCATTTCAGTTTGAAGTGTAGTAGTTACATCATTGAGCTGCACTCAATTATTTCATATGCATTTGTGTAGCATCCGCCGTTGAGGACGTCGTGTTTGAGGTGATTGCGGCACCGCAGGAGCAGCCGGAGCAAGCCCAGGAGGAGAGGCGTGAGAACCCGGCCCAAGGCCTGCCTGACCCTAGCTCTGAGCAACAGCCCGAAGGCAAGCCCCGGTGCACATCCGATTATTTCAAATTATGACACCTTTATATTTCTCTATTATTTGTGCATTAGGTTTAGGAAATTGTTTGAAACTTTAGTTGCATGATCCCTAGGTCTCTTTGAGTTATACTAGTATGTATAGGATGATAGAAGTGCTATGCTTAATGGTTTTCGGTAGAAGACGAGTGCTCTCCGGCCACTCGCGTGATATAAGATGATTAGAAGTCGAGTAATTTTCGGTTACTCGCGAGATATATGATATATGGCTATTTCAGTACATAAATATTTCAGTATGATTTGAGATAAATGGATAATGTGAGATCAGACGGGGAAATGATGACAATGTATAGGTATGGCAGCAGGACAGGGTTTCTGAATGTCTTAGCCCCGTCTGTGTCGATTAAGGACTGTCTGTTGTTGGCAGTGCTAATCGGGGATGGAACTGTACTAACTGCATACCGAGAGTAGGAGGTAGTCGAAACCAGTAAGCCTAGTACTGGCCTGGTTCGAAAGTACATGACTCCTTCCCACCCCTTAGGGTGGTCGAGTGGCCGCGGAGAATTGGCTTGCATGTATTTAATTTTGGTGGTCTCTCGTAGGGCTCATCTGACTATACGCTGGTGGGGCGGTCCTGTAGTTCGTGGCGAGGAGGGGAATGGTTGGTGCGTGTGGTCCGACGGGGCCTAAGCGTGCCGTGTTGGTTAGGTCTACCTTGCAAGGATAAATCGAATCGATTCGCCGTGTCTCGCGGATATGAGGGCCTCGATCTCTTTGTCGCCTCGTAGAAATGAATTAGAAATGTTAGTGATAAATGATGGAACTATTTTGAATCATTATTGTAATGCTCCAACATGATTGTTGTAGATATGACAACATTAGATGATAGTCTTTCTATATAGAACATGTGGCTAAAACATTGAAAGTAAGGATTCAACTATAGATGTTTTTCTGCAAAACAACCCGCTGGCCAGAAAGCCGTGCATGTCTAGATAGGGGCTATGTATACCCCTGGTCGGGTAAGCCTTGCTGAGTATTAATATACCCAGGGTTTGTTGCCACAATTATTTCAGGACACCCGGTCGTTGACTTTTGTCCCTGCTGCGTTAAGTTCATCCGTCGGGACGCAGTTGGATGAGAGGTTATGGAGCCCGACGCCTAGTTAGGGGCTTCTCGTTGTACACTTGTGGCAGATGTAGGCTTTTTACATCTGTTCGAACTCTAGATTCGGTGATGTAAAGTTTGTAGATTATGCAGGTATTTAAATTTGATTTGCAAAATTTATGGCAGAATCTTGTGTATACTGTTGTATTTTCAAATATGTATCATGCTTGTACCATCTGCGCTCACCTTCGCGTGAGACTATCGGTGATGTTTCGATCGGGACGTGGGCTGAAAAAGGACTGTCAAATTAAATCATTAAACTATTGTACCCAATGTGTTTAAATGACGGTTATTACGATTAATTTAAAGTTTTAATTTTACGGCACAACTCCGCCGCCGCGCCAGCCGCGAAACAGACACACGGGCACCCCTTCCTCGTGCCGCCATGCCGGCCACCGATACGCGCCACGGGCCGACGCGCACACCGAGCACACGTTTTCTCCCTTCACGCTCTCTTCTTTGTTAACGGCAGTCTCGGCTTGCCGGGCAAATCAAATGCGATCGAGACAGCCAAGCGCCCAAGCTAGATGCTTGTCCAAGTCGCCCAGCGAGGCTGGTGCGCAGCGCAGCAGCCTGGGTCGGAGAGGGGGGTCTATTCACCGCGCGCGCGAGTGGAATCGATCCACTCGCAGATGCCGGTCCCCCGTGTGCCTCCGGCCGCCTCCGTCTCCGGCAGCCTCCGCTTCCATCTGTGACTCCGCTGCGCCACCGGCCGCCTCCGCCTTGCGGCCTCCGTCTCCGTCTCCGGCCACCTTCGCCTCTGGCTGCCTCCGCCTCCGCCGCCGCCTCCGGCCGCCTCCTCCGTCTCCGGCAGCCTCCGCTTCCATCTGTGACTCCGCTGCGCCACCGGCCGCCTCCGCCTTGCGGCCTCCGTCTCCGTCTCCGGCCACCTCCGCCTCTGGCCGCCTCCGCCGCCGCCTCCGGCCGCCTCCGCCGCCGGTCGTTGGATCTCCCTGGAGAAGAAAAACAGTCGCGGGCCCACTTGCAGCGACTGTGCTTTCTCTTCTGCGACGCGTCGGCCGCGCCTCGCGCGCGCGATGAATAGACCTCCCCGGTCGGAGAAGCAGGGTGGTCGCTGGCCTGCACTCCTGCAGTGTTGGGTCCAGAGCGTCTGCATTAATCCGGGGCGGCCTCGCTCGCATGGTCTCGCCTGCCGGCGCCGCGGGACGGACGGAGCGGACCCGCTGCTTCACGTGGTCAGCTTATCTTGACTTGCCGGTTAGTGAGGTCAACGAGTCCACTCCCTCGCGGGCCCCACGCGCCCGACAGCAAGGAGGGGGACCTCGGTGGCCAGACACGTCGGACTGTCAGTGGAGTCATGCGGGGCTGCCCGCACCGGGACCTCCAAAATTGTTGCACTTGGGCTGGATACCCTACGGTAAAAAGCATCCGGATCCTCTATAGTCTATATGCAGCGGAGGTAGCGCCCGCCCGCTACCTATGCCGGTCTCACCTGCGCGCATCTTCCCCAACCACCGCGCGCTCCTCCGCCGCTGGGGTCGAGCTCGAGGAGCAGCTGCTGCTGGCCTGCGCAGGTGCCTCCGACGAGCACGGAGCGGAGGGCACAGGGAGGGCGGCGGTCCCCCAGGCAAACTAGAGAGAGGGTGACGGGGTAAAAAAATAAAGAAAATTGATGTATGGATCCTATAGTTTGTAGTTGATATAGAGTATGAATGAGTGCGGGAAAACTGGATATAGAGAAAAAAATATTAATAACTATAATAAAATATTTTTTAAAAATGAATTTAGAGCCACGACGAGTATGAATAGACTTACGAAAATGCCAGTACAGAAAACGAGGGATGCTCAAGAATCAAAATCATTGTCTCGCTCTCACAGCTTTGAGGCTCTTCGCACTGGGTACTCGAACCCAAACGCTATCTATTACTCCATCCGTCCAAAAAAAAATGTAAATCTCGTTTCTTGAGGAGTCAAACAATTTCAACTTTGACTAAATTTCTATAAAATATTACTAATATATATATTACAACATAAATATCTTTTGATTAATCGTGTAATATATTTCTATACTACATCGATTCAGAAACACAAATGTTAGTAATTTTTTGTATAAATTTAGTCAAAATTAAAAATATTTGACTTTTCGGGAAGCGAGATTTACGTTCTTTTTTGGACGGAGGGAGTACTCCAGTACCAAATAGCGGATGGATTTGCTGCAGCGGGTGCGCTAAATCCATACGGCACCGTCCCGCACGGCCTCCCGAACGGCATATTCAGAGCAGCACGGGCGACACGCTATGTCAGTGCGCGGGCCCCTTCGTCCTTCCCGCGCACCGCCGAGCCTCCGCCCCGCCGCGGAGAGCTTCCACGCCACCGGTCGTGGCCGCCGCCGCCCAGCGCGAAGATCTCCCCCGCGCCGCCAATCGTGGACACGCCGTCCGCACGCCGCGCTGCCGCAGGAGGGGCCCGGGACGGCGGAGCTGCGTGCCTCGGCCTCGCCATAGCCGCCGCGCACAGCGCCTCCGCCTCGCCATGGCCGCCCCGCACAGCGCCTCTGCCTCGCCATGGCCGTCGCGCACAGCGCCTCCTCGCCGCTCTGCGCCGCCGCACGGCGTCGGCTTGCCGCCGGCCCGCCCCCACCCCAACGACGCGCGCACGAGATGCACCTCGCGCCCCTGGACCTCCCGACGATGGCCTCGTCGCCGTGCCTCGCCACGCCGCCGGACCAGCGCAAGAGGAGGAAGCGGGGGCCGCGGCCACGGCCGCCACGCACGAGCCGAGGGAGATGGAGAGGGAGGCCGCTCGGATCTGCTCGAGAGGGAGGAGCGCCGGATCCCGGTGGGATTCGCGCAGGCCGCCGCGCCGCCTCCTCCGCCGAGCTCGCGCAGGCCCGCCTGGCCGCCGCGGCCAGCGCGAGCCTGGAGCTGCGCCGCCACGGCCGGCGTGCGCCGAGCTCGAGGTTCGCCTCCGGCGCTGCTCGAGGCCCGCCGCCATCGGATCTACGGGAGGCCGCCGTGGCCCGGCGTGGGTGGTGGCCGTAGCTCGAGCTCCGCCGCCGAGAAAGGAGAGTGCCAGGGAGGGAGGCCGCCGGGGAGGGAGCTTTGCCGCGTGCAGGGAAGATGGGAGAGAGCAGGGGAGGGGGGCGCGTGGGTGGGAGATGGGAGAAAGAGAGAGAGGAGAGAGGGAAGGAATATAGAGTATGACGTGTGGACCCCATTGAATGGTAGTTGATATAGAGTGGGATATAGAGGATGAATGGATGCAGAGAAACTGAAGATAGAGTAGAGAATTTTGATGACTAGGATGAAATATTTCGTTTAGTGAATGAATTTAGAGTATGACGAGTACAGATAGCCTAAGTTGTCTGCGTCTAGTTGAAAAAGGTTGTAGATCGCCGCGGGCCAAGAGTTCTCGTTGGCCGCTGGTGGATCGACCCAAGAGTATAGGGCCCATGGGCCCAGCTCATAGGAGACGGATTTGGGCCTTGCCAACGCAAAGGATTTTTATTCGCTCTGGTCCTTTTCCAACCACAAAGGCCGCCTCCACTCGGTCAAATTCAGGTACGTAGCGTTTGGTTGGGCCATTTCGCGGTGTACGCGGATCACGTCGAGATTTGAGCCCTGTTTAGTCCCAAAATTTTTTTTACAATATCTATCACATCGAATCTTCAAATACATGCATAAAACATTAAATGTAGTTGAAAAAATAACTAATTATACAGTTTAACTGTAAATAACGAGACAAATCTTTTAAACCTAATTAGTCCATAGTCGGATATTTATTACCAAATAACAACGAAAGTGCTACAGTGCCAAAATCCAAAAAAATTTATCAACTAAACATGGCCTTAATTAGTTATGCTGTGGTAAACGGATGGTTAGTCTCATCTTATAGATTGTAAACTATGCAACTCTATCTCATGGAACTTCATCATTCTCTTCTTGCCATGTCAACAAAATTGTATTTAATATTATAAAACCTTTCATAAAATTTCCATTGAGACTAACCTAATAATGCCTATTTACGATTTTGATACTGCCTAAAATCTACCATATCTATTTGCGCCGTAATGATTACTCCCTCTATTTCAAATTATAAGTCATTCCAAGAATTTTGGAGAGTCAATATTTTTCAAGTTTGACCAAATTTATACAATAATATAATAATATTTATGGTACTAATTAAGTATTATTAGATTCTTTGTTAGTTATATTTTCATAGTATACCTATTTGATGTCATAAATCTTTGTATTTCTCTCTATAATTTTGATCAAGCTTTGAGATAATTTAACTTTCCAAGATTTTTAAAATAATTTATAATTTGAAACGGAGGGAGTAGATCCTGTCCTCGTTCCTTCTCTCCATCTCACCGGCACTGAAGACATGCATGGACGCCTCATTGTCCCACGAAGCCGCACCGCAAGCTGCAGACCACGGTGTGCTGATGTTTCGAGCTTTCGGCTGCGGGAACAGCGTCAGGCCCCAGTGCCGGATTTTTTTTATTTTTAACCTATTTTTTAATTTTATTTTAAAAATAATCCACCCGAACTAATATTTACAGTTCTAACTCTTTTGGTCGCGTCGGTCCGCGTGGCGCGACAAAAACACGCTTTCGCGCCACATGCATTGGCGTGACAAGGTGTGCCACGTTGTCATGCTTCGGAATGATCGAAAGGGGTCTGCCAGCGCATATTCCACGTGTCAAACTTATCACGCCACTCCCACCGGCGTGACACTACAGCCTTGTCGCGCCACCCTCGCTGGCATGACAAGGTCTGACCTTAGAAAAATCATATTTTTTTCATACGAACTCGAATGGAGATGATTTTTGTACGAAAATTATAGCTCTCAATGAGATCTACAACTTTGTAGTTTTGAGTTGTTTCATTTGAAGTCATTAAGATACTCAAATAATTAGTTTAAATTTTTGACAGCATATTAAGCACTTGTACCTCTATCGGATCGTCTCTAACTTGACATGTTTATCATGGGTACAAATTAAGTTCTATATAATTATATAATGGTTGATATATGAAATAATATGGACTAAATAGTTCGATAAGAAATACAATGAGAAATCAAACTATATCATCGTTGCGTATGGAATATAATGTAACACTAGATATTAATTATAGCTATAAGCTAGATCAAATAACTTTTTGAAAGATTAAGACCTTAAAATATAATAACAGTTTGAAAAAAATACAAATTTTTATACTAGTACTTCAGTGGTTTAGATAAAATGAGTATTTTCAGTTGTTCTCCATCTTATGAGTTTCTTTTCACCGTACCTCATTTGGTCAGTGTGACGCTCATCGATTGCACCATTGGCTTGGGCTAGCCAAGATCATTGCTCGAGGTGCCTCCCATGGATCCCACCACTCTAGATACCTATTATATTAATAAGGAAGTGTTGTTATCGAAAAAAAAGAGCCACCACGTTCGTCGAAAGAGTCTAAAAATTTGAACATTAATCTAAAAAAAGAGAAGGATTTATATCGTTGGATTTTACGAACATCTATCGATCTAAACTGACTCAAGAGTCCATACTAAATACGATTAAAATATTAAATTTTAGAATTAAAGAATAAAAAAAATAGAATGTAATCAAAGAGTCCATGCCGAATATAAAAATTAGTCAGACTTACCCATCCAATCAAAACCACGCCATAGGGCACGGCTTATGGAGATCAAAACAAGTTGATCCTAATAGATGAAAGTAAAATGATGGCTCAAAGTAAGAAAATAGCGTACGGTTCTTTGACCTACCAACCAATTCATAATCGTGCCCCAGTCAATTCAACTAGACAAACTCGCAAGCTAAAGCTATAACTAATAATATATAGAGTGTTACATTATATTCCGTACTCAATGATGATATAGTTTGATTTCTCATTATATTTCTTATCAAACTATTTAGTCCATATTATTTCATATATCAACTATTATATAGAACTTAATTTGTACCCATGATAAACATGTCAAGTTAGAGACGATCCAATAGAGGTACAAGTGCTTAATATGCTGTCAAAAGTTTAAACTAATTATTGGAGAATCTTAGTGACTTCAAATTAAAAAACTCAAAACTACAAAGTTTTAGATCTCATTGAGAGCTACAATTTTCGTATAAAAATTATCTCCATCCGAGTTCGTATGAAAAACATATGATTTTTCTAATGTCAGACCTTGTCACGCCAGCGGGGGTGGCGCGACAAGGGCTGTACTGTCACGCCGGTGGGAATGGCGTGACAAGCTTGACACGTGAAATATGCGCTGGCCGACCCCTTCCGAGTAGCCCTGGGCGTTCGGGTAATGATAAATTCGGGTATCTAAAAATACTATCTGAAATTGGCCTGAAAAAATAAGACCCGAAATTTCGAGTTCGGGTTTTTCCCGAAATACCCGATCAAATGCCTCTCCTATTAGCCAACAAGTAAAAAAGAGGATGAAATACAAAAGTAAGATCAACATATCGTCATTAATGCACACATTAAATGAAAAAGCAATCAATAAATAAAAACTATTAAATTTTTTATTGGGCTGTTAGGGTCAAGTGAGTGGATTAGACCATAATTTATTGGGTTTTAAAAGAGTTCGGGTAATTCAGGTAGCGGGAGTCAAAACCCTAATTACCCGAATTAAATTGGGGTTTTTCAACTTTCTATCCGAAATAGTGATCGGGTAATTCGGGTTCGGACAATTCGGGATCAGGTTCGAGTAATTCGGGTTCGGAGTTCGGGTTCGGGAAATTGTGCCCACCCCCTACTTTCGAGCGCTACGAAGCATGCCAACGTGGCACACCTTGTCACGCCAATGCATGTGGCGCGACAACGTGTTTTTGTCGCGCCACGCGGACCGGCGTGACCAAAAGGGTTAGATCTGCAAATATTTGTTCGGGTGGATTATTTTTAAAATAAAATTGAAAAATAGGTTAAAAATAAGGGCTTGTTTGGCAGGGCTTCGGCTCCTCCAAAAACAGCTCCGGCTCTGGCTCCTCTGGTGGAGCGGCTTCTCTAATGGAGCTGGAGCCGTTTTGAAAAACGTTTGGCAAAACGGCTTCACCTATTAGATTGAGGTGGTAAAATGTCTAAATTACCCTCTCTTATATTTTCTTTTTTCTTTTTTCCTTCTTATTTTTCCTTCTCTTTTTCTTTTTTCTCCCCGCTTTCTTTTTCTCTCTCCCCCTTATCCATTCAGACCTCTCATCCCCTCCGTGTTCCTCACATCCTCTCCTCCTTCTCCACGCTGTCGCGACCTCCCTGCTGGCCGCCGCCGCCAACCGCGTCAGGGCCCCCACCGCTGCGAGCTCCCTCAACCGCCGGCCCTCTCCACCACGTTGCCGGCCACCTCCTCGGCGGCCACTTGCGCGATGCCGCAGGCTCGCGCCCTGGATCCGCGGCCTTGCCCCAGTTCAGGGGGTCGGCGCGCCGCCGCCGCCGCCGGGGCCGGCTCACACAGGCCGTCGCCGTGAAAGGAGCGGACGAGGCCGGTTTCGCACTCCATTGTCGCCGGTGAGAGCTCCCTTCGCCACCGTCTTCCTGCTCCGTGCTGGGCCGCGTGAGGGGCAATCTCGGACGGAGGAGGGCGGAGCCGTTTGGAGCCACGAAAATGTGGCTCCGCCTCCTATGTGGAAACCGCAACCGGCTCCGGCGCGGGCTCCTCATCTGGAGCTGCAGCAAAAATGGGCGTTTGGCAGAGCTCCGACCGGAGCTGCTCGGGGAGCCGCTCGCGGAGCCCTGCCAAACAAGACCTAAAAAAAATATGCCAGAGGTTCGGGTGGTGGTGGTAGTGGCAGCAGGACGCGGGAGTAGGGAAGTTCCGCTACGACGAGTTCAATTTCGAAGAGGGCGAGGACGACAATGCGTACGCGGACCCATGGCGAGTTTGCCGTACATGAACTTCAAATCGTGCCTGCCACCCTCGTCATGTATAGAGCAAGGACAAGCCTGTCATGGGCGATGCGCTGCGGTGATATTCTCATTCAAGCCGGTGAAGCAGTTTTTGCCCAGCTTTTAGATCCTGTTTAGTTTCAAAAAAAATTCTACAGTACCCATCACATTAAATATCTAGACATATATATAAAGTATTAAATGTAAATAAAAAATAATTAATTACATACTTTAATGGTAAATAATGAGACCAATCTTTTAAATCTAATTAATTTATGATTGGACATTAGTTGTCAAATAACAACGAAAATTTTACAGTACCAAAACTCAAAAAATTTCGCGAATTAAACATGACCTAGCAACTCTGCATTTGCGACCTGTGAAACCTGCTAACCTCCATGGCAGGTAAGTTTGCTCGACGAACGTGTCCATTAGGGAGGCAGGTTAGGTTCCGACATAGCCTACAGCAGATGAGCAGGCCAAGAGGTTAAGGCCTGGTTTAGATGTAAAATTCAAAATTTCAAAACTATCACATCGAATATGTATGGCACATGCATATAGTATTAAATCTAGACAAAATAAAAAAACTAATTGCATAGTTTGCTTGTAAATTACGTGGCGAATCTAATGAGTCTACTTAGGCTATGATTAGACATTAAATTACTACAATAAACATGTGCTAGTGATGGATTAATTAGTCTCAATAAATTCGTCTCGTAGTTTACAGACGAGTTCTGTAATTAGTTTTGTGATTAGTCTATATTTAATACTTCAAATGTGAAAAGTTTTTCTTTTAAAAATTTTACACGGTGCATCTAAACAACGACTAAAGACACCATCCGCTTGTGAGAGATGAGCTCTGCAATGGGTTTGCCATACGGTGGTCGAACCAAACACATGGCGCTTTCTATTACACTGTAACATATATCACTGGTTATTGATTACGTTACCGTTACAGCTTGATTAGCTAAACCAAACGCTACCTCAATGTAACTTTTTTTTAAAAAAATTCCATGCATCCAGAGCGGAGTCCGTAGCTAATTGCTTGGTGTTGGTATGGCCGGATGAGGGACTCCTTGGACCCCAACTTCCACATTGAGAAATAATCTGATACATTAGAGGCTACGACGTGCCATCTGTGACACGAACTGATACGAAAAAGAAAAAAATGTTTAGGGAAACAGACTACAAAAAAAAATCAAGGATGGATGGATTCATGTTTGCCAAATTAATGAAACAAGGGAAGCATATGCAGGAGCTTTGCCTTTGATGTCTTATTGTTGAGGTGGTTCTTTTAAAATGTTTGTTGTCTTGTTGACAAGTTAATCTTGCGAGTTAGCAACAGGGCATTTCTCACGTTCACAAGCTAAATACCACCCGTTTGGTGCCGTAATCAACAGTTGAGCTCTGAACTTCAAGCCTTTTTCTTTGGTCTTACACCACCTCTGACTGCGACACAGGAACAACAAAGTCGAGTAGCATGTCAAATAGCCATACTTAGCGTGCTGTTCAAACAGCATGAGTTGCCTTTCTTTCAGCTCAAAGTGCTGACACCTCCCATAAGAGAGTTCTATCAAGTGTACCAAAACAAGCAATGTGACTGATTGTTGAACTGCTTATTTCCTTCCAAACAAAGTTATGCAAAACAACCTCGCAAAAAAAATGCAAAACAAAATAAGGCTTGTTTATTGACACGCTCGGTTTGTACTTCCGGCCGGTAAAAAAAAGGTCAACAAAAAAAACATAGTCGACCACAGTGGGAGTCGAACCCACGACCTTCTGATCCGAAGTCAGACGCGCTAATCCACTGCGCTATGCGGTCGCTGGCTGTGGATAGTTTTCTTTAATGATACATGTACTGTTAAACCTTCACCGATCAAGAAGAGAGAACAGTTCCACGCAGGGCGGCATCTGCGGAGGACAAGCCACTGCGGCAAGAAGCATCGCATTCGATTCGGCAGGGTGCGGGCCCACCAGGCTCCCCTCCGCATCCCACGTGCCACTCCCCACGCGCCTCCCTCTCCCGGCCCCCCCCAACTCCCAAGCCTCGCCACCACCCTTCTCCGCCTCCGGCGAGAGGGCACGACCCACCCAGCGATGAAGCAGCTCCACCGGCAGTCCAGCATGAGCAAGCAGCACCGCCCGCACCACCACCGCACCTCACTCTCCCGCACCCTCGCCTCCTTCCTCCTCCGCGAGCAGCGCCTCCTCTTTGTCCTCCTCGGCTTCCTCCTCGCTTCCTCCTTCTTCCTCCTCTACCCCTCCCTCACCCCGCATCCCGCCGGCGGCTCCTCCGCCGCTACCAATTTCGCTGCCGCCGTCGCCAGAAAAATCCCCCGCGGCGGCACCTCATCCGTCTCCGCCGCCTCCGGCACGCGCCGCCTCCCCGTTGGCGTCCGGAAGCCTTCCCTGCGCGTCGTCGTCACCGGTGGCGCTGGGTTTGTCGGCAGCCACCTCGTCGACAAGCTCCTCGCCCGCGGGGACAGTGTCATCGTTGTCGACAACTTCTTCACGGGCCGCAAGGACAACGTCGCGCACCACCTCGGCAACCCGCGATTCGAGCTCATCCGCCACGACGTCGTTGAGCCAATCCTCCTCGAGGTCGACCAGATCTACCACGTCGCCTGCCCCGCATCCCCAGTGCACTACAAATTCAACCCCATCAAGACCATCATATCCTTCCTGCTTCGTTTTTCCTCTGTTTTAATTCGTCCACATCCTCACACAAATTTGGATTCACCATGTTTGTCTCTATTCATTTATGGATACGGATAGGATTTCCTGAATTTCAGTCATATGATGCACATTTCACATGTGGCATTTGGAATTTTCTGCCTTCGTTGCCGGGAAGAGCATGAATTTTACATATGTTTGTTTTGTTCTTATCTTGCTCTTCTCGAATTTTTTTCCTTAACCAATGATGTACAAGACAAATGTCATGGGGACCTTGAACATGCTTGGACTAGCTAAGAGGGTTGGGGCCCAGTTCTTGCTGACTAGTACCAGCGAGGTGTATGGTGATCCTCTTGAACATCCACAGAAGGAGAGTTACTGGGGCCATGTAAATCCCATAGGTGTGCTAATTTTGTCTCAATGAACACACATTTATTAATAGCAAGAATAACCTGGTAGTATGGCCCATTTGAGCCTCTCCAGTCCACTTGATTGTGATATATATAGCTATGCTATACTGTGCAGGTGTTAGGAGCTGTTACGATGAGGGGAAGAGAACAGCAGAAACTCTTACAATGGATTATCATCGTGGTGCTGGTGTTGAGGTAAAACCTCAGTTTCTGAATAGGGATCTAAATCTAACTACATGCTATCTTGTTGGCAATAAAACATTTAAAAACAATAGGTCATCATGTAGGGTCAAACATGTTATAAGTATTAGCTTATTAGGAAGGGGAATTGAGCTGCACACACTACCAACTTCGAATGTCAAATTTGACGTCCAGAAATTGGTCCACTGTTAAATTTGATTTCTTAACTTTATCTAGGGTGTTTATTCAAAATAGTGAATTAGTGATTACACAATATTTATTGATGGAGCGAATTCATTAAGGGGCTAAGGACTAAAGTGCTAATCGACAAGATCCCTTGGTAATTTGGAGCTTCGAATTGATGGCTGGTTCTCAATTCAGAAAGATCTTTAGTGCATCCTTCGTTTATATGCTGCAACGCTGCTTCTGCTTATGGATTATGTGTGCTCTATTTGCATTCCGCTTCTTGAAGTAAACTTTGACATAAGACTGCTTCCCTCAGGTGAGAATTGCACGCATATTCAACACATACGGCCCTCGTATGTGTTTAGACGATGGTCGAGTTGTTAGCAACTTTGTTGCACAGGTTTGTCTCAAATTATGGCTCTCAATTTCTCATTCGTAGGAGAAGTAAAGTTACATAAAACTTCAGCATTAATTAAAGTTCACATTGTCTCATTTTTAGGCTTTGCGGAAACAACCAATGACGGTATATGGTGATGGGAAACAGACTCGAAGCTTTCAATATGTTTCAGATTTGGTACTTATACATCATTTTCTTTGTCCCTTTCTACAAGCTGAAGTGCATTTGTTTATGTATTCCATAATGATTCAGATAATGCATCTATGAATTATGGCGTCGTAATTCTAATCACCTGTCCTGACAAATACTTCATGTGCCATAATACAGAAGTGCATGCAATCTTTATTTTCCTCAACTTTTTCTTCATAGTTCACTTTTCCTTTTCTTTTTCTCTTTCTGCTGAAAGTTTATGTTTTCCACATTCAGATCTGGAAAATTTACACATCTACGAATTTATAGGTTGATGGGTTGGTAACTCTGATGGAAAGTAACCATATTGGACCTTTTAACTTGGGAAATCCTGGAGAATTTACAATGTTGGAGCTTGCGCAGGTCTGCCCTTACACTGGAATTAACTACCCATTCTTCTTTGAAAATACCTCGTATTCTTGTCCCCAATTCACCTACCAGGAATCATGACACTGCACTATTTCACTGCAGGTGGTAAAAGAAACAATCGACCCTGGTGCATCTGTCGAGTTCAAACCCAACACTGCAGATGATCCACACATGAGAAAACCTGACATCTCTAAGGCCAAATCTCTTCTGAATTGGGAGCCCAAAATCTCACTGAAACAAGGCCTGCCGCGTATGGTCTCGGACTTCCAGAAACGTATAATGGAAGAGAAATGAGGAGCAGAAGCTGACGGACTCGGAATACTGTATCATACTGACTGATCCTTTTTTGGTGCCTTGACAAAGCTCAGATGAAGGACCACTTGCCTAAGATTTCTTCCTCCAGGGCAAATTCTTTTCGTGATAGGACATCTGTTCTTTGGTTTCGGTTTTGTCGATACATAAACTTTGCCATAGAATTACATGTTGAAGTTGTTGTCAAAGCTGTAGCCGTAGTCGGTACATAAATTTCGCCATAGGATCTACATAAGTATAGTATTTGTTCTGTTTTATATGCTGTCTTTGCATCTCACTCTGTTCCATTTTAGGATTTCAGATTCTCATCTCACTTTCCTTCTGGGAGATTTCATCGTATTAAAGATACTTAATTTACTCCATACAATGTCACAATATGCTGATGCGATCAAAGCACCTATCACACTACATACATGGCAGAAAAGTGAGGTACTTGGAAATACAAACGTTGCACGAAACTGCAGAGCATCGTAACCTGGAAGGACAGGAGCTTGTGACGGGGCAGCTCAGATGAGGTGCACGTTGAACTGGAGGATAGTCTCGACGCCGTCGGTGGTGTGCTGGTCGCCGGGGTGCAGCGTCTGGATGGCGGCGAAGCCCTTGGCGTTCTCGTACTTGCCGGTGCCCCCGATGATGGCGATGTGGGACTCTGGCGCGGCCATCCGGTGGACCCCGAAGAAGCTGAGCGTGTCGCCGTGCGGCGCCTCGGGGCCCTCGAACATGGCCGTGAGCACGATGGTCTTGCTGGTGCCGTCCTGCGAGCTGGCGACGTAGAACCCCTGCGCCCTGCCGATGACCCCGGCGCCGATCTCGTGGCCCTCGGTGAGCTCGTCGTCGATGACGGTGGTGGTGCCGAAGAGGAGGTTCTGGAGCGTGACGCCCGACGGGAGGTCCCCGGCGTTGACGTAGGGGATGTTCTTGTTGCCGCCGTTGACGGGGTTGCCGTTGTTCTGGACGAGGGTGCCGGAGGCGCCGCTGCCGCCGAGGCCCGCGACGTAGGGGGCGTTGTTGCTGTTGATGAGGTTGGCGGCGCCCTGTGGCAGCGGCACCGCGCCCTGGATCGGGAAGATGTTGGTGTTGGGGCGCGCGAACGGGAGCTGCCCGTTGGCCGCCGCGCTCGCCACCACGCCGGTCACGATGCGCCCCGACGGCTGCGAGCCCCCGAGGATGTCGTGCATGAAGAACGTCAGCGGGTGGTCGCCCGCGCCCGCGCCGGCTCCCGCGTTCGCCACTGCAGCGCCGCCGCTGGCAACTCCTGCATTGCCAGTGGCGGCGGCACCAGCGGCCGCTGCCCCCGCCGCGCCCGCGCCCGCGGTAGCGGCTGGGCCGGCCGCTGGCGCCACCACCACCGGGTCGGTGGGGGGATCCGTGGGGGCGGGCAGCGGGTCGACCGGCTGGGGAGCCTCCGCTGGAGCCGCGGGCTGCTCGTCGAGGACGCGGCCAGCGAACGCGCAGTTCGCCACGGCGAGCGCGAGCAGCAGGTAGAGCGCCGCCCTGACGGCTTGCACCGCGTTCCTGGTCATGACACAGGCTTGGACGTCACTGGACGAGACCGATGAGTGTGTCGCGTAGGCGGTCAGCTGTTGGTCGGTGGATCACCTGTGCTAGCTGCTGTCCATGGCGCTGCGAGCTGCAACATTTATATAGAAGTGGCGGGGCGTGCGGCGCTGCAAACTTGCAGGCATGGGTGGAGTCGTTTGTTGGCGGTGTTGTGCGTTAGTTGTGTTGTGCGAGGACGTCCAGGAACCTAAACCTCTGAGATGAGAAGCGAGGAGCGGTTGGGACAGGGCGGGGCAGGAACCGAGACCGAGGCGCGGCGCCACATTTCCCTGGGCTCAGATGACCAGCGACGAGGGGCAGGTGTGCTGATTGGTGGAGTTGTTCGCCTTGCCCTGTGAGTCTGACTGTCTGAGGCTCTGAGCTGTGGTGTGAAGTGTGATCCCATCCTGGATCGGTGTGGCTCACCGACGTCACCGTAGAGCATAAGCACAGGTGTCCGACATGCACCAGGTTGGACGATGCTATTTTGCATATGCTACTTCTTCCAAATGAACATGCCACACACCAAATGGCAGGCCACAACACACTAGCACAAGAACTAAGACCTGAAAATCACAATATGTGAACTAACACCGCCATAATTGGATTTAATAATAGACATACTAAATGCCAGCAGAGACTGATTTACACAATGCCTTATACCAAAATTGTACATTTCTATTCCACCATTATGCCACCAAAAAAGCACAAGGAAAAAAATACACCTTTGGAATTGGAAGTTTGGAGGGAAAGGCTCTTGGACTACGTTATTGAGTTGGGAGCAAATGGTAACATATACATGATACAACCAGGCCCAACCGAGGATCCCGCTTGTTTGATGCTCCAATATCTACCTAAAGCCATCTTAGCCCATGCACTTCAGTAGCCATGGGGTGAATTCCTAAAGCCATCTTAGCCCATGCACTTCAGTAGCCATGGGGTGAATTCCAGGAATTCTAGGTCTCTCCAGCGATTCATCGAGGGCTCCTTTTCATTGGATTTTCACCGGCCACCACCGATCCACATGCATACGCTTACAATGACAATTGGTGGAAAACACTGACCATTTCTAGCCACAGACCTTCGCAGATTTACCCCAGGAAGTCAGCTACGATTTCCTCTAGGAGATCTTCTTGCAAGATATTGCCAATATCACTCCCTACCAGATAGGCACCATCTTCAGAACCAGCCCACTCTACACTCAAGAGCATGTCTCCCTGATTAAACTCTATCTCTTCCCGTAGCTGGACCACCCTTTGCCATACCATCTCAGCAAACTCATCCTGGTCCCATCTTGGCGAGCGTATCCTCAACAATCCCTTTGAACAACTCTGCATTAGAGAGGTGATTATATCCTGGAGAACAGCACTTGTGATATCAAACAAGAGCTTCCTCTCAGCTGGTGGCCATAAAATGAGGCAGCTGTACTTGTTTTCAAGTTCATCATATAAATCAGGGCCTCCAGGACACTCCAATAAGTAGCAGTTTTCAAGCAGATCATCCTGGTTGGCAGTATGAATGCCCAAACCAGTAAGCATATCAAGCACGTAGGAGAAATCCCTCTCTTCTTCATCCCTAAAAACCTGGGATTCCTCTATTTCAGGAAGTGGCTGACATGCCACCTTGTCATCACCCAATATAAAAAGCTCAGTGCCATCTCCACTATTCGTAGTCTCCCTCTTGAGAAGCTGAAGTTGCATTCTGAGCTCTGCAATATTTACAATAAAACAAATTCAAGAACTGAGATTAAGAAGGAAGACATCAGCAAAAAAAAAAACTTGCCTTGAAGATCTGCGCTAATTTTCTCAAAATCACCCGAGTAAACATCTTCGGCATCCATTGAAGAATCAAGAACTGACACTGGACTTTGCTGGTCATCTTTGTTGGAGCTCATTGGCGATTCTGATCCATTAGGTAGAATACAAAGGGTTTGATTGTCATCCCCGTGGTGATCATCAATCTCCACAGGAGAATCTGATCCCATTCGGGGATCATAAACAGTAAGGTAATCATCAGCATGATGGTGTCCAATCCGCTCATCCTGGATTCAAAATTATTGGTAGTTACTAGGTGTGACATGGAAAAAAACAAGCAAACCTCCAAATGATCACAAAGGCAATATGATAGTATGCACACATGAAAACGGAGAAAGCAGTGATTGTGACAAATGGAGTAGTGCACATTTCATGCTTCCAGCAGAACATAGTGAGTGCAAACTAAAAGGTAGATACAAAAGAAGGAATCGTATCTTTGAACCTTAATACATAAACAAATTGGAGGAAATTCAAATGGTTTGTTCAAAAGAAAGTAACTGCATGGCTGAAGACTCGCTAGAGGGAAGAAGAGGAAAGAAATAATGTAATAAGGGTTTGTACCTTTGTCACCAGATCATTGAGATTAGTGTCAAGAAGGCAGTCATCTAATGCTGCTGCTGTCTGTTTAATCACTTGCTCGTTCTGTCCAGTATAAGGAAGAGGTGCTTTATTACAGCCAGAGATTGCAGAACTGGTACCCAGAACACCTGCTGCATCTAGTTCATTGTCAGGATTTGCAGGATGTAGTGACTGTTCAGATGAATGTGGCACGGCAGTACTATTAACTGGCTCCTCGTAATTTATGTGTATCTCACGTTCAATTACCATTATTTCCTCGTTTTCTGGGGACATCAGATCAGATTCATCACCATGAATTGTATAATCTCTACCTAGAGATTCCCTTTGCCTGCCATGACATGCATACTCAGAATAGTGGGGTCCCCCCTTAAGAACATCTTTAAGCATTGATAACTCATTATATCTAACACTACCAGCTCTTTTTCTGCTGTTCGATTTTTGAACTCCGCGGATGAAGGATGACGGAAGAGACTTGGACCTTGCCAATTTACTAGTAGCCATGTCTCTCCAACCATCATTGGTGCTGATCCCAAGAGGATAGATGCATGACCCTTGCATTCTATCACTCTGCACCTCTCCCTTGGGACATTTCCTGTATGGCATTTTATGGGTAGCAACTTTTGATGCATCCTGATCTGAGAGAGCAAGCACATCCCCGAGCGTGCTGAAGCCATCACTATCAGTTGCTTGATCCTGACACTGATGGGTCTTCTTCCATCTGTTAGAGAGGTGTTTCTTTGCTTCCTTGCTTACTGATGTTTCAGTTGAATACGCTGGTGAAGAGTTGAAGCTGGAAGAAGCCCAAACATCACATATCTCAGAAGATCTATGAATTGCATCTGGAGCTTTGAGCTTAGTAACAGATGGCAGGAACTGTGACCTTTCATGTGAAGCAAGAGTTATGATCTCCGATTTGATATGTTTCCTTCTTCCACCCCTAGCAGCCCTCATTTGTTTGGTGATCTCCCTAGCAATTTCTCTAGATCCCTTCCCTATACGGCTTAATGTTTCAGAATCTCCAAGGGGCACCTGACACATGTAATCTTCAGTATATGGACTCCATCTACCAACATCCTGACATTCTTTGTGCTTCTTATTATCAGAATGAGGGATTTCATGATGCAGGGGAAGGGCTCCTTCAACATCATGAGGTTTGTCAAGATTTGGCTTCAAGACAACAATCCGGGTGGGACTGCCTCGTTTTCCAGTATTTTCCTGGTGACTGGACCTTGACAGTTTCTGCCTCAATGAACCAGACTCTTCTTTTTGGGATTGAGAGGACATGTTAGAATATTGTTTCCTCAAAGAATGTTTCACTTCGTTTTGCTCATTGAAATTGCTCTCGGTGCCAGTAGCTTGATTTCTTCGAGATGGCTTCAATATCGTGATGCAGTTTGCAGTAGATGATGGAGAACGAGAACCATGACTATGCGTGTCCCTTCGGACAATAGGATCAAACTTTTGAAGAAATTCCAACAAAACATCCCTGTTAGATACTAATGCATCAAGCGTGTCATTAAATTCTTCTGACATATGAAGGGATTTGTCAGTAGAAAGACGCTTGGCATCTATAAATTTCTGCCTTATGTAATCTATATCGGCACCGTCAACCTTGTCAGATCTGGAATTTGTATTTCCATTTTTAGATCTAGGGCTCTGGTGCATTTTTGTTTTTGTGGCCTCCATAACTTCGAAGACATCAATGATATCATCAGCGCTTCTCCTGTGTGCAATGCCTTCGTGTGAACCATTTCGATCATGAAAACAACCAGGTGAAGTCTTTGGTGCATGACTTTGGGTATATCTATGCTGCTTATGGGTTCCAGATGAAGGCAGTGAATCAAGACCCATTAGCCTCCCTACAGCACCTGGTGAAATGTGCCTAGCATTGACATCATTTGAGAATTCTTCGTCTATTAGCATTTTCATTGGTACGCCACTGGCTTTTCTTGATTTACTTTGCCTGTTTACTGCAGCAAACTGAAAAGGGCGAGAGAGAGAGAGAGAGGGCATAGAAATTCATTAGTTAGCTCTTGCATTGGCACAGTAAGTTCAACAAATAATCAGTTGATAAAAGTATAAAGTTTAATAGATGAAGATGCAATACAGTTAATTCTCATAAATAATTATCAGCAAATTTCACTAGATACAATAAAGAATACCATTTAAGACATGTTTAAATTACACCAATAACATATGCATCTCAGTTTATGGCATACTTTCAATAAGTCTTAAATTCTTTAACTCCAAACATGTGAATCATATTCATATGATACACATCTTGAACTAAATACAGATAACTCACCACAGAATCAGATAGTATCGCTGGATAAGTTGCTTGTTTTCTCAAGGACACAACTCCTGAATTCAAAAGCAAAGGAATGGTAATTAATCTCCGCAGGTCAAAAACAACAACAACAACAGTAGCAGCATGATAAAATATAAAGCAGAAGATTTTTCATGCCGAACAGGATTTGTAACACCATGAGGGGAAGGTTGCAAATGCAATTCAATTGTTCCTAGACCCACCTAGTAGAAGTAAAATGAATACAGAGATATATATTTCTGGGCTCAATCAAGCAGTCACCAAAAGGAGTATAATTCGTTATTTACTAGAAATTAATATGGAAGTACACATCTGGAAGAAAGGTACTTCGAAGGAAGCATAAGCATACATACACATCAAAGATTCAAAGTGTTTATGCAGAGAGTTCCCATGTTGCCATTTATTTCCTAAGATAACAAACTCATACAACTTCCTTTCAGCAATTTAGAATCGAAGCAATGTCAATCATCAGCTCATCCAGAAACCATACCTTCCTGGAACACCCGCAGAGTATTTGTTGAAACATTTGCACAATACTAAGTGAATGAAGCTCAATTCAGAAATACAACCTTAGAACGTTGATTAAGCATTTATGACAAAAAAATAACTTTGCATTTGGACTCTTTAGGGGCATCCCTGCTGGAACCTGAGGGGCCTCAACATGTAAACATGTTATTGCTGCTACAACCATATAGGCATATAGCTACATAACCTTTCAACACATGGAGCCTCTACGAAGGACACATCACAATTCACAACTAATCATTGCTGCATGACCACACAGACAAGGTACAAAATTTGTAGGACCACCCAACAAACACAAACCATGAACAAGAGCGCACAGTATTTGCTTCAATTCCACATGGCATTAGACTGAATTTCTACAACCCCATGTACTTCCTTTAAAGAACAAACAGAAGGGATCCAGAGCTCTTAGTGCTTATAGTAGTTGTACTTTCTTCTATAACTAAGTGACAAATCCATTTTATCAAATATTTGCTTAGTGATTAGCATCTGAAGACCCCACTTGGCCATGAACCTTCACGGCATCCAACAGACAAGAGTACACAGAATAGGATGATTTAATGCTTTAACTTACATATCCAGCAAATTACCAGCAAGGGAGGTTTATTTGCGTGATCTTGTGGGAATTGACAAGTTGACAACACCATACATTTCATTTATGCAACTATAAATTCTACCCTCTACAGTACTCCAATAATTCAAGGCATGCAATGCTGTAGAAATTTATTCCAATACGCCAAAACTGGATGGGAAATTACATCCTTTTCATGCTTGGTTTTAAAATTGGCCTAGAACTCGTGCAGAATCTAGGCCACTGCAGCTTCAAATGAAAGGACAATAAAGATAAAGAAAAGAATCGTCCGCCAAAATGGTTTGAAATCGGAAGAGAGAATCTTTCTCTCTCCAAGAAAGCCATGACTAAGACCTAAAGTCCACGAGAAAGCTATGTCCCCGCAGCCTAAAATAGGGGGGTGGGGGTTAGAAAAGATTACACGCCCTTTCACATAGCTACGTCAAATCTTCAAGAACTAAGTTGATTTATGCCAAACTATCTGTCCTACGAAATCGTAAGCTAATGCGCACAAACACGGAAAAGGACGTCATTTCCAACACCAACCAAACTTCACCCCTACGAAGTGGATATGACGGTAAAAAGACGGGATTTAATTGAAAACATAAAGCGAAAACCTAAAAATGGATTTTGACGAATGTGCAAGCAATCCTAAGCTCCCGATAGCAGCACCAGAACTACGAAGGGGAAAAAACGAAAAATATGTCCTAATCCCCTAAGGGCGAAGCAAGAGAAAAATAACCCCAACAACCATCACTATCCAAGATCAAAGATGGGATCTTCATCACATGGACTCCTTACGCTAAAAAAAACAACTTGCGCAGAAAAGAATCCGAAATTTCATAAGAGAAATCAAGGAGCGAATCCGCAACAAGAAAGTAGGCACGCGCATACCTTGCTGATCGGAGCTGGGGACGGTGGAGCGCGCGGCATTCCGCTCCGACGAACCGTCGCCCTCTCTCCGCCGCGATCTGCCGCGCGCAATGCTCGCCATGCTCACCTCCGTTCCTGTGCACGACCAGATGCGGCGGCGGGGGAGGGGGGGGGGGAGGTGGACTCGGAGAGCTAAACAGGCTAGTCGATTTTGAGTGGGAGGGAGAGGGAGGACCGGAAGCCGGAGAGGAGGACGACGGGGAAATAGGCCTGTTTGTTTCGTCTGCCCGTTCCTTGTCTCTCTCTAGTCTCCCCTCTCTGGAGTCTGGTGGCCTGTTTCTCTCTCTAAAATCTCGTTTACCTGTGGGGTTTTGTATCTTTCAGTTTCTTCTCCCCTTCTCTCTCTATCTCCAATCTACTCCATAAAGCTATCTCCAACCCTTCCCCCATCCAACTCCCCCAACGTACTATTTACTATATTTTACTACCTCCCTTCAAAAGATTCCTCTACCTATAACTCCTTCTCTCCAACCATTCCCCTCATATCTATTCCCCCTATATACTATCACTCATTAACTAACTATTTATTTAAAGTTTTTGAATTTTAAAAAATCATACAGTATTTGTACTGTCATAATACGCATTATCATCATGTTACGGGGCTCAAACATGATTAATATCGCGAAGAAACGATGTGATTAGAGATATAAAGGGAGTTGAAACTCACCTTATATATGAGGGGAGTTTCAACTCCCCCTGTATATAGGGGAGCTGTGGGGGGAGCCGTTGGAGCGCTCGCTCCCCCCCCCCCCCCAAAGCCCCCTACGTAGGGTGGGGGGCGGTTTAGCGTGAACCGTTGGAGGAAGCCTAAGTACCAGCAGTACAGTATCTATACTGAATTAATTTTGCCATAGCTTGTCATGCACTCTGTGCTTTTATTTTGGTTTTGTTTTGCCCCTAGGTCCCTCACCAATTTTATATTAGAACTTTAGAAATAATGCTATATTGCGGTTTTCAGTTTTCACCTTTATCATTAGAAGGGCTTAAAGGTAGATCATTAGGGCCTGCTTGCAATCATCATTTTCGCCACAGGGCGTTTGTTTAGATGCATTTAAAGATCAATCCTAATCATCATTGGAGATGATCGCATTTATGCTAGTACAAGAGTACTGGAGTACTATCACCGTCGGAGGTTTCCAAAATTACAGCCAAAAACATAACGAGAATGGATATTTGGGGTGGTGTTTGGTTTCTAAAAGTCCCTAGACTAATTTTAGTCCTTGGACTAAGAATTTTAGTCCCTACCTGTTTGGTTCTAAGGACTAAAATGGACTAGATGTTATTAAATGAGCGCACAAAGTACCATATTACCCCTAATATGTATGCATCCAAGAGGTGGGGGTCAGGGATAGAGGTGGAATAGTAGGCCTATGTAGGCAAAGTCCCAAAAAGCTCCTCAAGAGGGTCTTCTCTGGCAAAAGTTTATAGCCCCAAAAAGTCCCTAAAAAGTCCCTCCTGTTTGGTTTAAAAGTCTCATAAGTCCCAGGGACTTATAGAAAAGTCCCTCAAACCAAACAGAGTCTTGGAATTAAAAATCACACGGATAAGGAATGGCTCAGTAACACAATGTAAAGCTTAATATAAACCTAGTTACATTGTTTCGGGCAGCCTGCAATCAATTCTTGAGCTGCATGACCATCGACACTCTATAATTGTTACTCTCTATATACAAGTCACAGATACTTTTTTTTAAAAGAAGTTGCAGGAGCACTGCATTGTCATTTAAGGAGGGGAGCAATAGCAAAGTCTTACAATGTGGAAATTACATGAATCATGAAAACACTCAGTCTCAAGAGAATTAAACAAAGCAAAGTGATTAACATTGAAAACTAGGGTAGCTCTGGCCCTCCACAGGCCAACTTTCTAGCTTGGACTTCCGTCTTGATTTCGTGCCTGACATCCGATGGCGAACCTTCTTTGTGCTCAAAAATTCATCGGTTTCTTTCCTTCCAAATGTTCCAAGCCGCATATATCATGAACGCTGCCTTTACTCTTCTTGTCTTCTTAGGTAGGTGTGCCAATTCTTTTTGCCACCAATGAATTATCTCTGAGTTTGCTGTCGGTACCTAAATCAGCTGCTGCGTCCAGTCCTGAACTTTGCCCCAAACCGCATGTGCAAATTGACAGTGAAGGATTAGGTGTGCTGCCGTCTCTGGATGCTGTTTACAGAGTACACAAATTGGGTTACATGGCCGTTGGCGGGCTATGAGCTTATCTGCTGTGAGGATTTTGCATTGCACAAGCAGCCAAGCAAAAAAATTGTGTTTGCCCTCTGCCTCGACCTTCCAAATAGTATTTGCACTAAAATTGCTGTAGGACCCTTTGAATTGTGCCATGTATGCAGACTTGGCATTATAAGTGCCATCTGTAGTCTATTTCCAAGAAATTGTATCCGGCACATTGGTCAGTTGTATCTTCTGCACCATGTCCCATAGTTTCACAAAAATTGCCATTTCTTCTACAGTTTGCATTCTCCATAATCCTCTTGTCTAGCTTTGGTTGACAAGCTCATCCTTGACAGTTTTGTTTTTGCGCCAAGCCAGCTTGAAAAGGTCAGGGAATAAATCCATTGGTGCTCGGCCTTGTAACCAAGAAGATTGCCAGAAGCTTGTCTTGGCCCCATCTTCAATTATGACTGTAGTGCTTATTAGGAATAGTTGTTTGTCAACAGCATTTACTGGAGGTTCAGTACCAATCCATGGCATGTCAGGTGATGTCCATTCATACCAGAGCCATCTGAGTCGCAGCGCTCTACTGAAAAGATCAAGGTCCAGTATCCCGAGGCCCCCAAAAGCCTTTGGTCTTCTTGTTTTACTCCAATTGACTAGGCATTGCCCTCCATGAACATCTGGCGCCCCCTTCCAAAGAAAACTTCTTCTGATCTTGTCTATTTTCTTGATTGCCCACTTTTGCAACCTGAAGACTGTCAAGTAATATGTTGGTATTGAGGTTAGGACTGAATTAACCAGTTTTAACCTCCCTGCTCTGCTTAACAGCTTCCCTTTCCAGCTCTGTAGTCTCTTTCCCACTTTATCTATTAGGGGTTGAACATCCACTCGTCTGACTTGCCTGACATGTAGGGGCAGGCCAAGGTAAGTGCAAGGGAATTCTTTTATCGGGCATTGGAAAGGTTCAAGTATGTGCTGCAGGTCGAGTCCTTCACACTTCACTGGATAAGCTGCACTCTTACTGGTATTTGTAGTAAGCCCCGAGACACTAGCAAAAGCATCAAGGATGTTCCTGACCATTTGCACCTCCTCGCGGACTGGGTTAAGGAAAATTGCTGCATCATCGGCAAAAAGATGGATTCTTAACTTGGCGGTTTTACTAATGTTATCCCATAGTTTCAAAAGCAAGCATCCTAAGTTCTAGTTTGTGGACAAGTGGACTAGACCCTTTGTTTATAGCCATTCCGTAATATCAAAACCAAACCACGTCCATAGACATTCGCAATCCGCGCACCACACTCCCAACTGTTAAAGAGAAGCCCCAGCGCACACTCTCCCAACTCCACCTCCAACTAGCCACCGGTGACCGGTCCCCAAGGCACGAATTGTTCGAAGCAAGGGGGCGGATATACAAAAGGCATCCGCCACGGTCAGCCACTCAGCCATGCAGAAAAACCCAAAAAATGTTTCCCCCATCGCGCGTAGCCACGACATCCGCATGTGGACAGTGTCTACAGTACACCACGCTCTGGACCACCGCCGCGGTGGGTCGCCCGCTCACACGTGTGGATCGACGGTCGAGCGAGCAGGGAGCCAGGGACTCCGGTGCACCCGGTCCATGTCCACGCGCCCGCCCTCGCGCCGCGACATCCACGCCTGGGATGCCGCTCGGAGCTTGGGGATGCCGCCGTTGCCGTTGCCGGTTCCGTTGCCGCCGCCCTGCTGCCAGTCTCCCAAAGCGCCAGGCCCGCCAGCGGCCTACGTGGACAGACTCCCCGGTTGGCCCCATGCGTCGGCCAGAGAGCAAGACATGTGGGCTCCACTAGCAGCCGTTGGTGTGCCCGGGGCCTGCGCTTGGTGCCTTGGTGGGGTGGGGGTGGGGGTGGGACCGGACTCTAGGCGCGGCGCGACGTCCAGTGCGGATGATTTGCGGGCGCCCGCGCCTGTTCTGTAGCGGGAGTGCAGGCCTCCTTCCCGCCGGTTGGTTGGTGTGCCCGTGTCGCGTCGATGCAGGAGTAGGCAAAGGCAGGCGACGCACGCCGCTGCTGCAACCCGGTCGCGGCCTCGCGGGGTTCGGGACATCCTACGAAACGACGCACGTGCGCGATTTCGTGCAGACGGGGAATCTTTCGATGGCACCCGTTGAAGCTGTAGCAGTAGTGCTGTTCCAATCCACGGCCGCAGGAAACCTACGTTGCCTCTTGTTTACTTGTAAAATTTAAAATTCCAAAACTATTACATCGAAGAAGAATTTTGCATACATGAAGTATTAAATCTAAATGAAACAAAAAACTAATTGCATAGTGTGCTTGTAAATTACGAGACAAATTTAATGAGCCTAATTAAGTCATAATTAGACACTAAATTGCTACAGTAATTGCTACAGCAAGAACATGTCGGTGTTTACCGCCAAGCCTACTCAAGAATACCCTTAGCAGTAAGGCTAAACCTACTCAAGAATACCCTTAGCAGTAAAGTTTGTAGGTAGGGATCGACTGCTCTGGAACTCGATGGTGCAAGGAACATAAAGATTTAGATAGATTCGGACCGCGAATTGCGTAATACCCTACGTTCTATGTGGTTGTTTGTATTTCCTTAGGTATTGATGATTTGAGGGGGTCCCTGCCCGCCCTTATATATCGGGGGGACAGGGTTACATGGAAAGTCCTAGCTGAGTACAGTTGGAGTCCTCCTACAACACGATCGGGTAGTTTCCTTCGTACTGCAGCTAGTTCTACACCTATTCAGGTAATTACAAGAGAGGTAAGGTATATATCTATGAGCTATTCCTTATTCTATAATATTCTATGCCTATAAGTAGTCCCGCTACCCCGGGTCTGACAAGCCCCCGAGTTCAGTAGCCCCCGAGCCTTAGGTTGAATCACAGAATTAGGCCGAGGGTCACTTTAGTCTTTTTCCTTCATTATTTTCCAAAAAAATTAAAAAATAAGTCTCTAATACACATATTTAGCTATTGAAAAGTTGAATCGCCCTGTTTGGATCTTTAGCCCTTGAGCTAATTTGAGAACTAAAATTTAGCTATTGAAATAGCCCTCTAAATTTTAGCCTCTAGAGTTGTTTGGACCCATGGGCTAATTTGATGACTAAAGCATACATCCCAATTATTGGCTCTCCCTCCCATGCATGGGGGGCGAGGAGAAAAATTTAGCCCACGTAGAATTAGCCCCAATAAACACCTCTTGGGGCTAATTTTTTTAGGGATGCTAATTCACTTTAGTAACAAATAGCTCCACCTGTTTGAATTTTTTAAGGCTAAAAAGAACTAAAAAGAAATGAGCTAATTTTTTAATTTTTTTGAAGTTAAATAAGCTAATTTTTAGCATCTGGATCCAAACAACCCACACGAGAGGATGGCGCCTTTGGCAGCTTCCCGTGCACGTGGGGGGAGCGACAACACGACACGGCCACCACCACGCACCATACAGGAGTACTTGACCCAAGTAGTATATTGCGCGTGGAGGCTGACAGTGCCGTGAGCTTACGGTTCATGGCCGCAATTTCCGGGCATCAATCCTACAACGCGACAAGCCACCCGCCCGTCTTGCGTGCGTGGAAGCTGAATTTGGCGCGGCGCGGACCCAACATGCCGACGGATCGGCCGGAGCTTAGAACACTCCCAATCCTCAATCCAACTATCATATTGGGAGAGTAGATAGAAAACTAATACTCCAACAATTTCCCAAAACCTTTTCCTTTTCCCAATAACTAGCATAGACGCACGTGTTGTCGCACGTGATTTTAAAATCTAATTAGCTTTTAATTCAAAATACATTGAATTATATATTAATTAAATTAATATTTAAATTAAATTCACGATTTGATTTGCATGTATGAGCAAATCAACAGCTCTATACTTCAACTTCGTACTGTACCTGGATTATCATTTGGTATGTGGTTGCATATATAAATGCTTTGCAATTCAAGTAGGTGTCTCATCAAAAATGCTCAAGTGGGTATACTGTACCAAAACGGTGGTAGTGACGGGGGAGGCGTCAATGGAGGGAGGAGGCGGCAGAGGGGAAGGTTCGAACGGCAGCAGCTGACGGTGAAGAAAAGGCCCATGGCTGCCTCCGCGCGTCAGCAGAGGGGAGCGGTGATGAGTCTTCTCGACGGGATTTAGCAACCCGTTGCTGCCTCCGCGCGTCCTACATTTGCCTCCACCGTCAGAGTCGCCGGGTGCCACAAGACTGCGCAGGGAGGGCGGCGCAGCCGTAGGCAGCCAGGTAGCTGCGGCACATGTCGGCGTGCTCGCACGTGCTACCGGCATCATCCCTGGCATCCTTGAGCCTGGCCAGAGCGCCCCGCAGGCCTTCGTCGGGGATGGAGCGCAGAGGGGCCGTTGGCCTGGCTGTGGCGCCGTGGAGCGCGATGAGCCTGCCCGCCCGCACGAGGGACGGATGCGGCGGCGGCGAGCTCAGGGGACGAGTCCGCGAGGGTTCCGTCCGCACGCTGGCATCCTTGGAAGGAAAAATATATTGCGGAGAGATCGTGATAGGGGGTACAGGTCTACGGGTCTCGCTAATTTACGGTTGACAGTCGATCTCCCGACCGTTTTTTTTCTATTTTTAGTAATTTTTTTGTCATTTTCCGATTTTGGAAATTTTTTGTAAGAGAAATTTTGGAGAGAGAAAAATTTTTGACGAAAAAAAGTTAGAAACAAAAATTTGAGAGGCAAAATTGAGAAATTTTGAAAAGAAAATTTTTACATTCAGAAAAAAAGTAAAAAAAATTTGCATCGAAAAACAAAAAATGCTTATACAAAAAAAATTGCATCAAAATCAAAAGAAAAAAAAATTGCAAAAAAAAAGTTACCTAGCGTGCGGCAGCTCGCCGCACCGCCTCCCCGCCGCGGCCCCGGTGCCGGGGGCGCGGATCCGAGGCCGCGAGCCGCTGCCGCCGCGGATCCGGGGCCGCTGGAGAGAGGCGGAGGTGCCCGCCGCCACGCCGCTCCCCTCCGTCCGCTCCGCCACCGCCGCGCCGCTCCCCTCCGTCCGCTCCGCCGCCGCCGCGCCGCTCCCCTCCGTCCGCTCCGCCGCCGCCGCTCGCGGTACCCGCCGTCGCTGCTCACGGTCCCCGCCATCGCGCCGCTCCGCCCCGAGGCGGGCCCGCCGCCTCCATCCCGCCGCCACCATGGAGAGAGCAGGCGGTGCGGAAAGGAAAGGGAAAAAAGGGAAGGGGGAGGGAAGTGAGCGCGCCGCCGCGCCAGGAGCCGCCTCCGCCAACTGCTGCCCGCCGTCACCGCTCGGAGTAGGGAAGAGGAAGAGGGGATCGGAAAGAGGGAGGGGCGGAGTCAGCGGGCTTGGATCGGGAGGGGAGGGGAGGGGGAAAGGTGAAGGGGAAAGGAGCAGGTGGGAGTGCGGGAGGGGAGGGGTGCGGGAGGATCCAGAAGGTGGGAGTGGGTGGTGGGTCCCATCACGTGGGATCTGTTGGAGAGATCGACCGCTGGAGACGGAAGAAACGGTTGACCGCAGATTCAGCTTCGCGCAGGTCTACAGGAGACGGAAGAAGGAAAAAAAACACTGCGGGTACGATAGTGGTCGGTGAGAAAAAAATTAAGTTTTTGGCAGAAATAAGCTCCAACTCACGGTTTTTATGGGTCTTCACCTCCTCCCACCTCCTTTGGCCCTGACAAGTGAGTCCGATGTGAGGGATATGGCGGACCCAGTTTAGGTCAGAAAAGTTTTCAATTATTTTCGATCTTTATAGTATAGATTATTGAGACATGCCAATAATTCACCTCACCTCTCCGGAGGCCTCCTCCAATGAAAGTCGACGTCACCGGCTAAATTACTATTTTAATCTGTGAACAGTGATAGCTAGCGATGCATGTCTCGCTAGGCGAGAGCACTCCCCAATGCAGCTCTCCTCACAAACACGCATCCCGAGCTATCAGTTGTAACTGTGCTGGCCTTCTCTCTTCTTCTTTTGGCTGGCAATGTCGCTAGGCTGTTGGAGTAGGACTAAATAAAAAGGAGTTGTGATTCTTCTAATAAAATACTCCCTCCGTTCACTTTTGATAGCTATATTTCATCTTGACACAATGACCAAGGAAAATAACTTTACTTATCATATAATAAATACAACACAGACTTTTTTGTTGGTCCTCCAATGCTTTAACTGGAAACTCATCGTTACTAGTGCTATTTAATGCCACAGCCCATACTATTAGCAAATATAGCTATCATTTGTGAACATTTGAGTTTTTAAAATATAGCTATCAAAAGTGAATGGAGGGAGTAGTTGGATTGGTAAAATATTATTGAGAGACTATAAAAGCAATTACCTCAATAATCCTAAAACTACTATTGGGACATCTCCCAATACTTGTTATTGGGAAAGAATTATTGGGAGAGTGCTGAAGATACTCTTACCACTACGAAAATTTAGTCATAATCAAATGCCCATTGCCCAACCAGAATATCATTCATATATATCCTCCGAAAAAAAACAAATCCAGAATACCGTACACAAAACCCCTCGATTAGCCGCGACACTACCGGCTAGGCGGCTACTACCAGCACACGTTGACGAGAAAGAGTTCACGGGGGCAGATTGCCTTTTGCCATGCCGTCCCAGGCTCGCTGCAGCTTTGTCCGATGAAACCTTTCAAAAAAAAAAAAAGCTTTTGCCCGATGTAGAGAGCGGCGCGCCGGCGTGGCCGACTCTGGCTGTGGAATGTCGGGGCGTACGTAACACTGGAGAGGACGTGACCGGCGACGGGACGATTGCAAGTCACATCGGTTCCCCACCTGTCTGATCCGCCGCAACCTGCAGGGCCCGCGGTGGCAATTACTACGGCCCGACTGCACAGGTAGTCCGGTGTGCAACCAAATCGACGTGGCGCGGGCCCGTCATTGCCTCCGCTGCCCTGTGCCGCCGGTGTCGGGGAGGCTGCCGCTCCCGGGAAGCCGATGCTCTGCTTCACCTTGGCTGCCGCGGACGTCGAAAAGCCGCGCCGAAGGAGGTCATGCGACGTGGGCCCTGCTCGGTGCTCGCCTCGAGCAGCAGCAAGTAGGGTTTAATTATCCGACCGGTGACCCGTGACCGCCGGCCTCCGGTTCCGGTTCCGGTATACCGGTCCGGTTTGGCCGGTTACCGGTCGGAACCTGTCAAATCCAAATTTGAATTCAAACTTCCCAGTTCAACCGGTTCGTATCGGTATACCGGCCGGTTACACCGGTATACCGGCCGGTTTGGCTGGTAACCGGTCAAATTCAATTTTTTTTTATTTAAATTCAAATGCCCGCAAAGTATACTAAATAAATGTTTGTATAACATATTTTAGTCTAAATGAACCCTCCAATCCTCTTTTGTACTACTTTTACATTGTATTTGTATACTTTTGTATGCACGCTTTTTTTGTTTAACTTCAAATCCCCGCAAACTATACTAAATGAACGAATTTTTGAGAAAATTTGACACCATTAGATTCATCGCACCTTGAAATATTTTTAGGATTTTTTCATTTTTTTGAATTCAAATTTAAATTTTGAATTTGGACCGGTTTCATACCGGACCAAACCGGAACCGGTCCGGACCGGTTTGACCGGTAACCGGTCAAACCGGGCCGGTTACCAACGGTTTGGTTAACCCTGGCAGCAACTCGCCGTCATACGCGCCAGATCCACTTAAGACCTCGGTTAAACATGAATTCATTCTGGACTGGAAATGATAGAATTAATAAAAAATATAAATCAAATTAATTTCGGATCAAAAACTAATTGCAACAAAATAAACTCATAATTGATATAATAAGATATCGGGATTAATTCCACATCTCTAGACTCATGGATTGATTTTTTATTTTTTAATATAGCTATGATAAGTCTATTTTATTCAATTAGCTTTTGACCTGGAATGATATTTAGTTTCTTGTTATATTTCTTATTGTTTCTATCATTTCTGAGCGGATCCGTGTCGGGAGGGAGACGGTAGCCGTCGTCGAGCCCTCTTCTTCTCTGTCGCCGGCTCCCCTAGCCTCCCCTGCTCGCGCTAGTTCTGGCTCCCCTCCCTTCTCTCGCTGCTAGTGAGAGAGGGAGGGATGCGCCGGGAGGGAGGGGCGGTACTGAGGGAGGTGGCGATGCGGGGAAGATGCGCCGGGGAGGAGGTGGAGAGATAGAATGGAAGAGGGAAGGATAAAAAGAAATCTGACGCGTCGATTCTATGGCCGATAGTTGGTAACTTGGTATTGAGGATGGCATAGAGTATGTCGAGTACGGATAAAATTTGTATAAAGGGAAGAATCTTAATGGCCAGAATAGAATATTACTTTTAGAAGATGAAAATAGAGTATGATGAGTGCGAACAGCGTAAATGATCACCACCGTAGCCAGCGATGATGGTTGATGACTGTACTGTAGAACAACTGAAGCAGGCATGCAGCCGCATGGCGCAGGCGCGCGGTTGAGCCGAGGGGAAGGTGCCCCACGCCTCGCCCATGTGCCAATGGGAGTGGGATCTAGTAACTTCGCTCCATGAAGTCACGTTGCAACTTTGGCACTATTATCCACTGTCGACCATGCATCTAACGGCTATGGTAGACTGCAAGAAAAATCGATCTCCAGGATATTTCCCCCATATACCTGATGGAGGGGGTGGGAGCCCTTTTTTTTTCCACAAGCGGTGCGCTGCTCTCCCGCGTGCGCCGCCCCACCCGCCCTCCCTCGCACCGCTTTTCCGCGCGCTGCGAACCATGGCCCCGCCCTCCGTCGCGTTGCTCTTCCTCCCATATGTCAGCTGCGCTGAGCGGCCCCGCCCTCCCACGCGTCGCTACTCCACGCGCGTTGCACCGCCCAGCTCCGCCCTCCCTTGCGCCTGCCCAGAGGAGGTGGATCTCGCCGGAGGAGAGGGAAGCTCGCACCAGTCGATGTGGAGGAGAGGAAAGTAGACCACCGGGATGCCATTGGGGCATCTTCGTCGTCAATCTTTTTTATTTCAGTAACCCTAGTGTGTATATGAATGTTTCTAGAATTAGGCCAAAAGCTGTATATGAGTTGGTTAGTCGTCAAGTTGGTGGACCACTTAACCTTAACTACACTTGTTGTGACTGCAAAACTTATTTACGGAGCAAAGGACATAGGGAGTTGGCTTTTGGATATGCCGGAAGTATGCTGTATCATTTTCATGAGAAAATCATCGAGAACTCATCCTTTCAGTATGCATTACAGTTAGATTGTGAGGAACATATAACCAACACATTACGGGCTGATGCTAAAATGATCATTGACTATGCATACTTTGGTGATATGGTCACATTTGACACTACCTTTGACACAAACAAAGAATATAGACATTTTGGTGTATTTCTTGGGTCTAATCAATTTAGAGAAATTACTATTTTGGGTGCTGCACTTCTATTTGATGAAACGGAGGCTCTTTGAGACTTTTCTAGCTTCACATAATGGGAAGCAACCTAAAACTATTTATACCGATCAAGATGCTGCAATGGGAAAAACTGTAGCTAAAGTATTTACAGAATCATATCATGGTTTGTGTATCTTTCACATAATGCATAATGTTGTGAAACATTTGTCTCCAATTAAAGACAAAGAGAAAGAAGAAGGTCCAATGGAAGATGAAGGTGAAGAGCAAGGTGAAGGTGAAGATGAAGATGAAGAGGAAGAGAAAGAGGAAGAATCTCATATTCTCTCTGATTTTAGTTCTTGTATTTATGGCTACAAGGACAGAAATATTATGTGCACATGATTTGAATATTTTTGATTTAATGAACATAAAGATATTGCCAACCTGTTATATCTTGAAGAGATGGACTATAGAAGCTCGTAGTAGAAACATACAAGATAGTCAAGAAATGAATGTGGTAGAAAATCCAAATCTAGGGGCTTAACTTCGGTGCAAGAATCTGTTTCATAAATTCTGACGCATCTTGTGTTTGCCTTTATACAGCAGTAAAATGATTTGAAGAATGCTGTCTTATGTTTGCATGCTTGGTCATGGTGTCTAAAAAAGGCTAAGTGGCAAGATTTGGCTTGGAAAAGTCTGCAGCCGTCCAGATTGGAATGGATGGTGGATATGCAGCCCAAAGTTACGACGTGACTTCATGAAGCAAAATCACTCAATCTGAGTTGATCTGGGTTCCGCGGAGCGCCGGGGGCTGGGGGCCCGGGCCGGCGAGGGGCCAGCCGGGACCAAAGTTACAACGTGACTTTATGAAGCAAAGTTACGACTTACGAGGGCACCAGCCACCAGGGGACGCAACCTGATTCTTTCTTGTTCCATCTTTAGCTGGCCCCTCGTTTTCTCGACGGGCCCGGCTGCCTCGCTGTTCGGCCAGCACGGCTAGACACCCGGAAACGGAGATAGCCAGCAGCGTGTGTCTCGACGCGACGCTAGGGCCGCATTTCGAATATCGATTTCTTTTAGGATAAGACTCGAGCTCATTTCATGGAGTTAAAAGCAAAATTCATATAGCATTGTGGGTGTGTTTAGTTGGTGAAAAAGTTTGGATTTTAGTACTATAACACATTTCGTTGTTACTTGATAAATAATATTTAATTATGGACTAATTAGACTTAAAAAATTCAACTCGTGCTAATTAGTTAGACTGTGTAATTAATTATTTTTTTAACTGTATTTAATGCTCCATGCATGTGTCCGAAAATTTAATGTGACAAATACTGCGCAAATTTTTTTTCGAGAACTAAACAGGACCTGTATGTTCTCAACACTACCTTGATTGTACGTGTAAGGGTGTCAATCAATGTACCAAGAAGAGGTGCACCAGCGTGCGCTAATAATCAGAACCTGCACAACCATCTTCATATTGGCTGCCATCTTCTTTTGCCAGTTTTTATTGCACCAGCTCGCTGTTCCCATATTTCTACCTTCTTTGAAACACAAGGAACTACTCGTACGGAGTACTCTGAAATGTTTAATATACACCTGCAGGACCATGATATTTATATTTATTACCGACAAAATGGTGATGCGACAAGTATCTTTTAGCATATGCAGTGCACGCCATCTAACTCCGTCAGGAAGTCCGGATCCCGGACAGCGACAACTGAACAGGTTAGGTGATGCACTGAAGCTAGCCGAGAGCACAAGGCGCCCTTCCCGCGAGGCAACGCAATAAAGCCAGTCACCTTACTATACAGTTAGGCTTCCGGCAATTTGCAGCAGCAGCACAACCACATCTAACATCTTCCAATACTTTTTGCTTGGAACTGACAAGGCGACAAGATCTGGAGTTAGTTAACACGAGGCAGTTCCATCCGTCAAAAAGAACGGGATTAGACATCAATGGCCACAAAGCACCAGGATGATAAACTAAACTGCACTGAGGCACTAACTCATGGTAGCATCAGCCCGTCAATCGTTCTGGCAATGGGTGCCAGAAAAAATTCACAATGTCGCATTGCTGAAAAGGTTTCGAATTGGATAAATGAGCAATAAGGCAAGAGATTATGATATACATCGCCCAAATAGAAAAGGCTACCAGCCATAAATACATTGCTAAGCAAAATGTATCTATAGAATCGCTAAAATGGAAGAATTGCATGAATAATCCCCACTAATTTAACTCCAATGGATATACAGGTTTACCATCCATGAATTCTGTACAACTACCAGAACAATGTAAGCTTGAACCAATATCTGGAGCAATGAGAACTCAGTAAAAGCCAACCTGAGTTGGTTGTCAGATCAAAACAGAACGAGGTTGAAATCCTGAACAGGAAAAATGAAATTATGATTCGGAGTTAGTGAGCTTAAATCAGTATGTCGACAAGGGTACATCTCTAGAGCAATTGATCAACAACATTAATTTTATGGGGGGTGCAAATTGGTGCCCTGAAATTTATTAGTTCAATCTATTAATATTGAACTACTTTTCCAGGATATGTTCACATATCAGTCTTAAGAATGAAGGCCATTGAAATTTGAAAGCAAGGTTGGAATGACTGAACCAGTTTTTTACACCATTTTCCTTACAGGTGCCAGGTCAGTGTCCAGTTTTGTTTTCCTAATAACTCAGTCAGTACGATTTCTGTGATTGTGTCATGTGTTTCCGTACAACAGTGAAAGAGCATGTCGACATAAGGAGAATAAAGCGGACTGTAATATGAAAAAATTGGAATTACCTCACGACAGTATGACCAGTCCAAGGTATATTGATGCACAGAGAAAGATAAATGAAATGAAGCCCCTGAAAGAAAGAACAGCAAATGTCAGCATATGTGTCTTTATCATCAGGATTATCTTAATACAATATCAAGGGAGAAAAAGAAACTATTGAAACTGCAGATCGGACCATATAACACCCCATCCAACACCATTGCAGGGGCAAGGGCAGATTTCAGCAAACTTCTCAGCATCACTTGAATGAACTCTTCGGGATATCAAGTCATCGTAAATATCTAGATAATTCGAGAACATTTCATTTATCAGAACAGATAGTACATCCTGGATTATTCTAACATGTAATAAAAAGGAAAAGGTTGTTTGTTTCTTACCATAAACTGAAAATAAGCTGTTCATCACACCTGATGCACACACATTAAACAAACATAAAACATTAAATTTGCAACCATCGATTTTGTGTTCCAGAAAGTAAAATAAATAGAATCTGATTGTAGCAAGTCTTAACTCTCACCTATGAATAAGATCACATATTTCAGAATATGGAAAGATGTAAATTCTTGTATGACCCAAACAACAGCAATGAACACAACGAATCCTGGATAATAGCATCATAAGTAGCATGTTGCAGAGTAAGGTCTTAAATGGAGATAAAGTCATGTTTATTCATACCAATGCAGAGCCAGCGAAGAAACCACTGCACAATTCAAAAATAGATGATAGCGCTTAATTAAATGATCAAGATTACTGTGCGGACAAGTAGGACAAGACAAATGAAGAAAGTCATAATTTGAAACGACCGAACATATTTTATTGAACTTACATTATCTGCAACAAAAAGAACAACAACCAATGCAAGGATGAAACAACCCGCTGCAATTCTCGTAGTGAGGAGATTTGTGGATGCAAGTATGAAGATCATTCCCCAAAATGATGAACCCAGATCTGCAATTCAAAACAAAACAGCTTCATCACTGAAGGGATTGAAGGTGGATTGACTGAACAAGAGAACATAAAATTCAGAGGATCAGAACAACAAATCTAGTCCAAATAGATGGTTTAGTTTCATGGTTGGAGGGTGATAAAAGAATGAAAGGTTACTGGAACATTAAAATTAACCTAGTCAAGTTTCATATAGAGGGGCTGTTTGGTACCCAGCCAGTCTGCCACGCCGAACCTGTGGCTGACACCGCAGCTTAGGCGCCCAGAATCGGCGTCACTACTGTGGCAAGCGAATGTGTAGAAAAAGCACTGTCATCTCCTGTGGCTGCCTAAGCTTTCTCGTCAACCAAACAGCGCGATATTTTTGTGGCGGTGCCACAGAGTTTGGCATGGCAATTTGGCTGTAAACCAAAGATGCCCAGATTAACAAATTAGACCCATGAAATAAATTCATCACAAGCTTGCTCATGGGAAATTAGGTCTATATTGTTTGATAAAATCAACAGTTGAGGTCCCATAACACTAAACTATCCATGAGAACACAAAAATAGGACGTTGAATAATAGAGAAGCAGCTTCGTTTTTCTATTAGCATTCTTGTGAGAAATCATATGAAAAGGAGGGATGAGAGGGTCAGGGGATTTACATCCAGCGGGCAAGATTATCCAATATATGCCACCCCGAGTTTGAGTAACGCCACCCTCATTCGCATGGACCTGCATGCCTTCGACCTGAAGAAGCCAGTCAAAATGAAATATTTTTTGAACGACTGGGCACGAGGATCAAATTTGAATAAAATACCAACCTAATGAACATTGAGGCAATATGGCATCAATACTGAGTGGATCTAATCACTAGATATGGTAAGTTGACAGAAGCTGGCCAAAATATTACGTCTAAGCAATGCACCAAATGGCCAACTCCAAATGAAACAAAAGAACACATACGTTAAAAAAAACAGAAAGTATAGAGCGAGATAAGTAACTCAGAAAATGTATTGAAATACCTGGAACATTTCTTATACACATAGTTTTCCATAGATACAATCAGGGGTATCCAAAATTTGAACTGTTTAACACGGGGAGAACACCAAATGTCCAAGCACATCAAAAGACTAGATCTTTCGAAAAGCAGGCTGAATTTATTTTAAAACCAAAGTATAAACTACAGATGAAATCAAGGAATGAAACAAAGGCAAGGAACTACACGCCATCCATCTAAGCAGTTGTTTGGTTCTCCTTTATAATATTAAAAAAACGAATGACAATTCAACCCCGATGGTTTCACACATAATCATGTGGTTGTCTTCCTAAGAGGAGACTTTAGAAGCATGCATTACTTCTCCTTTTAAACTGCACAACATACAGCATGATCTTATTTGGTTCCCTAGCAAAGAGCCATTGGTTTGCATTACCAGGTGGTGGAGAGGGCTGGGGCATAACAATATGCCCAGGACTGCATAGTTTGCAGAGAGTGGACATTATTTTCCTGAACACGCAGGAGAGCTGCTTATCAATATATTAAGAAAAAACGGTTTAGAAACCCAGAACAAGCATACAGTTTTAGGGAACCTGTACAGATCCCGAAACTCACACAGACACAATCACCTTTTATCTAAAAACAAGCATGACCTGACCTAGACCAGATAGTGGACATTCGTTGACCACAGCCCCTCACATGAACGCTGAAGAACAGTACAACTTTACAAGAGCAAGAGATACTTGCCAATAGCAGGAAAACAAAGCCCAGGAACTAATCCAGGACTCCCAGGTCCTTGATGAAATCAAATCCCTGTATGTAGAGGAATGAAAAGACCCACGAATATTCTGCTCCCGTGAAAAGCAATGCAAAAAGGCACGCCCACGCCCACAATATGGACTCCACTATCCTCACTGATAAGAATTCTACTTTTCCCACCTACCCGCATAAAATGATGGGAGAAACCTATTCGCCCGCCCCAATTTCGAGCCTAATCGGACTTCGATTGCAGCTACCCAATCGCAATGCACACCATTACGGCACGGGGGGGGGGGGGGGGGGGGGGGGTCCCAAAGCGGCCGCTGGAACGAGCAAAGGTTCATGGCTTACATCGCCGCAGGTGAGCTTGCAGGCGAGCGCGTGGCTGGTCTCGTGGAGGAAGACGGTGATGAGCTTGAACGGCGTGAGCAGGAACGTCCTCCACAGCTGGAAAAAAAAAGGCAAAACCCCTCAGACCACGGGTGAGACCGAAACCCCCCTCGTCTCCCGCGGAGTCGCGAGGAGAATCAAAGCAACCGGAGGGAGCATCGGCGACGGGGAGGTCGGCACTCACGAGGAGGATGACGACGGTGGAGACGCCGACGGCGGCGATGAAGATCCTCTGGTTGTGGCCGCAGCAGCCCTGCAGCTCCCAGTTCGCCGCCATCCTCGGCCCGCCGCCGCTGCCGTAGATCTGCCTCCGGCTCGAATTCGGGGGAGGGGAAACGAGGGAGAGCAGCAGCAAACGGAAACTGCTCGGGTCGGTGGCCGGCTCGGGCGAACTGAAAACGTGCGGGGCGCAGGAACCGAGAGCGGGCGGCGCGGGACGCGGGGTGGGGGGCGGGCGTGTCCGCGGCGCGTATGGGCCGAGGGAAATTTTTGATTGGCCCCCGCAGGCAGCCAGCCAGCGGAAGCCAGGTCTGAGCGAGCTGACACTTGGAGGCTTGTGGTTAGCGACCGGGAGGCCGGGTTATTGCGTGGCCATTAGCGGCGGGGGCGCAGCCAATAATTGCAGGTAAACAAAAACCAAGTGATGATCTGCCTCCGGATGGTGGGGGCGATCCGGCGAAGGAAGACGACGACCAGTTGGGGCGGGGACCCGAGTCATCGCGGTGACCTCAGGTCCAGGATGGCTACTGGATCAGCGTAGTAGGCGCGGTGGTTGGCCGGTTCGTCACTCCTTCGCAACCGCGTTGCGGCCGCCGGAGCGTGCCGGACTTTTTTTTTTCTCCCGGCGGCTCCTTTCGTGTGGAACTGGGAACTCGTCATGCCGCGCAGCCGTACGCTACCGGATTTGGGGGTTTGCGTGGGCTTATCTAGCTTGATAGCACGGCTCATGATTTCGTGTAGCCTCTCCGCTCGGGTGTCGCTGTCTTTGGGGGGTTCGCCGGATCACGGTGGAGATGGGCCCGGTTGTCGCGTCGAGATTTCGGTGGATCACGGATCACCCGCAGGTCCTACTGAGATGGTGCCCTCAACTCTCTCGATCAGTCTCTTCCGCGGTTCTGCCTGCGTCCACGAGGTTCAGAGCGGAGCCAACACTGTGTCTGCACTTCTAGCCGCGCGGACAGCGAAAAGATAACGCTTTGGGACAAAGCGAGGCCATGACTCCGCGCGTCGTCGGCCTCGGCCGTGTGATTGACTTTTCAGTGTTGACGGGTCTTTCGCTTCAGCGGTGAGTAGTTAGTTTGTTCCAAAATGCACATGGACGGTTTCGCTAGTTTTATAAAATGTTTATTTTTTCTATCTAAGCCCGTGTTTAGATGCAAAAATCAAAATTCTAAATTTTTTTCCGGCACCTGCATGGAGACTTAAATCTAGACGAAATAAAAAACGCATTGTGACTGCTGCCTGTAAATCGCGAGACGAATCTAATGAACCTAATTAGGCTGTAATCAGATGCTAAATTACTACAGTATTGCTACAGTAAATAACCTCTAATGACGGATTAATTAGGCTCATTAGATTCGTCTCGCGATTTACAGACGAGTTCTGTAATTATTTTTATGATTAGTCTATATTTAATACTTCAAATGTAAAAATATATTTTTACAAAAATTTTACAACGCGCAACCAAACGGAGCCTAAAACAAACTAGCATATGTGTGAGAATCGCCTTACACAGCTTTTATACTTTACTTCATGGGCTCTAGTCTGGGTGTTTAGGCCATACCGAACGAATCGATGGCCCGAATAATATTTCCCCTAGTGATAATGGCCCGGTCCACTAGAGGTGTCCGAACGAATCGAGGGCCCGGATAATACTTCCCCTAGTGATAACGGCTCGGTCCAGTAGAGATGTCAAGTGTCATTCAGGGTACAAAGAAAATCGGTTTTGAAGGTTCCCCCAAAAAGAAAATAAAACATATGAATTTCAGTGTACATTTAACTACTTTTCACTGAGATTAGCGTCCCTCCACAAGCTAGAAGATGCAAGCATCATTGTCCTCAAGCTCTTACTGATGTATTAGCCACATAACTCCTTTAATTTGATGGGGGATGCATCGGTGGCATGCGTCCTCTTAGAGCTTCAGGAGAAAATATTCTTGCTTGATCCAAAACAATCTCTCCTTGGAAGGCAAAATATGAACACCCATGATGCGTTGGGGGGCCTAGACTCACGTGGGTAGGTTCCATTAACCAATTGAGCTAAACTAAAGTTGCAGTGGCAGAATCTATTATTTTAATACAATAGTGTTAAAAGAAGCCACCATGTTCGCCGAGAGGGTATAGAAATTCTCACGTTAATCCAAAAAAGAGAAAGATATAACCGTTGGATTTTATGAAGATCTAACGCTCTAGATTAATCTAAAGAGTCTATGTCAAATAAAACTAATAAATATATAGACTAACCTAAGATGTCTTACTAAATATTTATGAATTAGGAAAATAAAAATAAAAGGTACATGTCTGTTACAATAATAGAATAAAAGCCACCATGTTCATCGAGAGGGTATAGAAATTCTCACGTTAATCCAAAAAAGAGAAGGATATAACCGTTGGATTTTATGAAGATCTAACACTCTAGATTAATCTAAAGAGTCTATGTCAAATAAAACTAATAAATATATAGACTAACCTAAGATGTCTTACTAAATATTTATGAATTAGGAAAATAAAAATAAAAGGTACATGTCCATTACAATAATAGAAGAGAGATTAGAAATTGTGTACATATTATTTCCTAATTAGATTACATTCTACGTTGATGACAAGAGAGGAGCATGCAATTATATAAATTTATTTTCTAATCAGATTACTTTCTATATTGAGGAGAAATAGGACTAGATATCACCAACCATTATTTTTTTATCAATATCACCCACTACTATTGTAACACCCCGGGTGTTTGCATAGTAATTTAATTAGGTGTCTGCACAGTAATTATGTATGTTTACTATGCATCATGTGCTTGAAATGCTTAAAAAGGATCTTTTTGTAATTATGAAAGGTTATATGTGTAATTATGAGTTTATGCAAGGTCCTTTCTGCAGTTGTGTTGAATAGGTTGTGTAATTATAGCTTTAGTGGAGGGTGTTTTTGCAAAATTTCAGTGCATTTAATGCATGGCAGCCATTTTTACTTTTGAGTCTAGAGTTGAAGTGAATTTGCTTTGAAAAAGACAAATTTCCTAGAATTCAAAATCTCTTCAATGATTTTAATTTTAGCTCTTGAATCTTTGGTCAAATAAATTTTTGCACAACATCAAAGTTGTAGATCTTGAAAAGTTGAACAACTTTCATGTTGGGCACTTTTTCATTTGAGCTTTAGTTTAAAAGTTATTTCTTGTTTACAGAGAGATCCCTGGAATTTTTAGTAATTACAAATCGACCCTTATGACCATCTCCCCTTCCCTGCTCTGCTTCTCGCCGCCGACGCCGCCGACAGCGCCGCCGCCGACGCCTTCCCGGCTTTCCCGGCCATTACTCCGCCGTGCGCTGGCGCCCACGCGTCGCGGACGACCTCCTCCCCCTCCTGTTGCTTCGCGCTGGAGCCTCCCGGCCGAGCCACGCGCCCCCGCCGTACCCATAACCTCCCCGACGGCCGCCACCGCAACGTCGCCGTGGAGCGCCCCCTGCAGAGCCCGCCGCTCTCTTCTAGCGAGCGCCCGAGCAATAGAGGAACCCCAGAGACCCATTCCCCTCGCTCTCTTGCTCTCTCCTCGCTCCCACACCGCAGAACACCGCCGCTGCCCCGCTTGAACCCCGGCGAGCTCCACCCCGCCGCGGAGCCGCCACTGCAAGCCCGCTCCACCCCTACATCCCCCACCATTAGCCGCGCCTCACCCTCGCGCAACTCCCAGACCGTTTCCCCTCGCCCAATCCTCACCGGAGCACCCTCGCCGTCGCTCGCCTCCGCCGCCGACCCGCCCTGCTCCACCGAGCCGCCGCTTCCGAGCCTCTTCCCGCAACCCTAGGACACCCAGAGGTGCGCCTTGCACCCGTGAAGCTCACGCACCCCTCCACCCTCGCCGCCGGTGAGCCCCTCGCCGGGAAACGGCCGGTCAAACCTCGCCTCCCCTCTCTGACCCGACCCAAGGACCGCGTGCTTGAATTTGAGAAAGCCCAGGGGGTTATCTGCGATGTCAGTGACTCATTGCAATAGTGCCTTAGGGACTGGTTTGCAATGTTTTTCAGTGATCTTTGAAATTCAATATCAATTCGTAGAAAATTCGTAAATTAGCAAATCTTGATGTTTTGGAATCCTCTTGAAGAGCTCTATGCAGTAGAACCATAATATGTTAGGCTTTAGTTGCAAGTTTTTGCTGTAGATTTTGTTTTGTGTTACTAGGTGTATAAATACTAGTTCTTTAATCTTTTTCTTATGTGATACTTGAAAGCTGATATTGCTCTGAAATTTTGGTGGTAGTTTACTCTTGTTACACTAGCTTTTCTATAAAAATTTCATGGTCAGTTCTTTGTTGTAGCTATTTATTTGATTTAATCCTTGTTTAGTATACTTTATTTATTATAAATAGTTTCTGTTCTTTTTAAATCCTGAAAATATTCCTGAGTGTTCATCTAGAATATCTTAACTTGTCCAGGAAGTTTGAGCATCAGTTAATGGCTAGAACAGGATCTAAAATTGAATCTTTCTAAACTGATGTCTGTTTTGTTTATTTTCTCAGAATTAATTCCGTATAGATAAAATCATGAAAAATTCACAGTAGATAAATAATCACTGTGTAGATCTCGTGTTAAATTTTGAGCTTCTGTTTGGCTCTAGTTTGATCTGTATAATTCGAGCTTGTATTAGGTGTTGCCTGCATAAATGATTTATTGTGATTAAATGGTTACATGTCTTGGCATGAATTTTACAGGGTAGATTACTTTGTTCATGTTCTGTTTAGTGTAATTTTGGTAGAATTTATTACTATTTGTACTCTGAGTTGTTGATTTATTTGCAAACCATGACTTAATTGTATAGGAAATCACCCCACTTGTTTATGAAGTTAGTCAACTTCATTTGTGCTGTTGATCATGATGCCTTGTGTAGTTAGATTTGTTATTTAACTATTCTATAAACAATTGCCCATGTGTGTTTTTAATATTGTTCTTGCATTACATATAGATACGACTACTTTGTCAGATGGGACGTACGAGCTGATCCCGGAATCTGACGGAGGTGATCTCGAAGCTCAAGTGAACACTGCGGAACTAACTGAAGCCCCGGACCAAAGTTCGGAAGAGCCTAGAGCTGAAATAGTTAGCAATTATCGAGAAGGCAAGCCCCGGACATAACCTATACTTCAAATTAATTCCATTTACTGTATTATTTTACTTGTGCATTTACAGTTCATAGGAGTTGAATTGAAACTCTAGATGCATGATCCTAGGAACCTATGTACTGAACACTAGACTTGAGTTCGAATAATTGCTAAGCTTATAGGACCGGTAAAAGTCGAGTGATTGCCTGTCACTCGCGAGCTTTATAGGAATTGCCTGTTTACTTTCTGTTATCAATATAAGGACGACGGACGGGGTTGTGTTCGATATCATGACCTTATGTGAGACCCCGTCTGTGTTGATGAACTTGCTAAGGTCGCAGTGTGTGGTAGTGCCGGTTAAGTTTTTGAAAGTACTAGCCACATGCCGTAAATATGGTACGCGGCAAGCCTAGTAGCCGATTGGACCGGGGAGTGGATATACCTTTCACTCTCTCAGTAGGGATATGTTTTATTTTATGTTGCGCAACACTACGACTTCAAGGGACAAGGTTCGGCCTTGGAGCCCTGTAGTCGGGGAGAGTGACCCTATCCACAAGCCGGAAAGAAAGGTCAACGGTTGTTTGGGAATGACCCAACGGTGTTCCAGACGTGTGTGTTAGGTTGTCCTTGCAAGGTTGAATTTCGATTCAGAATCGTCCGCCTCTCACGATGAAATGAGACTGCTTAATTGATCTGCCACACAGAGTAATAAGAGCAACAATATTCTTATTAATCTTGATGTTTGCTTAGAAGTTCCACCATGATTGGATAGTAGCTGCTTACATAGAATGGTTAATCAACTAGAATCTTGAAGCTAAAACTTGAAAGTAAGGACATACTCTTATTGCTTTTCAGCAAAAGGAATACCAGAGCCTCACAAAACCTTGCATAGTCCAGTTAAAGTGGGCTACTTATACCCGTTGACGGTTAAGTCTTGCTGAGTATTAGAATACTCAGCCTTGCTGTTGAAACCCTTTTTCAGGTATGAGTTTTGAGGATCAGATCGCTAGCTTGACCTATCCTTGCTCGTTGCCTCCTGGCTGGTCCGTAGAGTGGGATACGTCTTCGGCCGGCAATGACTGTGACGAGTAATACCCTGCTGGGGCTAGCTTGGTATACTTTTGCGACGTGTTGTAGTCATCGTGTCTCATCTTCCGCTGTTTAGACTCTGAACTTATAATCATAACTTGTATAACTGTTTTATTTAAGTTGGCCTTGTAATAATGTTTTTAACTGGCTTGTAATCATTACTATGCCTGTGTTGTAAAAATTGTGGTTGTAATATCTCTGGACTCGCCTTCGTGCGGGGTATGCTTGTTCGATCCGAGAATCGGTGGTTGTATCGGGACGTTACCCGACAGACCAAAAATTATTCCGTTTGAAGTGCGTTTAAGCTAATGTTGCCTTTATGGTGATGGTTTACGCACTTGAGCCGGGATAATTTAGGCAGTTCTGCCACAACTATATCTTAGCAGGCTTCGATGCCGCGGAATTGCAAGTAAATGCATAGGAGAAAAGCTAGAAAATTATACATCGAACCATATAGCTTGGAAACCCCAATGCAAAAGCTACTATATCTTAGCAGGCTTCGATGCCGTGGAATTGCAAGTAAATGCATAGGAGAAAAGCTAGAAAATTATACATCGAACCATACAGCTTGGAAACCCCATTGCAAAAGTGTTCAAAGTAGACTGCAAGTTAAGGCAAAACACATATTGTTGTCTCACTGGAGTTGTTAGCACAAGCCTAGCCAATAATTCTCTACATTTGATCTACATATGCAGTGGCAATAGCCAGTTGATAAAATGTATTCATGCATCTCCATCTATATATGGCATGCATATGGCCGGCCGGCAACAATACGGAGCCATCACTCTGTCCACCTATTCAGCTCCGACGGGTACCCCTCCTGAGCTTGTGGTTCCAGTGATCCAGCAAAGTAGCAGGAAATAGAGATATGACAATGGTGTAACCAAAGTGTCATATGCATCCACTCCGATGATCACAATAATGTGCTCAAAGAATAGGGCACCCATCTCACCCTATTAGCACTTCCACATCTTCGGGCACAACCACTACTGGTGCACCTTATTTTGCTGCCGTTATATCCAATTTACTACATAGGTATAGTCTTGCATGAGTAGTTGTTGGTGTCGCAGAAAACAACAAACTACATACAAATTGTCACCTTTATGATAAGAGAAACTCACCAGATAGCGATGTCTAACTGTTGACTCAAAATCTGATCACACACTTGAATGCGTTAGAAATGATCAGCACCAGTAGCCTCTCTGTGCAGACCGGTCAGACCGGTTATGCAAACAGGTCAGACCAGTACTCCAGGGAGATGGCAAAAAAACTAGAACCACAAGCTCAAGAGGGGTACCCCATCGGAGCTAATGGAGCTAGGGTTGCTCTGAGATCAGCAGACCACTTAGAACACCATCAAACGCCGTAGAGACGAGCGAAGAACAACAGATGGGGTTGGAAAAGCTAGGGGTTTTAGAGGTGAAAAGTAAAGGATAAATGTGTCAACCGGCTATGGCCCATTATATATAGAGTTTAGAGGTAAAAAGTAAAGGATAAATGTGTGAAGTAAAGGATAAATGTGTGAATCATTTGGGATTATCCACAACCGGACGTGGCCCTTCATATTTGTAGGGCGGGGAGGTCGTCTGTACCAATTAGGAGTCGAAACCCTAACAAATCTCGTGTCAAAATATAACTCCTAACTCGGATTGTGCGTTTTAGACCGGTCTGACCGGTCTTCGAACCGGTCTGACTGCCCTGGACCAGTCTGACCGATCAGACCGCGGAGCAGATCTTCCGGATGACATAACTTTCTCATCCGGACTCCAAATTGGACGTTCTATATATGCATTTTGATCATCTCGACGAGATCTACACAATGATAAAGTCAATTTGACAAAGTTGTCTTTACCGATATGACCGGTTTATATGACAGGTCTAACCGGTCTACCCAGATTGTCCAGCAAACCTGAACTGTGCCAATTTTGGATGTCAACACCAACATCTGCATTTGCTAAAAAAGAACACCAACATCTGGACTGGAAGCATCAAGCTAAAGACCTTCACATGCGGATGCAACATCAAACAACTCAAGGTGTGTTACAATTTACTAAATTGTAAATTTGAAGAATAGTGCAAAGATGCATGCTTTTTTCTGATCAAGCTATTAGCAAATAAATGAAGAATAAATGTTACAAATAATTCAGTTTGGATTGGTAGCTAAGTAGCAGCTAGACAATAGCGTCTGCTGAGCCTAGGTGTGCATTTCATCATATTGTTAATATCTCAGACACCACTGCGGATGGTGATGCCGCAAAGAAATGACTCTAACTGTAATTAGATTACTGGCAGTCTAGCTTTTGGGGAGTAATTCTAAACTAAAAAAAATAGAATAGTGTGCAATTTAGAGAGAATCAAGACAACCATGGATAAAATCACCATAACTTATTAACAAAAACTTATAGGGAAAAATATTACCAACACAGAGGGGGGGAGAGAAAAAAGGCAGGATTAGTCATATTATTCTGAGAAGGTGATGTCAACTACGAATTATAGGTTCGCTTCGCTAAGAAAAAGTGTATCTTCATAGGAGCAAATAGAAAATAAATACATAAGAGATTGAAGGAAAACAACAATAACTGAGAAAAGACTCTGATATACAAAGCGATGAGAGTCGCTAAACTTAGAAAGCGCAATGATAACCAGTTACAGAGATAAGGATCAAATGATAGCACTACATCATAACCACGACACGATCCCAACACAGTTGTTGGAACGACTATCACCCTAACTTAGTCAACACTGTCATTGCCATTGAGGTATGGTGATTACCACTAATAATAATTAAAAGCAGTGAGACGGTGATGCCTTCCTGTGTAAAATTGTGATCAATGGTTGTCCGAGAACTAAAAATTTAGAGAACAAATGATAAATGATAGAACTGCAATTGGGTGTTTGGGAAGGTACAAGCTGCAAATGTGAAGTGTCTAGAAGAGAGTTTTTTTTTGCAAGCGTAACAATAAAATTGTTGGTGATGGTGCACAATTCCTGGTGACGAAAAAGTGCTGCAACTATGAGACAAGAGGAACCATATGTATGGTGATGTAGTAATTGGAGCTTGAAGAACAAAAAAAATAAAAGAGATATAGGTCACATCCAATTCTTATTAATGTTTCGATTCAAATTCAAAAATAAATTCTAATTATAGTAGACACTCATCTAGATCTTTTTAAAGCCCAATGATAATTTATCACCATAATTAAAAATAAAAATTTACATAGCTAACCAACAATTAAAAATTATATTTATATTAAAATATAAAATATTTATTTTAAAGTAAAAAACTCAAATGTCAGCATAAAAGATGCTAGATACCCGCGCTATTTGCGCGGGCCTCCTTGCTAGTTTAATATTAATAAAAGAGTGACATAATCAGGATGGATTTGATAGAGACATGAGACTACAGTGATTACACGATATAAGAAATAAATGGCTGGAATACATGTGGTTTATTGAGTTGAAATGAGCTTTTCTACACCGATGCACCTTAATGTCGTCCGCCGTCAGGAGCTGCTTTTAAAGGCTCCAAGAACAGTTCGCTAATTTCCATCCTTTTCCCATCATCTGGTGCACCAAGACCATCGCCACCTTGGTAGATGCAGTGGGAGATGCGCGCCATATTCACACAAGCATTTGCAAAGGAGGGAGGATACTGGCATTTGTCGTAAACATCCTGATTGACTATTTTCCAGGTCTCCATGGTCAGGTCTCTCATGGCTCTGCGAGCGTTAGTCTCCATGGCTCTGTTCTCAAACATGTAAATTGCTACAGAAGATGGCGCATCTCCTCTCTTCAACTCTTCCTACATTCCCGTGCAAGTAATTAAGGTATATATGTCACGGAAAGGTCAATGTCTAATGATCTAGTAACAATTAAGTGCAAGAATAGACAGTGCTCTTACAGAATGTGTTGCCGAGTCGTTGCAAAGTCGGAATATCTTGGACACCATCTGTACCAGTTTCGGATAATGGCTTTCAAGTTGTTCTATGGAATTTTGAGTGATGGCCTCGTTGAGCATGGGAAAAGCATGGAGCAACATCAGCGGTCCAGAGACCGACATCCATCCATTGTCCAAATATTCTTGGAGGGTTGGCTTGTGATTACTGTAATAATGCCATTTTGCTTCCAATAGAAACGCCTTGCAAAGGTCATGCCACTGAGAGAGAAAAAAAAAACAGTTGGGGTCATCATATTCACTGATTAACCATGGCATTTTATGAACTAAAAATGAAACGATTCTCTGTTGTGTGTTGTTTCAATGATGCGCGGCAAGTTTAACTTGTAAAGTTCATTGCGAGTTAAATGAACTTGCAGTGTCCAGCGATGTCTCGGTCAGAATCACTGATTCACTGACACCTATCTACTTACCACTTTCTTAAGGAGGAACCGTACATCACATCCACAAGTCCTTTGAACGTGCTCAGCCACCTCGTTTGAGAAGTTGAAGATAGTGAGGTAGATTCCTTTCATGTACTCGGGTAGTAGTTCGGTTGCAGTGGCCTCCCATCTGCAAGTGGTAAAACATTTAATTTCTGATTTTGGTTCTGGTGAAGTGGTCTTATTAATCTGTTCGACATTTCTTGTAATATCTTATCAGTCCAAGGATGTGTCTTCCAAGCTTACCTTTCAATGGCATCGGTGAACACTGCAAGTTCATCTAATGTTCCATAGATATCGTAGATATCATCTAAGACCACAATTAGAGCAAATGCTTTAGCGACCACTTCTCGGCTTGCTGCAAGACTAGGTTCTGAAGCGACACCGGTTGCAAAATAGAAGCATTCCATCAAACGATCCCTCGCAAATGGTAATTTTTTGTTCAGACCAGCATTCCTCCACCAGCTGCAACATACGAGCGAGGTGTAAAAGATTGTCTCAAATTAAGGTCCTGTTTGGATTAAGTGCTGATGGGTGAAAATACTAAACTTTAGTACTAATGCTGATGGGTGAAAAGTTGAGTACTAATAGGGCGGGATAATGTTTAGCCAAGTCTAAAAAACTATAGGAAAAGTACGAGTGCTAATAAGTGCTAAAGTTTAGCACTCAACTTAGGGCCTAAAGCTAGGGAATATATCTGGTGGAAACTAGACCTGCGGGGGAGACCGCCCCCACGGCATTACACTAAGAAGAAAATCTTCTCACGCAGGTCTAGAAAATCCCTGAACCCCTGCCCCACCCGTACATAGTCCGTTACCCGTGAGAAGGGCCGGACCCCAGCTATGCTTTGGACATGGGACAAGCGAGGGATTTTTTTTTTCTCTGTGCGAGCGGGGATCGAACCCCCGACCTGGTGGTTTTCGCTGCCGCACTCCCACCAGCCGAGCTAGCGCTCGTTCGCAAACCACAATTTTGTGAAAATATGTGCAAACAACTGCAAAAAATCGTCTAAATTCACCAAAAAAAATCACACATGTAGATTATATGATGGTACACAACCTTGTAAAATATCTTGTCCAAACTCGACTTCGTTTGTGAGATATAAAAATAACAATTTTCAAGCCGGAATGTTATCCAGATGATTTGTTAGAAATTTGTTATTTTTATATCTCACAAACGAAATCGCGTTTGGACAAGATATTTTACAAGGTTGTGTATCATCATATAATCTACATGTGTGATTTTTTTTGGAAAATTTAGACAACTTTTTTTATCGTGATTTGCACTGGTTTTTACAAAGGTTGTAGCTATCCATCGAGGAAGTATCATTTCGTACATTACCGTGTTATCCTCGCAAGTTCTTGCTGGTGTAATTTTTTCACATTGTTGAAGTCAATCTTGGCGAATCGAAGCATCACTTGATCTGCTCCACCATCTCCAGCATAGTGGCCGATGAACCATCTTGCTTGCAATCTTGGGGCCGCCCAGTGCAGAGGAACGGCCAAAGCATTATCCACAGAGCTCCTTAGATGAGGACGCATTAACGGCATGCGCTCTCTTAGAGCCTCGGTTGAAAATACCCTTGCTTCGTCAAGGATATCTTCGCCTCCAAATGCAAGATGTGAAGCCTCGTACAGGGAAAGAAGACCCTGTGTGTCCTCCCGAAGTGATTTCTTGAAGCCACCCTTTCCGTCCTTCAGCCTTCGCAATAGCAGTTCTGTTGTGATTTTGTTTAGCCGACTTCGTCAGTTAATCTGCTTAGCATCAATTGGCACTCTGCCAATTTCTGAATTTTTTTTCGTATGCTGTTTTCTGAGATTGGTTACCTGGAGAAGTGGGAGACTTGTTCTGCCTAAGCAATCTGAAGAGTAAGGTCATGAGATGAGCATCGTCCATGCGATCGACGTCTTGTCCCTCCATTGTGACAGAGTTGAGTACGGCGCGGATCTCCTCGTCGAAATGGTAGGCAACACCGAGCCGTTGCAATGTGTCGATGACTCTAAGCTTTGGCAGTAATTCCATTTCATGGAGAAGTTGATGCCTTACGAGGAACTTTAACTTGTCAAAGATAGATGGATCAGCCTAGATACCAAGAATTAAAGAATCTCATAAGTACATAGTTATAGATACGGTAAGATAAGACGTACTCCATCCGTCTCGCAAAGACTGTTTATTTAGCTTTTAAATTTTATCCCTGTTCATTTAGATTGTAGCAAAAATCATCTAATTAAAGCAATATCAAATACTAAGAAACAATTGCATTGAGAAGGGCATGAAACCAATCAAACATTTATTTTTCTAGTTCCAATGCATTTACATTTATTGAGAATCTAGAGAATCAAATAAACATTACGATCTTCAATTACAAGTGCTATAGTTAATTAGAGATAACAATGTCATTTTCTACTACAAGTAGTATGTCTGAAATTTTCTAAACGAACAGTTTTTATGAAACATAGGGAGTATGAAGGAGCGAGTGTGATGATAATCGACTGCTCCTTCCATTAATGAAGGCTTTGCTATAGTACACGGACGTGATTGTGGTCTTGTGGATGACCGTTTATTTCGGTAGATCTAGATTGATAGGATTGGATAACCTATTACCTCCTACTCCCTCCATACTCGAAAAGAATGCCGTTTTGGATAAGATTTGGGTCAAATATTAGGAATATAAATCATAAATAACTTTTAAGTAATTGAGTTTTCAAATACAAAAACCATATGAATAAATTTGTTTTGAAAATACTTTCATAAAAATATAAATATATCACTTTGCGAAAAATATTTTTATAAAATTAAGGTCAATCTCAGTGGGAGAGTCATGGGAGTGTCGTGAGCATTATATTTGCTGATGTGGCAGAAGAAAGAGAAGGGGAAGTGTCATGGGATGTGAGAGAAGTGTCATCACTATGACACTCCTCCGGCTCGGTTATCTAGTTCACAGTCTAGATAACCGTACGATGACACTCCCACTGAGACTGGCCTAAAAAGTTAAAGTTAAGTTTTGGAGACTGTGTCGCTGTCCAAAACGACATTATTTTCGAGTACGGAGGGAGTGTGAGGTAATAAATCAGATATTTATTATTTTTGAAAATACGAAAATATCTTCCCATTAGATCTGTGACAATCTATTAGTTGCGACAATGTTTTATGTATTAGATGTAACATATTTTTCTCCTAACATGAGGTAATGTGACAAATTTTTTTATTTCCTCCCAACGTGAGGTAACATGTCATAGCACGGTTGAGAATATATCATGCAAAAAATATATCAACACTGACAACCAGAAGAACCTAATAAACTCTTAATCAGGTAGGCAGATCTGTGTTTTTTTTGTAAACAATGAACTGCGCACAGACCCCCTCAAATGCATGCATGCAGTTTGTTTGTGCGTTACAAACGCCGTGCTTTTACAGTTTTTTTCTTTATTTTTCGATTTAACATTTTTATTTAAAAATATCAATGGTCTAGATTTGATTTACATCTTACTACCTCTCAGTGGGCTCGCTATGTCAGCGCGTTACAGCGGATGAGTCGACAACTTAGTTTAAAGGTTTAAATCTCATGTTGGACTTACTGAAGATCACCGTCATGCATGTACCCTCCATCTCAATCCCTCTATCCAGTCATCATAACATATAAGTCTGTATTTTGCTTTGCTAGGATAACAAACTCATTCAATATTCCATCTTGAAAGAACTTTGAATACGCATCTAAATCTCATGTTTTAGTTTCGACTCCCCAATGAGAGCGAATATTCTAGTATTTAACGGTGTTACACTTTCAGTGGTACGTGACGTTCTCGTCTACAGCAAGGTTCCTTTGGTGGTTTCATCAATCTCGAGGATTTGTCAGCCGGTCTGTGAAGATGCCCATAGAGGTAGGGATTGCGTATGTGCATTCATAGGGTTAAGAGTTGTACTGTGTAATCTAAAGAAAACATGGCAAATTACCCTTGAGATAATGTATGTGACTGTAAATGCAAATCACAACAAGTTCATATATTCATTCGTATATTTTGCAACTTGTTGGACCGAAGTGATACAACCACATAAGTTGTTGTATGGTACGTGCAATTTACTCAATTTAATTATATACCTTCCATTCCACGTTAATTCCTGCCAACAAATCATATGCAACTAAATATTTTTCTTTCTCGAAAATGTATATATTATTATACTCTATTAGAGAAGAAAAGACGGCACAAGAAAAAAAAAAACTACCCCGCGCTCGCACAGCTGGTGTTACCGGGCAACCGATCGAACAATATGCAATGGTTTTCTTTAATTTACGTGCAAAAATGTTTGAGATGAGACCAGAAATTAAAAGTGATATGAGTTTTACATAGTTAAAACTCACCTGATTGTGATCACACTTGTTGGCAGCCTCTAATAATGACTCCATGGAAGCGTAGCTCCAGCTGTTAGGCTGATAGTTCGCCGACCGCCGTATAGGCTCTGGCGGCGGCAACGAGGAGCACCTCACCGGCGTGTTCGCCCCAGCCGGACGTGCAGCCGGACACGGCCGCCGAACCTGAAACCATTTGGGCGTCGCCATAGCTACCCCTGGAACCGCGCACGCATTGATGATGTACGTGTACATTGTGTGTGTGTTGTTGTAGAAGGTTCATTGGACATGGGTATAGGGTCGCAACGAGTGCGTATTTATAGCGAGTATTTTGCTACAACAACTTGTGTCGGGCGTCATCAAGATCTATAAACATTTTTTTGGGATTGATTTTATTTAATTGTACCTTCCTCTATCTATCACCGTGTTCGGCTGCTAGTGAGTAGGCTGCTTCGGGCTGCAGCTGCAGCAGCCAGCAGCAGCCGCGCCGCCGCCTAGCAGCCAGCAGCCTAGCAGCCGAACAAGTTTTATATCTCCCCGCCGCGAGCCACTGCAACAAGTTGGCGACCGAGTCCCGAAGCAAACGGTATGGGGGTTAGCTGTACGTTGTTAACTAACGCACATGGTGGTGCTACATCCGTCGTTTTGCCACAACTTGCAACCCATGTTCACGGAATCAAAGTTGGGATCAGATCGAGTAATTATATTATTATCTCCCTCCCATGTTCACTGAGTCGATCAGATCGAGTATATATTATTATCTTCCTCCATTTCAAATTGTAAGTCATTCCAATTTTTGTTGAAGAGTCAAAATAATAAAATTCTAACATTTATAATACCAAATAGTAAGTATAATTAGATTTCTCATTAAATATATTTTCGTAGTGTATCTATATGGTGCTATAAACACTACTAGAAAACGGGCCATGGGAACCGGTTGGAAATGGCCTTAGGCACCGGTTTTCCAACCGGTTCCCGTCAACCGAGACCAATGACCTCACCTTATGACACCGGGTATTTAACCCGGTGCCTTAGGCAGGTGGCAGCCCCTTTGGTACCGGTTGGTCTGTCCAACAGGTACCAATGATCTTTTCCCTTTTTCCCAAATCCAATTTTCTTTGTTATATTTATTACTGTTTATTCTTTTATAATTGCTAAACGCACTCAAGCTCTACAGTACTATACGTTCATTGGTCGTTCGTGTTCGTTTTCAGAGAATATTTGAAACTAACTAAAAGTGAAATGCGAGCATATAATTAAGCTAATTAGATGAACTAATATATTTATAAATTTACAAACATTAAGACATAATGTTTAAAAATATTTACAAATGTACAAGTCATGTTTGTAGTCCAACTACTGGTCCCCTCAGGAGGTAGATGGAAGTCATCTATGGATGTGACCGTCGTGGTAGAACTCGCCTCTAGGATCCAAGATCTCGTTCAAAATGAATCCGGCGAGCTGCTCGCACACGGCGTTGATCCGATCAGTAGAGTAACATTCATCCGCCATTTGAGACATCTATCATTTAGAAAAAAAGATTAACATTATGTGCGTTAGTACAATTATGAGAATATACTAGTGAACGGTTTGGACGTACTCTCGTGTCTTCATCAGTAACCTTCCCGCATGGAGTCATGATGTGCAAGTAGTCGCATACGTAGTACCCGCACCAATCAGTTCCTTATTGTTGTCTCGCACACTTAAGGAGAAACAAATAAATTACTCAATTTAGAATAATTTGGGATTATATACTTAACTAGACAAATCTTTATGAATCAACATACCGGATAATCCATGTTAACGTTCAGTTCGGGCCTCCATTGACCACGTCCTTTATTATTTCTCACAAATTTTTTCCAAACCCTGCGCTCAAAGTTAAGTTTGATATTCAGAAATTGTTATTAACAGAAAAAAGATTTGATTGTGCAAACTGAACTTACCTGTTCAAGGGGTCTATGATATGTTCGATTGCGGACTTTGGATTTCTCATTGAGTCAAAGACTATAAGATTGCCGGTCTCTACGGAAAGTATGAGTAAAATCCAATGATAACTGCGGATATAGATAGGATATATACATACATGCATTAGACGGCTTAGTATTTATTTAGTAATATAACAGAGGATTGAGTCAACCAAGACTTACCCAAAGTTGTATGGTATGAATATATAGGATTTGTAATTTTGCCTAGTCAATGAATCGTACATGTTTTCGCACGTTTCCTTGTAATTTTCGTTGAGCACTTTCTGGTTAACTAGCAAATGAGACATGAAGCCGATCTGATGGTGTCATCCATGTTTTCGGCTTCTTTAGGTCTCCTATCTAAACGATACAATAGAAATTTTATAATGCACACATATAATTATGTTCTTGTTAACAAAAAATATTAATGTAGAGGTAAGTGATACTTACAAAACCCAAATGGTGATGATAGCGGCATCGAGGGCTTGTCGATGGTAAATGTGATATAAATTTTTGAAGTACACCTAGAAGTCCTCCCCGCGGAAGAAATCATGGTCACGATAATTGACTCCAAACATTTTCCCATGGTCCTTCGACATTCGCAGGTACCATCTATGCAAATTGAACATCTACGTGCCTAGACTTTTCTCCTCTTCCTCAGTGACAAAAGGTTTTCCATGCTGGAATGGAGTAAGAACGGGAGTGACAGGGATTTCCGCCTCCACTTGCCCCGTTGCCTCCTCTAGCGTTAATCCAGTTTCAGAAAGAAATATCGTGGCCTGTAGGTCCGCCTGGAGTTGTACGTCCGTCGGGTGTAGGAGTGGCAACCCTGGCACCCGGAGGGGCTCGAGTCCTTTTTGTTGTGTGCCAAGCTGAGGAATGGTATTGCCACATTTTTTCTTCAGATTTCTCACCTTGTGTGCTTTTGTCAGAGTACGATCATAGTCCGAGGGTAAGCTTTTCGGTTTTGGTGGGTTGTCTAGGTTTGCGAGAAGCTTTTTCCCTAGTTCTAGAGGTACCTTCTTCCTCGGTGGGGGGACTTTAGGCTTCAATTATTCTTTTATATATTGAACAGTCTCTTCTTCCAACTCCTCAGCAGTTTTCTCGTAGGTTAATTTTCTTTCGACCGTTTTCTGCTTCTTCTTTGAGGGTCCATCCGCTGGGAGGCCGGATGCTGTCTTTTTCTTTCCTTTTTCTGGGTCAGGAGGAGTTGGAGCACTCGTGGCCCTTTGCGCCGGCGGAGATGGTGGTGAAGGAGGTGGTTGTGGGGACGGCGGTGAGGGAGACCGCGGAGACGGGCGATCGGTCTGCACGGGAGCTGTTGTGCTTGCAGTAAGTTTGATGTCGGCCTTGCGCCATAGAACGACCCCATGCAGTGCGTCTCCCAATGTCTTCTCTCCATCCCCTCCAACAAAGTCGAGCTCAAGATCCTCATTGTTTCCAACTATCTGCTCGACTGTGACGGAGGTGTAGCCAGGGGGTATCGGCCTTCCATGAATTGTAGTAGAAAGATTTAGGGGCAGGGCTGATCCGTATGCGACATGAATGGATATATTTCTTGCTCACACATGAAGCTCGCACGGTGTCGACATGGTGACATCGTCCACTGGATACCTCTGGTCATCTACTGTCGTTGGCTCAATCTGGGGTTGCTGTTCCGCTTGTACGTCGGGCGCCACTGTGGATGCACAGCTGCTGCGTCGCTGAGAGACCGGGCTTATCACAACATCCGGGTGCGACCCAGCAGTGCCCCTTTGGCTCAGAGCTAGCTGCACTGCCTTATTGACCCTGGCGTCCATCTGAGATTCCAAGGACGCAACCTTGTCATCTCTTCTTGCATGGCACGAAGTTTCTCTTCCTGTTCGGCTTTGCTCTTTCGGTGAGTCTTGTAAGAGAAATCTCCGGCCCAAGCAACTTTCTATGGGACCACGCCGATGCCGTGGGCTCGTCCAGGGTGTTCCGGATTCTTTAGTGCCCTTGTCAGCTCATCATTCTCCCTTTGAGGATGGAATGTTCCTTGTTGGGTCTCATCTATTGCAGCGACTAGATCGCGGGACACTTCTTGCATATGCTCGGGCACGACCAAATTTCCATCCAACTGGTTTAGTGTCACGCCATTAGCAAATAACCACCACTTGGATCTATCCGGCCAATCCCAAGTCGTCGGTCTGATGCCTCTATCCTTAAGGTCATGCTCCATCTTCTGCCATTTTTTTATTGACTTCTTGTACCCGGCAGCCCCAAGGTGGTGGCTGTACTTCTTATTTGCTGCGTTCACCTTGGCCTGTTCGGATTTTTCTTGGTCTTCCTCTGATAGTTTGTATTGTTTGAACTCCTCCCAGTATGGTTTAACTTGAGGAAGATCGTCCCAGTTCGGCTCCTTGTCCTTCTTAATGTAATTGATGTACAACTTCTTTTTGAAAATTGCAAAGGCAAGGGCCATCTTTTTCAAGGCACATTTCTTCACAAGTTCTTGGTCAACTCCTTCAGGAAGAGCGAACATATCCTTGAGTTCTGCCCATACCATTTCCTTCTGATGTGCAGGCACAGCGTGTTACTGTTCTTCGGGTTTGCTCGTTTTCCATAGTCTTGTGGTGATCGGAATTCTTGCCCGAACAATAACCCCCACATTGGTTGACAAATTTTGTTTTAGCAGCCTCTGGAGCACTTGGACAGCCCTCTGCGTCCACTTCTGTGACGACCTATCTTCCCTCCATTTTCTTGGTTGGCCGGCGTCTCCCTTTTGACTGGCTCAACGAAGTCGATGCGGAGGTCGACTAAATTACAGAAAAGATATGTTAATCGCAAAACTAATCTAACAAAGTCACCATGCATATTGTATTAAGATTCGTACTGGAACATGCTGCTGTTGATTGGGCGGCGGCGCAAAGTCATCATCTTCTTTATCGGCATCTCCAGAAATATTCAGGAACGAATCAGCTGTCCGAGCATCTTCTTCAGCGATTGGTTGGGTGGTGTTGGCCCTCGTATCTTCGTTTATTGCGTCCAACATGTATTGTTTGGCGACCTCGTCATCACCGAAGGGGTCCATCCATAACTGAAACCGTAAAAATGTGTTAGAGTATGTGTCCATCCTTAAATGAAGCAGGAGAATTCAATTCTTTAAATGAATATGCGCGTTTGAGAGAGAGAGAGAGTGTGTGTGTATGTTAGAGGGACAGAGAAAGAGAGAGAGAGAGAGTTAGTGTGTCTGTGTGTGTTAGTGAGAGTGTGTGTTAGTGTGTGTTTGTTTGTGTGTTAGAAAGAGAGAGTGTGTGTGTCTGTGTGTGTTAGTGAGAGTGTGTGTGTCGTGGAACGGGGTCGAGGAACCGGGGTTGAGGGTCGAGGTCTAGGGTTGAGGGTCGAGGGATGGGGTTGAGAGTCGGAGTCGAGGGTCGAGGGACGACGAATGCATGAGTGAGTTAGAGAGCGAATACGAACGGGTTCAAGCTCGAGAATTAATTTAAATCAATTTAAATTACAAATGCAATACATATAATCAAGAATTGTAAATAAAATTATTACTCGTCGTTGTTACTCGTCATTACTCATCGTCGTCATTACTCATTGTCGTCGTCATTACTCGTCGTCGTCATTACATTATACAGTGAAATACATGTCGTCATCGTTTAACCATTAAATACATGATTAAATAAAATCTTTGAATGACACAATTCTCTCTCTAAATTCTCTTCATTTCCTTCTATATATGAAATAACTTAATTCTAGATAATATCAAATAATGGCAAAAAAAATAATGACAATATTTTAGGTATTTTGCCGCCAAAAGGATTGAATTCACCGAGTATCCCAGTGGTAACCCGAAATATTCTGTGCGCCACAGCCCGGTTTCGAAACCCACGCCCAGTCTTTAATTAAATTATAAATAATGGCAATATATAATAATTAAATATAAAAATATCTCTATAATTAAATTCTAGTCAATATATAATAATGGCAACACTATATCTACAACTAAATTAACAGAGATAGCACTGACATCTAACATGCACGAGTATTTTTCCTTCGAAGATCTAGATGCAACTAAACTAACAAAGTTGATTTTGTATTTTTACCATTTTTCTGTGATTTGTTATGCATTTTACAAAATCTCAGCCGAATTAAATAATTTTGGAAAACCCTAAACCCAAAACAGGGGCTGACAGCTGGGCCCACTGGTCAGTGAGAGGCCCAGCCCAGCCCCAGCTCGCGCACGCCATGGCATGGCGGCGGCCGCGTTCCGGCCGGTGCAGGGCCGGGCGGCGGGAGTGCGGCGCGCGCCTGCGGCCAGGGAGGCAAGGTGGCTTCGGAGCGCGCGGCGGCAGCGTGCAGCCCCGCATAGGGGCTGCCCGCGATGTGCGTGCGGCGGCGGGACGCCAACCGCGGCGGTGCAGCTGCGCCCCGGCAATGTGGCGCCGGAAAGAGAGGGGAAAGGGGTCGGAGAGGATGAGGAGGGCGTGGGGAAGCTCACCACGAGCTCTATTCGGGTGGAGGTAGACCGGAGCGGCGTCGAGGCCAGTTGGCGGCGGCGCCTCTCGTACGCGGCGGTCGAGGGGGCGTCGAGGCGTCGAGGGCACGCGCGGAGGTTTAGGTGGCGGGTCGAGGAGATGCCGCGGCGGCCGGAGCAGAGGGCGCGAGCGTCGTCGAGGCCGGCGGCGGAGTGAGGCGGCGAGGTGGACGATCGGAGGCCGGCGGCAATCGCGAGAGGAGGGGGAATGGAGGAAGAAGGGCCCGGGTTTAAATACCCTAAGCCTTTGTCACCGGGTGATAATTTCAACCGGTACCTAAGAGCTCCTTAGGTACCGGTTGCAGTTCCACACGGTGCCTTAGTGAAGCCTTAGGCACCGGTTGCAGTTCCACCCGGTGCCTTAGGTCCAACGGGCGGGAATGAAATTTCCCTTTGGCACCGGGTGGAGAATCAAAACCGGTGCCTTAAAGTTTTTGAAATTTGTTTTTGTAGATTGCTGGTGGGATGAGATCTGAAATCCCTCGATAGCTCAATGGTATGTAATTTGTGCGCCGCCGCCATGGTTCGAACCCACGCCCAACCCTTTTTTTTCGAATTGCCTGCTGTACCTAAGGCTTTCTTTTCTTTTCCCATTTCTCGTTTTCTAATAAATCTGTTAATTCACTAATAAATCTTTTAATTGTCTAATAAATCTGTTAATTCTTTAATAATAATAAATCAAATAATTGCATAATAAATCATTTAAACAGCAGCTGGTACCTTTGGCCTGGACCGATGGCCCGTTTTCTAGTAGTGAAATTTTATAATTTTTTCTTTAATTTTAGTCAAATATAAAAACAGTTTGACTCTCTATGAAAGTTGAAATGACTTATAGTTTGAAATGGAGGGAGTATTATCTACGAAGACCAGATCCAGATCCAGTTGGTAATTTTGAATGCGGGTTTCTTGCACAAAAACCAAAGGATAAGAAACTATGTGAACCCATTGCGGTCGATATCGCAAATACTAAGATAGAATTAAATAGCGGGGAGGAAGTGGATTGGTAGGGAGAGGAGAAAGGTCATCAAAGCAATTTATTTTGTAACTACAGCAACAAATTATGCATTGGAAACTAGGTGGTGTCTACTATGTGACATGGAAACCAAATGTCATAATCCAACATAAAATTATTTTGAGCCAAAATCAAAATATGCTGGAAAGCCTGATCCACTGGCAGGGCTGAATTCAGATTACTGTACTATCAGCTCGCAGTACAGCATTTGACTGCCACATTATTCCCTCTGGATAGTCTATCTCCGTTTCAAAATGGAAGTTATTTAGTTATGTCCAAAATTATAGAAAAACATGGCAACATCTATAATATCAAATTAGATTAGTTAAATCCATTGAAATAAGTTTTGTAGATTTGTCTGGTACATTTGAAGTTAATATATTTTTTATATGAACATGTTTAAAATTAGAGATTCTGAAACGGAAGGATTTCCTCAATATCATTGTAACCCGATAACAAAAAATTGGATAAGGCTAGCTGGAGGATCGGAACTACAATAGTCACAGCAGCCCACATGAGTGACATGACCCGGCTCTATCCTTATCTTTCCGAGCGACGGAAACCCGAGTCAGCTTTGTGGAAGTTGAATTTCGAACAGCTTGCTTGCTGCAGAATTCCTCCACTCTAGCTATTCGATGACACCAATGTATGAGACGTCCTCGACCATATTCAATAAATTTTTACGCCGCATTACATGTCACTATGTATGTCTCGCTTGTAAGTTACAACTTACTACAAGGATAAGTGGACAACGGCCGCCGCCTCCAACAGTAACATGTTACATGTATACGTGTGACTTTCAGATAAAGCGAACATCATCATTATCATCATACTTCGTTGGGTTATTCCCGTAAGTTTTTTTCCGTTAAAAAACGGATGTGCTGCAAATCTTGATGTTATTATGCATATAATAATGATGAGCAAAATATGCTAAGTGTGAGATTCGAGAAGGGATTTATTTCAAAAAAAGAGATTCGAGAAGGGATGCGATCGATCGAATAGTACATGTATGACTCCGCTAACGACTCCATGGAGGCGTACTTCCAATGCTGTGCCCATCTGGGCGTCGCCATGTCTTCCCCAGGCACCGCGCACGCATTTTCTGCGATCAAATGCATTGTACTCCACTATATATTGAAAGCGTAACGGGCATATTTACATCATGCTGCGTGCGTGTGTTGTTGTTGTAGGTGCAGTGAACATGGCCGGGTAACGAGCTGAGTCCGTATTTATAGGCAGCTCGCCCCTTGTGACACTTGATAGCTCAGGCGCCTTGATTCTTGAACGCCATTATTTTGCTGCAGCAACTGCAACTTGCTATCCATCCGAACAGAAACAACAAGTTCGTTGGAGACAAAATTGCAATTTGAACGGGCTCGGCTCGGCGGCAGAAAGTCAGAACTCAGATTTGTCGCCATCGCGTGACCGTATGCGGGTTCGGTGAGCTCAAACATCAGAAATAACAAAGTCGATGTGATCCACTTGCTGCTTTTTTTACTTACACAAATTATTGCTGATACCCTTTCGATGCTGCGGACTTGTTCGCTGCAAGTCCTTTATTTCATTTTTTTCCCCGACACTACGCTGCAAGTCGACGTGTGGCTGCTGGAGCGATCCGACCACACTTCAAGCGCACACCCCTCCGGCTGGGAATAGAAAAGGCTCGTAGCTAGGCTCTCTCCAACACGCGACTTGGCTCCGTGTATAGATGTCCATCCAGGCCACCCAGCCCGGCCCGAGCCCGAGCCCGCCCTGGTCCGGTCACCTTCGGGCCGTGCCTGGCCCGGCACTATTACTTAGCGGGCCATGCCGGGTCAGCCCATGGGCTTGTTTCATGCTGGGCCGGCCCACGAAGCCCGGCCTGCTTGTCGGGACCGCCCCCCGCGGCCCACGAGGCGCCGGTACTCACCGGCGCGGCGGACCGGCGAGGCACGACAGAGCGGCGACGGTGGTGGAGAGGCGAGAGGAGAAGTGTGGCGAGGCGCGGGTCACGGGAGGAGGCGCGGCGGAGAGGTGGCGTGCCACGGATGGCGGCGGCGTGGTCCGGGTCGGAGCGGCGACGGATGGGCACGAAGAACTGAAGAAGGTCGGAGCGGCCCGGATGCAGCGCGCGGAAGCGGCGGCGGAAGGCGGGGGAGGAGCAGACGGCGGCGAGGAAGGCGCGGCAGGTGAGGGCGGCACGGACGAGGAAAGAGTGGGACGGAAGGCGGAGGAAGATCTCGCGGAGGAAGACACCGAAGAGGGAGCGTATGGTGGTGCGTGGAGACGAGGAGTCGGAGACGCTGCGTGGCAGCGCGGAGACGAGGAGTCGGGGGCGGTGGGGCGCTGCGTGAGGGGGGACGACGGGGTCGCGGGGCGCTTGGGTTTGGAGTTAGTGGGCTGAGTTGTGTAGCTGGGTTTTTGGTTTGAATTTAGCGAGGTTGTGCCTATGGAGTTAACGAGCCAACATCAGGCCAGTCTGCTAACTCCATGCGGGGCCGTGCCAGCCCACGGGCTGGGGCAACGGCCCAAGCCCGGGCACGGTTGACGGGCTGGGCTGGCCCGGGCACAGTGGAGAGCAGGCCAGGCCGGGCCGTGCTTGGGCCGGGCCAAATTAGCTGTGCTTAGGCCGGACCAACAGGCTGCAGGCTGGACATCTATAGCTCCGTGCGAGATGAACATTGCAGCTTGGCTCCCAGCGCAAAAACACGGCCTCGTGGTCGGCTCCTTGATCTTCCACCGCATCCTCCTTCGTCCATTGACTACCATCGTCCACGAATCTTGCTCTCGCTAGCGCATCCTCTATCTCCTTTCCGTCTCTTCTTGTCCTTTTTCTCATCTTGCTGGCAAGTCGCAAAGCATCATCAATTGATCATGGATCTCGGATCTGGCCAGCCGCAGTTCAAATCCACCCGAGGGAATGTAACGAACATGACACCATTTATGTCATTTCGAGTAATTTTGGTGATCGTATGACAACGCAATCAATGGGACTAATTGAGTGAACATTTCTAGATCCCAGAGATGAAGTAAAAAGGCATATAAAGCAAAACACGAAGAAAGAACTCAAAAAAACGCTGAATTGAACAAGTTCTACTGAAATCAGTAGCACCGGAAGAATCGATGCCCATAGCATCGGTGCATCCGATGGTTGTCGGAAGATCCGACGCCCTGGCATTAGTGCAGGACTGAGCGCCTCTGGAGATCAGGTGAAGAAAGAAGTAAAGCACCGATTGAACCGATGACTTCAAGATACACATCGGTGCATTCAACGTATCATATTCCAGAAACGATGTCAAGCGAGCAGGAGCGAAGTCTTCAGCACCGGTTGAACCGGTGGTGCGTCGGAGCAATGACGTCAGCAAAGGCAACGACTACAAGATGATCAAGAGTCACCGGTTGAACTGACACCATAGTATCGGTTCAACCGATGGGTGCCAACTCAGCTGCAGATGCGTCAGAGAAGCCAACGGCTAATTTTAGCCTGTAAGTGACTGGATGAACCGATGCAGAAGTACCGAAAGTTCTGATGCCCACGCAGAAAAGCTGCTAATAGCTAGTTTGAGTTGGTGGCCTATATATATGTGCTCCCCCGGCCATTTGAAGATTGCTGGAGTTGTTGAACATCCCACACACACCCAAGAACATTTCCAAGCCCTCCAAGTGCATAAAGTTCAAATCTTTAGTTCTTAGCACAAGCTTCGTGAGTGTTAGTGCAAGGTTAGCTCTTAAGTGAGTGATCAAGCAAGGTTTAGATTCTTGTGCTGTGGTTCTAGAGTGAACCATCCTTGTATCTTGGTGCGCCGGCCGTCCTTGGAGCTTTGGTGGCTCGCCGGCAAGTCAACGACCCTCCGGCTTGGTGTGGAGCGGCGTCGACGACATTGTGCGGCGGACGGAGACCCCTCTTTCGTGGGCAATCTCTCTTAGTGAAGATCGGGATCAAGGTGACCGTGATTGTGTTCACGAAAGAGACTTGATTGCCGGGACACGATACTCTTAGTGGGTGCTTCAACAACGTGGACGTAGGGGTGTCTTTGTGGAAAACCGAACCACGGGATAAATCCTCGTGTCGAGAGTTCGCTTCCTCTCATCCATCCCTTTACGCTTCCGTATTTCATATTACAACTTGTGTGCCTTTACTTTTATAGAGTAGTATCTTGTTAGGATTGTTAATAGGTTGCTAAACTCTTTTGGGATGAGGGTTTTACACTAAGGTGAATCGTAGTTGCACATCTAGATAGTTTGTTTTAGTTTAAGTTTTGTGCAAACTAGTTGGAGTCATAGGTTAAGATTTTAATAGTGGGCTAATTCACCACTTCCTCCTCTTAAGCAACCCAGCGGCCGGACTGAGCGACTGGCGGCTTCTGTTGCAGTCGCAGGATTCTCCGAAAATAGCCGGCCGCTTTGACCATGTCATTCCCAGGCTCCGTGAGCTGCCGAGACCTGCGTACCATAGTGGCATAGTCACGCTTCAAATCTTGTGTGCTGACAACAACTCTGAGCCTCAGCTAGGAAGTCACACGAGACCGAGCCTAAGCGTGCGCGTGAGAGAGCCGAGTGAGCGAGAAAGCGTCGCGGCCTCGCGGGACTGCGGGAGCGTCGACCCACTCTGTTGGCCACGTGGCAGAAATCTAGACTAGGTCCTCACAGTCAACAGTGGCGGAGGGTGAAACTAATTGTAGGGGGTCTATTTCAGAAAACAAGTGAAATTCAGTTCAACAATTCAAAAATAATAGTTATATATACATATATTATACATATAATTGGTCATATATCACAAAATACAAGTGGCCATGACAATTCACAAGTGATCTAGGAAATTTCTACTGAGGCAGGGGGCGGACGGCGGAGCCCAATTTCGCCTCTACTAGGCTCCGCCCTGCTGACAGAGAGGTCTTTGAGGACCGTCCTCATTGAATTTTCTTCCCACAAAAAACTCTAAACATAACAGCCCGCTTCATATACAGCTGGCCCAGTCGACCCGAAAGAAAACCCGCCCACCGGCCGCGTTGTTTTCGTTCTCTCATCATTTTCCTTCTTTTCTTTCGGTCTCTATAACGGAACGATTTTCTTAACCCACTTTCAGTAGGGAGTGTAGTCATAAAGTTACGATGATGACACCTATCTTATATCCTATGACACTCCTTTCTCTCTAATGCTATATCAGCAAATTTAGTGTTCATAACATTTCGGTAATACCTCATTAAAATTAGCCAATTAATTTTCACGTGAATAAGTATCAGCTCGAAACACAGTCTTGAAGTTGGACATCAACATTGGCCCAGTTCAAATGGCTGGTTGGAATGGATGGTTCGACTGATGGAACAGTAATTATTTTTTCGCGACCGTGCCTGAGCACATTTTTTATTAAGAGAAAGAGAGTTTGTAATACATGAAACAGGGGTGGTTACGGAGAAGTGAAACCAACCCACTGCTAGCTAAGACCATAGTCACAAAGTTCCTGGGTCGACCGGGTCGAGGAACGGGGTCGAGGGTCGTCACTTTATAAAATTGTGGTACGAAGAGGGTATACATCTATGGAACGATAAATTATTATGTGGAACGCGACCCTGATTCATCGGGGTTGATATCTTCGGGTCGATAAAGACAAAAACTATATATGTGCTACTAATGAAGAAACTAATCTGCACAAGCATATAAGAAACGTATAAAAGAGTACATTTAGACCATGCTACACGTACTCAGCTCATTGTCTAACAAAAACCACACCAATCCACTGTCCTTAACCTCCTTATCCCAATTAAATCTGCTAGTAATGGGGCTGCGACCCCTTTCAAACCGGGACACGATCCAACCTTGAATGGGACACTGACCCTCTTCGACCCCGACCCTCGAATCGGAACGGTGTTCCCGGGTCGAGGGACGAAACATCGACCCCGAATCCTGTGACTATGGCTAAGACGCTACATAGGACCATTGGCGCGACCAATTGACCTGCCTAAAGAAGACAAACACCATTCCAGACGCCTATACCCCGCCTGGAACCAAAACAGAATGGCGATGCCACCTGGTGTAACTATTGGGAACTACGGTTGCTGCTGGCGATGCCGACTCGTGGAGCGAGTGGCGCTCGCGCACCTGTGGCTTATCCAGCCGTTCGGCTGATGGTGGGTTGCCGGACGGCTGGGAGCCGGTCCACATTTTCCACCAGCCGAACGGAAGGATTACCCACCCGCGGGTAGCCGTCAGCAGCGACGCTACTCCCTCCCGTCCGTTCCCGGCCGAGCGAGCAGAGAACCGCCGCCCGTGGCCCCCGTCGCGCCGCGCCAGTACCTATCCTATTTCGGTGTTTGGCCCGCCGCAGCGGCCATCCATCACACGTCCTATCTCGTCGCGCAACGCCGCCGCCATGTGCGAAGACTCTAGTCTCCGTCAGGCTCAGGCATCTCCGGCCGTTCGCGTCATCGTCGTCCGTCCTGTGCTTGTCTCGTTATTATTTGGGGAAAATTGGTCTCATAGCATCGAAAGATCGCTGTTTCTGTGAAACACTATTAAAATTTTGTCGCTCCGTAAAATATCATCGAAAGAATGCAATGTTACCTAAAAATAGTATTTTGTCACGTTCGGAGCAAACGCAGCCGCCTCCGTCAACTTACTCTCCCTCCTCTTTCCTCTGGGCCACGCGCAGGCCAGCGACTCCACCTAGCTCCTACGGTGGGGTGGCCGGGGCACACTCGCGCGGGCGACCCTGGCGTGAGCTCTGCCTCCCACTCCTTCCGCGTGGTGGCATGGCACCCAGCACGCGCCCCTACTTGGCGCGGAGGTGGCGCTCCCACCGCACGACGCACAAGCACGCCATCGCGGCGAGCGAGGCCAGCGAGAGCACCTCCAGCATGTGGTCCAGCGTGAGCTCCGCAAGGTCGAGCAGCGGGAGTCCCACTGCGGCGGGCGTCGCCTCCTCCGCCTCCCCCGGCTCTCCCGGCCACAGCCCCGCAGCCTCCTCCCCGCGGCGGTGGCGTGGCCCAGCAGCTCCGTGGCGAGGAGCAACGCCAGGAGGTCGAGCTCCCGCGCGAGCTTGCAGCAGGGCTTGGTGGCGGGCGCGACGAGGAGCAGCGTGAAGGCCGGGAGCCCGAGAATGTGGATATAAGCAGCAGACATGGCTCCCTCATAGCAACCCAAGCTCCCTCAGACATGGCTCTGCCACCGCGCGCCCGAGCTCCGCCGGCGGCCGTGCTCCACCCGCGCCGCCTGAGATTCCTGCGCCGACCATGTTTCCCCCAAGCTCCGTCCACGGCCTGGCTCTGCCGGCGCCGCTGAGCGCACGCCGATTGGCTCAGCCCGGACCACCGAGCTCCGCGCGTGCCGGAGCTCCAGCCCGCCTGTGCCACTCAGAGCTCCGCCAGGCTTGATGCCCCGCTCTACCGAGCTCCAATCCGTCCGCATCCCCCGGGCCGCGCCACGCGTGAAGGATGGAAGCTTCGACGAGCTTCGATGTTGGAGGGGTAAGGGGACGGGCGGTGGCTCCGGCGGCGGCGGCGTTGCAGGGGCGGCAGCCACGACGCTGCGTGGAAGGGGTGAAGGCATTGGGGAGGGGCGAGTCGGCGCCTCTTGCTTCAGGGGCAGGACGGGGAGCGGGAGGAGGACGCCTCCGGTGAAGAGCTCGTCGGCGCAGAACGGTGAGGCGGCGAGGTCGGAGTGGAGCAGCGCGGAGAGTAAGTTGACAGAGGCGACGACGTTTGCTCCGAACGTAACAGAGTGCTGTTTCCAGGTGACGTTGCATTCTTTCGATGCTGTTTTACGAAGCGACGAAATTTTAATGGTATTTCGCGGAAACAGCGATCTTTTGATGCTATGAGACCAATTTTCCCTATTATTTATCATCATCATCAGCTAAGGTTCAAGTATTAACAGTGGAAAACTTTGTACATATCTTGCTTCCTACTATAATGCATAAGCAGAGCACCAGCTATATTCCTCTAATTAACAGTGGAAAGTGCTAAAATTTGTACGAATAAGATTTAACAACTTGCAAATAGATGAGTGTTGAAGTGGATGAGTACTAATAGCTAACATTTAACACTTGTTGACGATAAAAATCTAGTGATCGGACCTCACACGCGAGGACCAGTGCCGAGCCAGTCTCTTCGACACGTTTTTTTTAAAAAAACGGTGTCAACAACACTCAACTTTAGGCCTTTCAAACAGGCTCTAATTTGCTGGGAGTCTAATCAAATTCACAAATTGCTTGCGTGAAGGTTATGAAGGTATACATCATCACGTACGAAATTGTCACAATTTTTTTCTACAGCACTTTTTGGCCTGGAATCCAGATGAACCACTTGTAAGTTGAATCGAGGTCCAGAAAAGCGGAATCGGCCATAAATAGACGTACAGAATCGAAAGAAGAGATAGATTACTCCACAAGTGCATATTTGTTCCAGGCCATTTGTCCCGGCAGACTTTGGTCCCGGAAAAATAGGTGGCTTTTGTCCCGGGTCCAACGGCTAGCCGGGCCAGTGGGGGGGACATGGGTCTTTTGTCCCGGTTGGAGACACCAACCGGGACAAAAGGCCTTGGCCCCCTTATCCCCTTCCCTCTCCCCCCGCCCGAGCCATTCAGCTCACATGTTTCTTAGTGTTCTCGGCTCGGGAGATTGGAGTTCTTACTCATTTCTTCACCACATTTGTGAAGATCTTTGATTCCCCGTCCATCCATCGGCGCTAAATGTTTGGGGCTTGTTTTTCTCTTCTTCCTTGATTTGTATAACTCATTTCATGCTTTAGAAATAGAGAAAATGTGTAGCTAGCTCATTTTTTGGACATTTAGCTAGATTGCATATGTAGGTGTGATTTTCTTTTAGATTTAGATGAGTATGTGGATAGTAGAAATTTTTAGAATGAGTGTAGACACTTCATGTGATTACTTGTATACATGATCATATTGTGGATAGTTGATTTTTGTATTCATGAATGAATTAATGAAATGAGTATATTAGAATTTTTTGTATTATGAATGGATTATTTTGACACTCTAGTGATGTATTTATTCAGGCTCACATTGAAACCATTTAGAAGCTAAAAAAATCTTTATTTCGAAACAAATATACGTCGTTAATCTCCATCCAACGGTGATGGCACTACCTTTCGGGAATACACGATGCGCTATAAGCACGTCGCGAATCGGTTGGTCGCATCATCAGCACTTCTGATTGATAAGAAGACGGCATTTGACGCAGTCAGCATGGCCGTTGTTGTACTGAGAGCATATCAACGAGCATGCTGCCTGTGCCAAGTGCTGTGCCTATTAATCGTAAATGTTGGTACTGCGACTGGCCGATTAGTGACATCCTTGTACCGCACCGTGTCCCCCCGAAAGGCAGTGTCATCACCGCAGGATTGAGATTACTGACATATATATTTTCAGAAATAATGGTTTATTTTTCTTCTAGAGTGTTTCTGGATATTGAAAAGAGTGTACTCCTGGAACTGAAGGGTGTCAAAGTAATTAGAAGTTATAGAGAATTCTTTCAATTAATTAGAGATTTCTTGAGGATTAATGATACATTTCGTCTTTTTTATATGATTTCATTGTTATTTGCAAGAGTTATTAATATGATCATTGTAATTGTAATAGTAAATAATTTTTGCATTGTAATGGTAAGAATTTATAATTTTGTGGAAAATAAAGGTATTTTTCAGTAAAATATGGCTTCAGCAGCTAGAGAGAGTGGCGCCGGTGGGGGTGATCGTTGTCCTTCTGGAGAGAAGGGCACAACTCGAGTAGGTCGTCGGTCCAAAAAACCTAGTGCTTTTTATAGGGCAGCGCTCCGTTATTTGGAAAAAAATATAGAGAATGCATGGCAAGTGGCGAGGAACCTCCGTTTGATCTTGAGGATTTATTCTGCGTTCCAACGCAAGGACGGTTGAAAACCTATGTGTTGTTGGCCGAATTTTTAAGTTTCATGTATAGTACTCCTTTGTTAAGTTCTGTAATGGATTAAGTACTTCTTTTAATTAATCAAGATGTATGATGGATATTGCATATATTTTAATTATTCATGTTATATTACATTTAGTTTAATTTAGGTTTGATATATTTTATTTATTCGATACGTGTAAAGAATTCAAATCGATTTATTTAAAATGCAGATGGACCGACAATGAATGTAAAATGCTGACCGACGTTCGAAAGAATTCATTGATGGCCTGCATTATTTTTTGTTTGTGGCTGAGGCAAACAAGCAGAATGGTTTTATGTGCTGCCCGTGTGTTCATTGCAACAATAACAAGGATTACTCATCTTCAAGAATCCTACACAGCCACATTTTCGCAAATGGTTTCATGGATAAGTATGTTTGTTGGACGAAGCACGGAGAACAGGGGGTTACCATGGAAGACAATGAAGAAGAAGATTTTGACGACCACTTTCCCGGGAACGCTGTAATCGGTCCATTCGATGACGATATTCCCATGGAAGAGCCCGAAGTAGATGTAACAGAAAATGATCCCAGCGACGATCTGGGGCAGGCATTGCACAATGTGCAGGCAGACTGTGAGGGGAAACGGAGAGGTTGAAGTTCCAGAAGTTGTTAGAGGACCACCATAAGTTGTTGTACCCAGATTGTCAAAATGGATTGAAGAAACTTGGCACCACCTTGGAGTTGCTGCAATGGAAGGCGACAAATGGTGTATCCGACAAGGGATTTGGTGAATTACTCAAACTTGTTAAAAAAATACTTCCTAAGGACAATGAATTGGCTGCCACAACGTATGAAGCCAAACAATTTGTTTCCCCTTTAGAACTGGAAGTGCAAAAGATACATGCATGCCCCAACGACTGCATCCTCTACCGAGGCGAGTACGAGAATTTGGATGCATGTCCCGTATATAGTGCATTGCGTTACAAGATTAGAAAAGACGATCCTGGAGATGTCGAGGGGGAGCCTCCTCGGAAGAGAGTTCCTACGAAGGTCATGTGGTATTCGTCTATAATACCACGTTTGAAACGTCTGTTTAGAAATAAAGATAATGCTAAGTTAATGCGATGGCACAAAGAGGAACGCAAGAAAGACTCGATGTTGAGACACCCCGCTGATGGGTCGCAGTGGAGAAAAATAGATAGAACGTACCCTGAATTTGATTTGGATGCGAGAAACATAATGTTCGGTTTGAGTACGGATGGCATGAATCCTTATGGTGAGATGAGCAGTGGTCATAGCACTTGGTCTGTGACTCTTTGTTTGTACAATCTTCCACCATGGTTCTGCATGAAACGAAAGTTCATCATGATGCCTGTGCTTATCCCGGGTCCAAAGCAGCCCGGAAATGACATTGATGTGTACCTAAGACCATTGGTCAAAGAACTCTTATTGCTCTGGGGCGATGAAGGTGTACGGATGTGGGATGAATACAAACAGGAAAACTTCAACCTACGAGCATTGTTTTTCGTAACGATCAATGACTGGCCTGCTCTTAGTAACTTGTCAGGACATTCGAACAGGGGATACAAAGCATGCACACACTGTTTAGATACCGATAATATATGGTTGACTCACTATAAGAAGGTTGTATACATGGGTCATCGTCGGTTTCTTCCCATCAGGCATGCGGTACGAAAGAAGGGCAAGCATTTCAAAGGCCAAGCGGACCACCGAACAAAACCGATGCACCATAGTGGTAAAGACGTCTTCAACATGGTAAAAGATCTAGAAGTTATTTTTGGAAAGGGATCTGGTAGCCAACCTGTTCCGAACGAAAACGGAATGGCGCCCATGTGGAAGAAGAAATCTATATTTTGGGAGCTACCATATTGGGAAGTCTTAGATGTTCGTCATACAATTGATGTGATGCACCTCACGAAGAATTTTTGCGTCAACCTGATAGCATTTTTGGGAGTGTACGGAAAGACAAAAGATACAGTAGAAGCACATCAAGAATTACAACATATAGAAGAACGAGATGCCTTACATCCACAACAGCGAGATAATGGACGATAATACTTAAGTCCTGCCAGCTATACTCTTAGCAAGGAAGAGAAAGAAACCATGTTTGACTGCTTGAGCAGTATAAAAGTTCCATCTGGATACTCATCCAATATAAAATGAATCTTAAATTTGGCAGAGAAAAAATTTACAAATCTCAAGTCCCATGACTGCCATGTGCTTATGACCGAACTTCTTCCGGTTGTACTGCGGGGGATTCTGCCTGATAACGTCCGGTTAACCATCGTGAAGATATGTGCCTTCCTCAACGCAGTTTCTCAGAAGATAATTGACCCGGAGAATTTGATAAAGCTGCAAAACGATGTGGTGCAATGTCTTGTTGGCTTTGAGCTGATATTTTCACCATCTTTCTTCAACATCATGACACATCTTCTAGTGCACCTTGTCAAAGAGATTGATATCCTCGGACCAGTATTTCTACACAACATGTTCCCATTCGAAAGGTTCATGGGGGTACTCAAGAAATGTGTTCGTAATAGAGCTCGTCCAGAAGGAAGCATCGCCAGTGCCTACGGAACTGAGGAGGTCATTGACTTTTGTGTTGACTTTATTGATGACCTTAAATCAATTGGAGTCCCTGAATCGCGATATGAGGGGAGACTAACTGGAAAGGGTACATTAGGAAAGAAATCTTATGTCTGCACAGATGATTTCTCATTCAAGAAAGCGCATTATACGGTTCTTCAACAATCATCCTTGGTTGACCCATATATCGAGGAACACAAGAAAATTCTGCTCTCCAATTTCCCGGAAAAGTCTGAGGCATGGATTACACGTGAGCACATGAACACTTTCTGCAGCTGGTTGCGGAAGCATCTAATGCATAACATGGATATAAGTGAACAACTGTTCTTATTGGTTAGGAGACCATCTTGGAATATCTTAACATACCAAGGGTACGAGATAAATAGAAACACATTTTATACGATAGCCCAAGATAAAAAGAGTACCAATCAAAATAGCGGTGTTCGTATGGATGCCACGGACAATAATGGAAAAAAAGACACATATTACGGCTACATTGAAGAGATATGGGAGCTGGATTACGGTCCCAATTTCAAGGTGCCTCTATTTCGTTGCCAATGGGTTAAGCTATCTGGAGGAGGGGTAACAAAAGATGAGTATGTGATGACAATAGTTGATCTCAACAATCTTGGGTATAGAGACGAGCCATTTGTCCTAGCCCAGGATGTCGCTCAGGTTTTCTACATTAAGGACATGTCCAGCAAGCCAAAGAAGGGGATAAACAAGCAAAAGGATGAGCCTAAGCGACACATAGTTCTATCAGGAAAGAGAAACATCGTTGGAGTGGAGGACAAGACAGACTTGTCAGAAGAATATAATAATTTTGTTGTCATTCCACCTTTCAAAGTAAATGCTGATCCATGCATCCTGCTAGCCAATGATGATGCTCCATACTTGCGCCGTGATCATAATCAAGGGACATTTGTGAAGAGAAAGTCTGTTGCCGCTAATCCTTCATGTACTTGAATCATTTTATATTATTGTATAAAAACATAATCACAATTCGAATACTTTTATTATATATGTACCGTACAATTATACTTTATGTGTTATATATATTATTTTATATATTTTTCACTTAATTAGCAGACTCAATTATAATTTTCATTGAATAATGGATTACTCAACTAATTTTATTTATTTCATGAAATTACATTCACATTAACACACTATACTCTCTCACTAACACACACAATCTCACTAACACAAACTATCTCTCAAACTCACACACTACTCATTAATATCATGAAATTGCTTAATTTTATCTAAAATTCACTTTTTAAACCTTAATATCGTGATAGAATCCACTTTCTGTCGAAAAGCAACAGTTTGAAAAAAATTGTTCACCTAATATATTTTTGCATGGTCAAAATAACAAATATGATTTCAAAAAAGTTAGATATTTCATTGACCCAATCACTTGAATGAAAATTAATTATTTTTGTTGTGTGTATCAAGTTTATATAGAGATAAGAAATTTTGTTCCATAATTTTTGGAATCATAATTTTATTAACTGAATTAACAAATGAAAGCCAATTTTAAAAGAGAAGTAAAAAGAAACAAAAACAAATATAAGACTAGGCGGGAAACGAGGGACAACGGGCTCCTTTTGTCCCGGGTGGTAGATCCACCCGGAACCTCACGCCGCCGCCCAGAGCCCCGACCAACCCACCGGAGACCCGCCGGAACACTGCCGCCGCCGTAACGCCCTCGCCGCCATCCCCTGCTCGCCGTCGACCCAAAGGTAGAGCTCGATCTCCTGAGTCCCCTCGACACCTTCCCCCACGCCCCCGGCGAGCATGCTCGCCGGAATCGGCCGAAAGCCACCGCGGCTGTAGGTGTGAACGGCCAGGGACCCGATTGCATAGGTTTAGATCTTTCCAGGGGGTCCCGGCAAGATTCCAGGGGCTTTTTTATAAAACTTCCTTTAAGTTTTGTTTTAAATCTAGTGAGCTTTGAAAATAGATAGAAATTCGTAGAAAAATAAGAAAAATGCAAATACAAATGTTTTGATTTCTTTACGAGTAGATCTACAACTTTTCTTACAAAAAATTTTTCATTTGACCTCTGTTTTTAGCTCTAGATTAAAAGCAAGAAAAATAGGGGTTTAATTAGATCTCTAGCTAGAAGCTTTGACCAGCCTTCTCTTTTGGGTAGTAGCTTGTACATGCAAATTTTAACTCTCTGTAAATGTTTGAGACCCAATGTTACCCTCTAGCTAAAGTTTTTATTTAGTTTTTGTTTTATGGCTAATAGTGTAGATCTATTTATATCTCTGTCAATATGTCATGTATGCACTTGAAACTTTTACAGCATGTTAGTTGTGTTGCTTATAGGCCACAGAAAAAGTTTGATAATTTTTAGTGGACCCAAACTAGTTAAACTAATTAATGGTTTAAGTAATTGAACTAAATCAAGAAAAATAATTTCTGTACTAGGAAAAATTTCTTATTTTTACCAGAGCCTATAAACAACTAGTTATGATTGCTAGAAAAATGTGAACACTTGAAGTGCAGTATAACTATTTTTAAAACTCAGTTATGCTTTATGCCTTAATAACTTGTGTTATTTTTCATACCCTCTAAAGTTATCTATTAAATCTGAAAAATTTGCAGAGAACTCCTAACGTCCGCCATCCCGGCCTGGACCCCGCCGCGCGAGCCCAACGTCCCCGAACGCCGCCGACCACACGCCGCCACCCAGAGCCCCGCGTCCTCCGGCTCACCCCGCCGTCGCCTGTGCGAGCCCAATTATTTGTTTAAATTTGTTTAGAAATTAGTTTAAATATGGATTATTTGTTTAAATTTGAAAATATGAATTATTTTTTTAGAAATTATGTTGTAACATATATATTATTTGTTAATTTGTTTAATTTTGATGACAAATAGGGTGTTAATTACTTTTGAAATTATATTATTTAGAGTTCATGTTATTTAGAGTGAAATCATAATTTGTTGTTTAGAGTGAAATCATAATTTGTTGTGTAAATAAAGGTATATTTACAAATTCTCGAAATGTATGAATGAATGTATGTATGTATGTATGTATGTATGTATGTATGTATGTATGTATGTATGTATGTATGTATGTATGTATGTATGTATGTATGTATGTATGTATGTATGTATGTATGTGTAAAGTGAGTTTAAATTTCTTTTAAATATTTCATGTATATTTCTTGAATTACTTAGAGAATATTTCTTGACTTCATCCATCGATCGTTACTTAGTGAAAAAACCGTCTAGAATATTTCATATATAGATGATTTCAAGTTTATTTTTTGAATTACTTAGAGAATATTACTCGACCTCGTCCATCGATCGGTACTTAGTGAAAAAACCATCTAGAATATTTCACAGTCGATACTTAGTGAAATTATAGATAGAATATTTCGTGTATATTTTTTGAATTACATAGAGAATATTTCTCGACCTCATCCATCGATCGGCACGTAGTGAAATTATCGATAGAATATTTCTTTTATATTTCTTGAATTACTTAGAGAATATTTCTCGACCTCATCCATCGATCGGTGCTTAGTGAAAAAACCGTCTAGAATATTTCATATATAGAATATTTCAAGTTTATTTCTTGAATTACTTAGAGAATATTACTCGACCTCGTCCATCGATCGGTACTTAGTCAAATGCTCGCAAATATGTGGATTATTTAGATAATTTTTTAAGGGTTTTATTTGCATTCATATTTTAGTTACGATGGACCCGCGACACACAGACGCGGAAGACGAACAGTTCCTGTTGAATATGATTGGCGAAGGTCAAGGAGATGTCCCTGAACAAGCTGATGATGGCAGCAATACCGACATATATTTGAATATGTCCGGTGATGGAATTGAGCCACCATCTATTCAGGATGACGTTGCTGCTGAACAAAGTGCTAATGTACATATCGCAACTATACTTATTTGTAGTGACAATCATATTTTCATCTGAATCTAGATGAATACTATGAATGTTTTTTTATAGCCGTCTGGATCATCGTCGCAGCAGAAAAAGACGAAGCGAGGCCCAAAAAAAACTGGAAGGGCGGTTCATTATAATGGAAGTTGGTCCAGATGGCGAACCAATCGCTCCAGAAGCTGCCGCCAAAAAATTCATCCCGATCAGCTTCAGGCTCTGGAAAGCTTCCAATCCAATAGAGGAACGAGATGCGGTACCCGAAAGAGAAAAAGAATGGTGCTGGCGTCCAATCCGTCGTTTTGCCACAACTTGCAACCCATGTTCACGGAATCAAAGTTGGGATCAGATCGAGTAATTATATTATTATCTCCCTCCCATGTTCAATGAGTCGATCAGATCGAGTATATATTATTATCTTCCTCCATTTCAAATTGTAAGTCATTCCAACTTTTGTTTAAGAGTCAAAATAATAAAATTCTAACATTTATAATACCAAATAGTAAGTATAATTAGATTTCTCATTAAATATATTTTCATAGTGTATCTATATGGTGCTATAAATTTTATAATTTTTTCTTTAATTTTAGTCAAATATAAAAACAGTTTGACTCTCTATGAAAGTTGAAATGACTTATAGTTTGAAATGGAGGGAGTATTATCTACGAAGACCAGATCCAGATCCAGTTGGTAATTTTGAATGCGGGTTTCTTGCACAAAAACCAAAGGATAAGAAACTATGTGAACCCATTGCGATCGATATCGCAAATACTAAGATAGAATTAAATAGCGGGGAGGAAGTGGATTGGTAGGGAGAGGAGAAAGGTCATCAAAGCAATTTATTTTGTAACTACAACAACAAATTATGCATTGGAAACTAGGTGGTGTCTACTATGTGACATGGAAACCAAATGTCATAATCCAACATAAAATTATTTTGAGCCAAAATCAAAATATGCTGGAAAGCCTGATCCACTGGCAGGGCTGAATTCAGATTACTGTACTATCAGCTCGCAGTACAGCATTTGACTGCCACATTATTCCCTCTGGATAGTCTATCTCCGTTTCAAAATGGAAGTTATTTAGTTATGTCCAAAATTATAGAAAAACATGGCAACATCTATAATATCAAATTAGATTAGTTAAATACATTGAAATAAGTTTTGTAGATTTGTCTGGTACATTTGAAGTTAATATATTTTTTTATATGAACATGTTTAAAATTAGAGATTCTGAAACGGAAGGATTTCCTCAATATCATTGTAACCCGATAACAAAAAATTGGATAAGGCTAGCTGGAGGATCGGAACTACAATAGTCACAGCAGCCCACATGACCCGGCTCTATCCTTATCTTTCCGAGCGACGGAAACCCGAGTCAGCTTTGTGGAAGTTGAATTTCGAACAGCTTGCTTGCTGCAGAATTCCTCCACTCTAGCTATTCGATGACACCAATGTATGAGACGTCCTCGACCATATTCAATAATTTTTTACGCCGCATTACATGTCACTATGTATGTCTCGCTTGTAAGTTACAACTTACTACAAGGATAAGTGGACAACGGCCGCCACCTCCAACAGTAACATGTTACATGTATACGTGTGACTTTCAGATAAAGCGAACATCATCCACTCTGTTCGCTGTGTTATTCCCGTAAGTTTTTTCCGTTAAAAAACGAATGTGCTGCAAATCTTGATGTTATTATGCATATAATAATGATGAGCAAAATATGCTAAGTGTGAGATTCGAGAAGGGATTTATTTCAAAAAAAAAGAGATTCGAGAAGGGATGCGATCGATCGAATAGTACATGTATGACTCCGCTAACGACTCCATGGAGGCGTACTTCCAACGCTGTGCCCATCTGGGCGTCGCCATGTCTTCCCCAGGCACCGCGCACGCATTTTCTGCGACCAAATGCATTGTACTCCACTATATATTGAAAGCGTAACGGGCATATTTACATCATGCTGCGTGCGTGTGTTGTTGTTGTAGGTGCAGTGAACATGGCCGGGTAACGAGCTGAGTCCGTATTTATAGGCAGCTCGCCCCTTGTGACACTTGATAGCTCAGGCGCCTTGATTCTTGAACGCCATTATTTTGCTGCAGCAACTGCAACTTGCTATCCATCCGAACAGAAACAGCAAGTTCTTTGGAGACAAAATTGCAATTTGAACGGGCTCGGCTCGGCGGCAGAAAGTCAGAACTCAGATTTGTCGCCATCGCGTGACCCTATGCGGGTTCGGTGAGCTCAAACATCAGAAATAACAAAGTCGATGTGATCCGCTTGCTGCTTTTTTACTTACACAAATTATTGCTGATACCCTTTCGATGCTGCGGACTTGTTCGCTGCAAGTCCTTTATTTCTTTTTTTTCCCCGACACTACGCCGCGAGGGAGCCACCTCCTTGCCGCGCAAAAGGGAAGAAAGTTCAATGGGGAGATGGGGGCTGTCCCCAAACCGATGTCAGTGAGGACCTGCCCCGGATTGGCGACGTGTGGCTGCTGGAGCGATCCGACCACACTTCGAGCGCACACCCCTCCGGCTGGGAATAGAAAAGGCTCGTAGCTAGGCTCTCTCCAACACGCGACTCGGCTCCGTGTATGTCCATCCGGGCCGCCCAACCCAGCCCGAGCCCGAACCCGCCCTGGTCCGGTCACCTTCGGGCCGTGCCTAGCCCGGTCCTATTACTTAGCGGGCCGTGCCGGGTCAGCCCACGGGCTGCGCCGGCGGCCCAAGCACAAGCCCACGGGATTGTTTCGTGCCGGGCCGGCCCACGAAGCCCGGCCAGCTTGTCGGGATCGGGCCCTCCGCGGCCCACGAGGCGCCGGTACTCGCCGGCGCGGCGGACCGGCAAGGCGCGGCAGAGCGGCGACGGTGGCGGAGAGGCGAGAGGAGAAGTGCGGCGAGGCGCGGGTCGCGGGAGGAGGCGCGGCGGTGAGGTGGCGTGCCGCGGATGGCGGCGGCGTGGTCCGGGTCGGAGTGGCGGCGGATGGGCACGAAGCACTGAAGAAGGTCGGAGCGGCCCGGATGCAGCACGTGGAAGCGGCGGCGGAAGGCGGGGGAGGAGCAGACGGCGGCGAGGAAGGCGCGGCAGGTGAGGGCGGCGCGGACGAGGGAAGAGAGGGACGGAAGGCGGAGGAAGATCTCGCGGAGGAGGACACCGAAGAGGGCGCGTATGGTGGTGCACGGAGACGAGGAGTCAGGGGAGGCGGAGACGAGGAGTCGGGGGAGGCAGGGGCGCTGCGTGGCAGCGCGGAGACGAGGAGTCGGGGGGTGGCGAGGCGCTGCGCGAGGGGGGACGACGGGGTCGCGGGGCGCTTGGGTTTGGAGTTAGTGGGCTGAGTTGTGTAGCTAGGTTTTGGTTTGAAGTTAGCTGGGTTGTGCCTTTGGAGTTAACGGGCCAACATCGGACCAGTCTGCTAACTCCATGCCGGGCCGTGCCAGCCCACGGGCTGGGGCGACGGCCCAAGCCCGGGCACGGTTGACGGGCCGGGCTGGCTCGGGCACGGTGGAGAGCAGGCCGGGCCATATTAGTTGTGCTTAGGCCGGACCAACGGGCTGCAGGCTGGACATCTATAGCTCCGTGCGAGATGAACATCGCAGCTTGGCTCCCAGCGCAAAAACACGGCCTCGTGGTCGGCTCCTTGATCTGCCATCGCGTCCTCCTTCGTCCATTGACTACCATCGTCCACGTATCTTGCTCTCGCTAGCGCATCCTCTATCTCCTTTCCGTCTCTTCTGGTCCTTTTTCTCGTCTTGCTGGCAAGTCGCAAAGCATCATCAATTGATCACGGATCTCGGATCTGGCCAGCCGCAGTTCAAATCCACCCGAGGGATCCGACCACACTTCAAGCGCACACCCCTCCGGCTGGGAATAGAAAAGGCTCGTAGCTAGGCTCTCTCCAACACGCGACTTGGCTCCGTGTATAGATGTCCATCCAGGCCACCCAGCCCGGCCCGAGCCCGAGCCCGCCCTGGTCCGGTCACCTTCGGGCCGTGCCTGGCCCGGCACTATTACTTAGCGGGCCATGCCGGGTCAGCCCATGGGCTTGTTTCGTGCTGGGCCGGCCCACGAAGCCCGGCCTGCTTGTCGGGACCGCCCCCCGCGGCCCACGAGGCGCCTGTACTCACCGGCGCGGCGGACCGGCGAGGCACGGCAGAGCGGCGACGGTGGTGGAGAGGCGAGAGGAGAAGTGTGGCGAGGTGCGGGTCGCGGGAGGAGGCGCGGCGGAGAGGTGGCGTGCCACGGATGGCGGCGGCGTGGTCCGGGTCGGAGCGGCGACGGATGGGCACGAAGAACTGAAGAAGGTCGGAGCGGCCCGGATGCAGCGCGCGGAAGCGGCGGCGGAAGGCGGGGGAGGAGCAGACGGCGGCGAGGAAGGCGCGGCAGGTGAGGGCGGCACGGACGAGGAAAGAGTGGGACGGAAGGCGGAGGAAGATCTCGCGGAGGAAGACACCGAAGAGGGAGCGTATGGTGGTGCGCGGAGACGAGGAGTCAGAGACGCTGCGTGGCAGCGCAGAGACGAGGAGTCGGGGGCGGCGGGGCGCTGTGTGAGGGGGGACGACGGGGTCGCGGGGCGCTTGGGTTTGGAGTTAGTGGGCTGAGTTGTGTAGCTGGGTTTTTGGTTTGAATTTAGCGAGGTTGTGCCTATGGAGTTAACGAGCCAAGATCAGGCCAGTCTGCTAACTCCATGCCGGGCCGTGCCAGCCCACGGGCTGGGGCAACGGCCCAAGCCCGGGCACGGTTGACGGGCTGGGCTGGCCCGGGCACAGTGGAGAGCAGGCCAGGCCGGGCCGTGCTTGGGCCGGGCCAAATTAGCTGTGCTTAGGCCGGACCAACAGGCTGCAGGCTGGACATCTATAGCTCCGTGCGAGATGAACATTGCAGCTTGGCTCCCAGCGCAAAAACACGGCCTCGTGGTCGGCTCCTTGATCTGCCACCGCATCCTCCTTCGTCCATTGACTACCATCGTCCACGAATCTTGCTCTCGCTAGCGCATCCTCTATCTCCTTTCCGTCTCTTCTTGTCCTTTTTCTCATCTTGCTGGCAAGTCGCAAAGCATCATCAATTGATCATGGATCTCGGATCTGGCCAGCCGCAGTTCAAATCCACCCGAGGGAATGTAACGAACATGACACCATTTATGTCATTTCGAGTAATTTTGGTGATCGTATGACAACGCAATCAATGGGACTAATGGTTTTGTTGAGTGAACATTTCTAGATCCCAGGAATGAAGTAAAAAGGCCATACAAAGCAAAACACAAAGAAAGAACTCAAAGAAACGCTGAATTGGACAAGTTCTACTGAAATCAGTAGCACCGAAAGAACCGATGCCCATAGCATCGGTGCATCCGATGGTTGTCGGAAGATCCGACGCCCTGGCATTGGTGCAGGACTGAGCACCTTTGGAGATCAAGTGAAGAAAGAAGTGAAGCACCGGTTGAACCAATGACTTCAAGATAAGCATCGGTGCATTCAACGTACCATGTTCCAGAGATGATGTCAAGCGAGCAGTAGCGAAGTCTTCAGCACCGGTTGAACAGGTGGTGCGTCGGAGCAATGACGTCAGCAAGGGCAACGGCTACAAGATGATCAAGAGTCACCGGTTGAACCGACACCATAGCATCGGGTCAAACGATGGGTGCCAACTTAGCTGCAGAAGCGTCAGAGAAGCCAACGGCTAGTTTCAGCCTGTGAGTGACCGAAAGAACCGATGCAGAAGCACCGGAAGTTCCGATGCCTATGCAGAAAAGCTGCTAACGGCTACAAACGGCTAGTTTGAGTTGGTAGCCTATATATATGTGCTCCCCCGGCCATTTGAAGATTGCTGGAGTTGCTGAACATCCCACACACACTCAAGAACATCTCCAAGCCATCCAAGAGCATAAAGTTCAAATCCTTAGTCCTTAGCGCAAGCTTCGTGAGTGTTAGTGCAAGGTTAGCTCTTGAGTGAGTGATCAAGCAAGGTTTAGATCCTTGTGTTGTGGTTCTATAGTGAACTATCCTTGTATCTTGGTGCGCCGGCCATACTTGGAGCTTTGGTGGCTCGCCGGCAAGTCAACGACCCTCCGGCTTGGTGTGGAGCGGCGTCGACGACATTGTGCGGGGGACGGAGACCCCTCCTTCGTGGGCAATCTCCCTTAGTGAAGATCGGGATTAAGGTGACCGTGATTGTGTTCACGGAAGAGACTTGATTGCCGGGAAGCGATACTCTTAGTGAGTGTTTCAACAACGTGGACGTAGGGGTGTCTTTGTGACAAACCGAACCACGGGATAAATCCTCGTGTCGAGAGTTCGCTTCCTCTCATCCCTCCCTTTAAGCTTCCGCATTTCATATTGCAACTTGTGTGCCTTTACTTTAATAGAGTAGTATCTTGTTAGGATTGGTAATATATTGCTAAACTCTTTTGGGATGAGGGTTTTACCCTAAAGTGAACCGTAGTTGCACATCTAGATAGTTTGTTTTAGTTTAAGTTTTGTGCAAACTAGTTGGAGCCATAGGTTAAGGTTTTAATAGTGCCTAATTTACCCCCTCCCCCTCTTAGGCTAGAGCACCCGATCACTTTCAATTGGTATCAGAGCCGGGACTCACTTCTCTCACAAAGAAAGCCAATTCCATTGGCAGACTTGTGTTTACCGGCTCATTAGATCGGTAGGTTTCACCGCCTAGTGAGTTAGCTCTTAGGGGGAAAGGATGGATCATTTTAGACCCGCTCCACGGTTCGACGGCACGGGCTTCCAAAGATGGAAGGTTTTGATGCAAGTCCATCTCCAAGCAACGAGACTAAACGTTTGGAGAGTAGTGAGTGAAGGGGTAAAAAATAATAGTCAACAAGAGAAGCAAAATGATGTCACCGCCAAATGCATAATCTTGTCTTCTCTTAGTGACAATGTGTTCAATCGTGTTTATTCTTATGAAAATGCTAAAAAGCTATGGAAGACTGACATCGAGAACCATGAGGGCACGGAGGATGTTGCCAATGAAAGATATCATGTTCTCATTGATAAGCTTAATAGCTTTAAGCAACTTGATGATGGGAATGCCGAATCTATGTACTCACGATTGAATACTCTTGTGAATGAGGTTAATTCCTTAGGTGTGAAGCAAATTGAAGATTTGGAACTCATTCGCAAGATCCTTCACTCACTCCGAAGGCCGGACTATTATTTAGTGACAGCAATTCTATATGAAAAAGATATCACCACAATGACACCAAATCAAATCCTCAACAAGGTGATTGTCCATGAGCTACGCAATGACATCAAGGCAAAAGCGCCTTTTTCTTCACCAACGCATAGCGCTCTTGCATGCAAACAACTCAAGAAGTTGAAGAAGATGGTCATCAAAGGTAGCTCAAGTGATGAGGAAGAAGAGGATGCAAGAAGCTCCTCAAATGATGAAAAAGAGCCAATGAACCCCAACCTCTACAAGCAAGTAAAGAAGATAAACAAATGCTTGAAGGAAATCAACTCAATAGGATATATGGTCTTCCTCAAAGATGGGCCTCACCATCAACTTATGAAGGTTGAGAAGAAGTTCAAGAAGAATAAGCAAAAGAAGGAGAAGAAGCCCAAGTATGAATCATATGTCGTATTTGGTGAATAGGTAAGCGGTGGTGAAGAATCAAGTACAAGTTCAAGTGATGAATCAAACAAGAAATTCACCACCCGCATGGGATCATCATCCAACACTTACTTTATGGCCAAAAGTATGGATAGCGATGTAAGTGATGATGACTCCGACTCTCCTTCAATTGATGAACTTCTTGACCGTGTTCATGAGCACCAAAAAGTCATTAAAAAATAATCAAAGGAAATCAAAAACCTTAGTACTCTCAAAGATCTAAATGCTTCTCTTGCTATAAATTTTGAAGATTTGATGTGCAAATTCCAATTGCTTAGCAAGGAGCATGAAGAGCTTAAATTAAAATTTGAGAGCATTAATGATACTAATGACTCTTTGGAAATGAAGCAGACTATCCCTTGTGCAATTCCTATCTCTAGGGTAGATGCTTCAACTTCTTGCACTGATTTAATTGATGAATCTTGCTCTAACCCTTACAATGAGAAATGAAATGAGAATGTTGTTGTAGAATCATGTGATGATCTCATTGCCAAGGAGAATGATGAGCTCAAGCAAGAAGTGGAAAGGCTCATGAAGGACTTGTATAGATTGAAGGGCAAATGCATAGAGAGCAATGTCTAACTTTCTCAAGATAACCGTGAAGACATGGTGAAGAAGCTTGAGAAGGGGTCCACCGTGACTTGCTCAAAGTGTCACAAAGAAGGTCACAAGTCCAACAAGTGTCCTCAACCAAGGAAGAGCTTCTGGATGAGAAGAACAAGAAGAAACTCACAATCAAGAGTTCTCTCATCTACACTAAGCCCAACCGGAGGAACAAAAGCAATAGCACCTCCTATGTGATAAAAAAGAAGACCAATGGCAAGGTGGTTGCTCACAAGTTTGGGAAGAAGGAAAGGAGTTGGAACCAATCCATTTGGGTGCCCAAGGACATCATCACCAACATGAAGGGGCCTCAAATGGTGTGGGTTCCAAAGGAAACTTAAAGCCAAGAACGACTTCGGGGGGTTTGTAGGCTTAGCTTACAAGTTGAAGTGAAAGTTCAAGTCAAAACAAGCTAAGCTCACAACTTGGACATTTGTTGTCCAAGTCCCCCATAAGGTAATGGTAGCTAGATTTCAATTCAAGCATATCATGTAGCTCCATTACTCTTGCTAGAATATTTGCATGTCTTGCATCTCCTAGTGTGATATATGGTGGGTTGCTTGTGTCATGATTCTAACCCATGAGCAACCTACATGATTTGATAAGTGTGTAGAAAGCTACACAAGGTTACCCTTCATGGTATATGGATCTCATGAGGTATGTATTTCATATGTGTACCATGAACACAAGCTATAGGGTAAACTTCCCAATTGTGTCAAAATCAATGTGCATATATTTGCTTGGTAATTCAAACACTAAATGCACACATTTAGTGGGAGTTCATCCTATAGGTTGTGATTTTGAGACTAACATATTTGCAAGTTTGATCTTTTGTAGTCTCACATGGGAGTTAACACTCTAAGAGAATGTTATTCACGATTAATATGAACAAACAACTCTATAAGAGTGATTAGCTAGATTGTGCTTCATGCATATTGAGCCATGTTCTATTGAACTTAAATGTTCATATCTAAGTTCAAAGGTTATGTGCTCATACATTTGCTTAACCTTGGTGTACTAAGTGCTCTTTGTTTAAAGACTTTCAATTGGTTGCAAGTCACTTTCAATTGGTACATGCAAGGTAAACAAAGTAACCCCCGGAGGTATGCAAGTTTCTAAACTCATTCAATTGATATTATTGACAATTTCTTATTATTTTAGAGCTACCTCCGTGCATGATATGGCCTAAGCTTTCTAGTTAAAACTTTTAGTTGTGTACTTGATTTTCACATTATCATTTTGTGCACATACTTATGGAAATCTTAGCTCATGTCATGCTAGTTTCGTAATTTTGTGATCCACCGTAGTAAATTTTTTCAATTGGTATCTTTATTGATATCATACATTTGGATCATGAGTCATGAAACAAACTCCCTAGGCTACTAATCTTTTCTTGAGCTATATTGTTTTGCAAGACCTTTTAGGTGATTTGATTCCAAAGTGGGAGAAATATGGATTAAAGAAAGGCATGTTCCCAACAAAGGGGTGAGATGTTCCCAAAAAGGAAAAGTATATTCCAAAGGGGGGAAATGCAGACTGGATCAAGTCAACATATGAGATAAGAGTAGCAAATAGGGGGAGGAACAAAGGGGGTCATGGTTTTAGGGGGAGGCCAAACTGTCATTGGATGATGGTAAGCATCCAAGCAAGTGTAAGTAGTTTAATTTGTCAATTTTTGCAAATTTTATGCTTCCTTTGATTGTGTTGTCACCAATCACCAAAAAGGGGGAGATTGTAACGAACATGGCACCATTTATGCCATTTCGAGTGATTTTGGTGATCGTATGACAACGCAATCAATGGGACTAATGGTTTTGTTGAGTGAACATTTCTAGATCCTAGAGATGAAGTAAAAAGGCCATACAAAGCAAAACACGAAGAAATAACTCAAAGAAATGATGAATTGGACAAGTTCTACTGAAATCAGTAGCACCGGAAGAACCGATGCCCATAGCATCGGTGCATCCGATGGTTGTCGGAAGATCCGACGCCCTGGCATTGGTGAAGAACTGAGCGCCTCTGGAGATCAAGTGAAGAAAGAAGTGAACCACCGATTGAACCGATGACTTCAAGATAGGTATCGGTGCATTCAACGTACCATGTTCCAGAGACGATGTCAAGCGAGCAGGAGCGAAATCTTCAGCACCGGTTGAACCGGTGGTGCGTCGGAGCAATGACGTCAGCAAGGGCAACGACTACATGATGATCAAGAGTCACCGGTTGAACCGACACCATAGTATCGGTTCAACCGATGGGTGCCAACTCAACTGCAGAAGCGTCAGAGAAGCCAACGGCTAGTTTCAGCCTGTGAGTGACCGGAAGTTCCGATGCCCACGCAGAAAAACTGCTAACGGCTAGATTGAGTTGGTGGCCTATATATATGTGCTCCCTGATGAGGACATCACTCCTATAGATATACAAGATGTTCCTCCACTGTACATTCAAACCATTCAAGGTCCAATCACAAGAGCTCGCGCGCGATAATTAAATTTAGAGGTGAGCTCGCTCCTAAGCGTTTCTATTAATAATTGTGAGAATAGTTTGCTACCTAATTTTTACAATGTGATTAGGAACCAAGGAGAGGGCCAGGGAACACATGGAGAGGAGCATGGAGGCGTGGAGGAACAGCAAGGGCCGCCAAGCCACATGGAGGCCCAATCCAATTTAACTTCGAGTCCACCTCGGAGTCCAGGAGTAGCCTGACGTAAATTGGACGCCCAGGCCACATCCGAAGTCCGAATTTGACGATCCACATATGGATGGAAAGCTAATTTCATGGAGCTTCTATTGGCGTTGGTTTCTGGCCCAAACTCATTCTGAGTCATCAGGAATTGTCCGAGGAAATTGGCGTCCAGAATCTGTCCCGGTGCTGCGACATCGTAATTTGGCCTTTGGGACGTGTATCTTCGTTGAGCCCATTAGGGGCGCGTCCAGGGGGAGCCACGCCCCTATCCCCTATATCTCAGTAGCCGCCGCCCTCATTAGGGTTTGGATTTTGCTTTAGATCAATCTGTCTTTGAACAGTCGCCGTCTTTCGGTTTGTAGAACCCCAACTTTCGAGCTTAATCATTCATTTGCAGTTGTCACTACAATTTGAGTGCTGCGTTTCTTTCGAGTTCTTGCTTGTGTTCTTCGTTTTGCAGGCAGGGATTAGCCTTCTCGGCGAGGTCAACCGGATTGTGACTATGGTTGATAACCAGAGGAGTTGTTGTGCTAAGATTGCGGGGTTCGAGTTGCTGACTTGAAGCCGGATCAGTGTGTCGCATTCCGACCAAAACGAGTTATCCTTCACATGACGGAAGATCGGGCACCCCCGTTCATATCAAGTGGTAATCAGAGACTCAGGTATTACCGTCAGGCTTACCCTAGTTTAGTTTGTTCCATCGTCCTATAACTCCAGAAAATTGCCATACAAAAAAAAATTCTGCTGTCTTCGAACCCTTGTTTAGCCTTTGCAATTTCGTTTTCAGACTCGCTTTGTTCAGTTTGTGTCCGTGGTCGAGTCGTGTTGCTAGTTTAGGGTTTGTCTTCATCGTAGTTCAACCGCACCATTGCTGTGTTTTTGTTTCCGCCGCTATCCCATCCAGCATTATCCAGATCCCAAGTCAATCCACCCCATTAATCGACTTGCCCTCGCTAGTCGCCTTGTGTGAACTCTCGCCGCGCCAGCCCTAGATAGGTTGCGAGCCGCCTTGTGCCTTCCGCCTTACACCGCAGCCCCCTTGGATCCATCTGGCGATTACCCATTGCGCATATCAGGGAGAATTTGTGCCCTAGCCGCTGCTGATCTATCTGCCGAGTTGTGCCTTCAAAAAAACATAACTTGAGATATCTTCCATAACACAGGCATAACTTTTCGCTCGGTTCTCCGTTTTGGCTGAAATTTTTACAGGAGCTTGGCAATGAAAAGTTGCACATACGATTCACCTGGGTTCGCCGGTCAGGCCGATCTCAAAAAAATCAAAAAAATCAGGAAGATAATTAAAAAAATTCAGTTTCTGTCCAGCATGCTTTTTGGCATACCTGTTTGATTTTCAGTAGACCACATCTGCTCTCTGTTTTAGGTGAAACTTGGTGTGGTTCCTATTCTGGTGTTGCTTGTGCTGAGAAAAATATCAAAAAATCAATGAAAAAATAAAATCAAAATCAATTAGGTTTTGCACTAGTGCCTTTTTGGCATTGCTAGTACAATATTTACGGTACTGCCATTCTGATTGTTCTGTGAGTTTTTTCCATTGTTCTTTGTTCCAACTTGTGCTACGCCTAGGACACGTCTTAGCCAGCAATTGTGACTTGTACTTTGGATAGTTATTGAACTTTGCTCATCTGCACTCGATTTTGTTCCACATACACATACATATTGTGCTTGTCCTACAGCTCCACATACATACACTTCATCTCAGTGCAGCGAAGGACCCTTGCAATCTTGGTACCTTCTTCCCACAGGTTTTCACCATCCACCGGTTGTACCATCCCACTGCTTGTGTTGGTAAGAACTTGGTAAGACACGTGTGAGGGTGTGATTCCACCAACAAACCCACCTATTTCATAGGGTCTTTTTGTTTCACTAACCATGCCGGACAACAAACCTGTTTTGTCTAGTGAATTGCAGGCCATGAAGGACGAACTCAAGGAGTTTTTCGCTAAGGAGATAAACAAGGTGGCGCAAGACGTCCAAGGGGCCAATCATACGATTGAGGGTGTGAACAAACGCCTCTCTACACTGACCGACAGGGTTCAACGTCTTGAAGTCAACCCTTCCAAGAACAAAGACGACGATGATGACTGGCTAGAGGACGATGATGAAATCATTTTTGGGTCTGATGGCGAGCCTGATATGGCTAAGACTCGTGCGGAGAAGGTCCGTCGTCAACGTCTTCGCAAGAATAAAACAGGTATGGGAGGAACCAAACATCGGCGCACTATAGGTAATGATGATCCTTATGCCAAAGTCAAATTTACCATACCTTCTTTCCATGGTCGTTATGATGCAGAGGAATACTTAGATTGGGAGATGACTGTTGAACAAAAATTTGCTTCCCATCTTGTTCCTGACCAACATAGGGTTAGACAAGCCACTAGTGAATTTAAAGATTTTGCTATAATCTGGTGGCAAGAATGTGCTCAATTAAATATACAACCTGATTCATGGGACGCGCTTAAGATAGCAATGCGTGATCATTTTGTTCCTGCATCTTATAAGCATGATATGCGTAAGAAATTACAACGTTTAGATCAGGGTGATATGTCTGTTCAGGAGTATTATGCAGAGCTTCAAAAGGGCATGATTCGATGTGGTGTAGTTGAGGATGCTGAGGATAAAGTGTGTCACTTTTATGGTGGTTTGAAACGTGAAATTCAGGACATTATTGACTATAAATCTTTTACTACCACCAACCAGTTGTTCCAGCTTGCTATGCTTGCAGAAAAAGAATTGCAGGGACGACAACAATAGCATCAACCACCTCAGAGCAGGAGCACTATAAATCTATATGATATGGATGTTTCTACTGTGTGCTATGCTTTGATATGTAAGGATGCTTTATTTCCTATTCGTGATATAGCTAGCACTTTGCCTCCTGCGGTTGCTGACATTTTGCAAGCGTATGAGGATGTGTTTCCAAATGAGCTCCCACCGGGGTTGCCACCTTTGAGAGGTATTGAGCACCAAATTGATTTGATTCCGGGAGCGTCTTTGCCCAACCGAGCAGCATACAGGACCAATCCCGAGGAGACTAAAGAGATTCAGCGACAAGTCCAAGAGCTGTTGGACCGTGGGTATGTGCGTGAGAGCCTTAGTCCTTGTTCTGTACCTGTGCTTTTGGTTCCTAAGAAAGATGGTACATGGCGCATGTGTGTAGATTGTAGAGCCATTAACAACATAACTATTCGATACCGTCATCCTATACCTCGGTTAGATGATATGCTTGATGAGTTAAGTGGCGCTATAATTTTTACAAAGATTGATTTGCGTAGTGGATACCACCAGATTCGCATGAAGTTGGGTGATAAATGGAAAACTGCTTTTAAGACAAAATTTGGTTTATATGAGTGGTTAGTGATGCCTTTTGGTTTAACTAATGCACCTAGCACTTTCATGTGCTTGATGAATGAGGTTTTACGTGCTTTCATTGGTAGATTTGTGGTGGTTTATTTTGATGATATCTTGATATATAGCAAGTCACATGAGGAACATTTGGATCATCTACGTGCTGTTTTTTACGCCTTGAGAGCGGCGAGCTTGTATGCTAACCTTGAGAAGTGCATTTTTTCACCGATCGAGTTGCTTTTCTTGGCTATGTTGTGACTCCTCAGGGCATTGAAGTGGATGGTGCAAAGATTGATGACATTAGGAGCTGGCCTACCCCTCAGACTATTACACAGGTGCGAAGTTTTCATGGTCTTGCAGGGTTCTATCGGCGTTTTGTGAGAGATTTCAGCACCATTGCCGCCCCACTACATGAGTTGACGAAGAAATGTGTTTCTTTCCATTGGGGCCAGCACAAGATCAAGCTTTTGATACTTTGAAAGCGCGGCTTACTTCGGCGCCTTTGCTGCAACTTCCTGTCTTTGGTAAGACTTTTGAGCTTGAATGTGATGCCAGTGGCGTTGGCATTGGTGGCTTGTTGATGCAAGGAGGTAAACCTGTTGCTTATTTTAGTGAGAAATTGAATGGGCCTACTCTGAATTATTCCACGTAAGATAAAGAATTTTATGCTCTTGTTCGTTCTCTAGAGACTTGGCAACATTATTTATGGCCTAAGGAATTCATTATTCATTCTGATCATGAATCACTTAAGTACCTTCGCATGCAAAATAAACTGAACCGTAGACATGCCAAGTGGGTTAAATTTATTGAATCTTTTCCATACATCATTAAACACAAGAAAGGGAAAGATAATGTTATTGCTGATGCCTTGTCTCGTCGTTACACCATGTTGTCTCAACTTGATTGTCGCATTTTTTGGACTTGAGTCGATTAAGGGACATTATGAACTTGATGCTGCTTTTAAAGATGTGATCCTGAATTGTAAAGAGGGTCGTGCTTGGAATAAATATGTGCTGAATGATGGGTATTTGTTTAGAGCTAACCGCCTATGCATTCCAGTTGGATCCGTTCGTCTTCTCTTGTTGCAGGAAGCACATGGTGGAGGTTTGATGGGCCACTTTGGGGCCACAAAGACGTTGGATGTGTTGGCCAACCATTTTTTTTGCCACAGATGAGGCGAGATGTTCAGAGGTTCGTGAGTCGCTACACTACATGTCAAAAGGCTAAGTCACACTTGAATCCACATGGTTTGTATATGCCTCTTCCTGTTCCTTTTATTCCTTGGGCGGATATTTCTATGGATTTTGTGTTAGGATTGCCTAGGACTAAGAGGGGGAGAGATAGCGTTTTTGTTGTGGTGGATCGGTTTTCTAAAATGGCACATTTTATACCATGTCATAAAAGTGATGATGTTGTTCATATTGCTGACCTCTTTTTCCAAGAGATTGTACGCTTGCATGGTATGCCTTCTACTATTGTTTCAGATCGTGATGCGAAGTTTTTGAGTCACTTCTGGCGTACTTTGTGGAACAAGTTGGGTACAAAATTGTTATTTTCTACCACTTGTCATCCGCAAACTGATGGACAAACGGAGGTGGTGAACCATACCTTGGGGACCATGTTGAGGGATGTTTTAAAGAAGAATTTGAAGATGTGGGAAGAATGTTTGCCTCATGTGGAGTTTGCATACAATCGGGCAACACATTCTACCACCAAGGTAAGTCCTTTTCAGGTAGTGTATGGTTTTAACCCCCGCGCTCCTATTGATATTTTACCTTTGCCTACTAGTGAGCGAATTCATAGTGAGGCTAAAGAACGTGCTGAGTTTATATTGAAAATACATGAAACAACTAAGCAAAATATTGAAAAGATGACTGAAAAATATAGAGTTGCTGGTAGCAAAGGTAAGAAAGAATTAAAGCTTGAACCGGGTGATCTAGTGTGGTTGCACTTGAGAAAAGAACATTTTCCAGATTTGAGGAAGTCTAAGTTAATGCCAAGAGCTGATGGTCCATTCAAAATACTTGAGAAAATTAATGATAATGCATACAAACTTGAGTTGCCTCCCGTGTTCGGGGTTAGTCCCACCTTTAACATTTCAGATTTGAAACCTTACTTGGTAGAAGAGGATGTGGTTGAGTCGAGGACGACTCTGATTCAAGAGGGGGAGGATGATGAGGACATCACTCCTATGGATATACAAGAGGTTCCTCCGCTGGACATTCAAACCATTCAAGGTCCTATCACAAGAGCTCGCGCGCGACAATTAAATTTAGAGGTGAGCTCGCTCCTAAGCGTTTCTATTAATAATTGTGAGAATGGTTTGCTACCTAATTTTTACAATGTGATTAGGAACCAAGGAGAGGGCCAGGGAACACATGGAGAGGAGCATGGAGGCATGGAGGAACAACAAGGGCCTCCAAGCCACATGGAGGCCCAATCCAATTTAACTTCGAGTCCACCTCGGAGTCCAAGAGCAGCCTGACGTAAATTGGACGCTCAGGCTACATCCGAAGTCCGAATTCGATGATCCACATATGGATGGAAAGCTAATTTCATGGAGATTCTATTGGCGTTGGTTTCAGGCCCAAACTCATTCTGAGTCGTCAGGAATTGTCCGAGGAAGTTGGCATCCAGAATCTGTCCCGGTGCTGCGACATCGTAATTTGGCCTTTGGGCCGTGTATCTTCGTTGAGCCCATTAGGGGGCGCGTCCAGGGGGAGCCACGCCCTTATACCCTATATCTCAGTAGCCGCCGCCCTCATTAGGGTTCGGGTTTTGCTTTAGATCAATCTGTCTTTGAACAGCCGCCGTCTTTCGGTTTGTAGAACCCCAACTTTCGAGCTTAATCATTCATCTGCAGTTGTCACTGCAATTTGAGTGCTGCGTTTCTTTCGAGTTCTTGCTTGTGTTCTTCGTTTCGCAGGCAGGGATTAGCCTTCTCGGCGAGGTCAACCGGATTGTGACTACGGTTGATAACCAGAGGAGTTGTGGTGCTAAGATTGCGGGGTTCGAGTTGCTGACTTGAAGCCGGATCGGTGTGTCGCATTCCGACCAAAATGAGTTATCCTTCACCTGACGGAAGATCGGGCACCCCCGTTCATATCACTCCCCTGGCCATTTGAAGATTGCTGGAGTTGCTGAATATCCCATACATACCCAAGAACATCTCCAAGCCCTCCAAGAGCATAAAGTTCAAATTCTTAGTCCTTAGCACAAGATTCATGAGTGTTAGTGCAAGGTTAGCTCTTGAGTGAGTGATCAAGAAAGGTTCAGATCCTTGTGCTGCGGTTCTAGAGTGAACCATCCTTGTATCTTGGTGCGCCGGCCATCCTTGGAGCTTTGGTGGCTCGCCGGCAAGTCAACGACCCTCCGGCTTGGTGTGGAGCGGCGTCGACGACATTGTGCGGGGGACGGAGACCCCTCTTTCGTGGGCAATCTCCCTTAGTGAAAATCGGAATTAAGGTGACCGTGATTGTGTTCACGGAAGAGACTTGATTGCCGGGAAGCGATACTCTTAGTGAGTGCTTCAACAACATGGACTTAGGGGCGTCTTTGTGGCAAACCGAACCACGGGATAAATCCTCGTGTCGAGAGTTCGCTTCCTCTCATCCCTCCCTTTAAGCTTCCGCATTTCATATTATAACTTGTGTGCCTTTACTTTTATAGAGTAGTATTTTGTTAGGATTGGTAATATGTTGCTAAATTTTTTTGGGATGAGGGTTTTACACTAAGGTGAACTGTAGTTACACATCTAGATAGTTTGTTTTAATTTAAGTTTTGTGCAAACTAGTTGGAGCCATAAGTTAAGATTTTAATAGTGCCTAATTCACTCTTTCCTCCTCTTAAGCTAAAGCACCCGATCACTTTCAGCGACTTAGCTACTGGCGGCTTCTGTTGCAGTCGCAGGATTCTCCGAAAATAGCCGGCCGCTTTGACCATGTCATTCCCAGGCTCCGTGAGCTGCCGAGACATGCGTACCATAGTGGCATAGTCACGCTTCAAATCTTGTGTGCTGACAACAGCTCTGAGCCTCAGCTAGGAAGTCACACGAGCCCGAGCCTAAGCGTGCGCGTGAGAGAGCCGAGTGAGCGAGAAAGCGTCGCGGGACTGCGGGAGCGGCGACCCACTCTGTTGGCCACGTGGCAGAAATCTAGACTAGGTCCTCACAGTCAACAGTGGCGGAGGGGGAAGCTAATTGTAGAGGAGCCTATTTCAGAAAGCAAGTGAAATTCAGTTCAACAATTCAAAAATAATAATTATATATACATATATTATATATATAATTGGTCATATATTACAAAATACAAGTGGTCATGACAATTCACAAGTGATCTAGAGAATTTCTACCGAGGGGGGGGCGGACGGCGGAGCCCAATTTCGCCTAGGCTCCGCCCTACTGGCAGAGAGGTCTTTGAGGACCGTCCTCGTTGAATTTTCTTCCCACAAAAAGCTCTAAACATAACAGCCCGCTTCATATACAGCTGGCCCAATCGGCCCAAAAGAAAACCCGCCCACCAGCCGCGTTGTTTTCGTTCTCTCATCATTTTCCTTCTTTTCTTAACGGAACGATTTTCTTAACCCACTTTCAGTAGGGAGTGTAATCATAAAGTTACGATGATGACACCTATCTTATATCCTATGACACTCCTTTCTCTCTAATGCTATATCAGCAAATATAGGTCCTGTTTAGTTCCCACCCCATAAACGCAAAAACACAAATTTTTGCGATGGAATCTTGCTAATTTGAATTACTAAATAAAGTCTATTTACAAAACTTTTTACATAGATGGGCTGTAAATCGCGAGACGAATCTAATGAGCCTACTTAATCCATGATTTGCAACAGTAATGCTACAGTAACCATCTGTTAATTATTGATTAATCATGGATTAATTAGCATCATTAGATTCGTCTCGCGATTTACAACCCATCTGTGTAAAAAGTTTTGTAAGTAAACTTCATTTAGTACTTCAAATTAGTAAGATTTCATTTAGTACTTCAAATTAGTAAGATTACATCGCAAAATAATTTTGTGTTTACATGACGACGAACTAAACACGGCCTTAGTGTTCATAACATTTCCGTAATACCTCATTAAAATTGCGTCCCGCTCCGGCCACCCCTGGCCCCCGTCGCGTCGCGCCAGTACCTATCCTATTTCCGTGTTTGACCCGCCGCAGCGGCCATCCCCCAAGCGTGCGCTCCTGGCCCTTCCCAAAATATTCCGTACATCCATCACACGTCCTATCTAGTCGCGCCACGCCGCCGCCATGTGCGAAGACTCTAGTCTCCGTCAGGCTCAGGCATCTCCGGCCGTTCGCGTCATCGTCGTCCGTCCTGTGCTTAGTCTCGTTATTATTTATCATCATCATCAGCTAAGGTTCAAGTATTAACAGTGGAAAACTTTGTACATATTTTGCTTCCTACTATAATGCATAAGCAGAGCACCAGCTATATTCCTCTAATTAACAGTGGAAAGTGCTAAAATTTGTACGAATAAGATTTAACAACTTGCAAATAGATGAGTGTTGAAGGAGATGAGTACTAATAGCTAACATTTAACACTTGGTGACGATAAAAATCTAGTGATCGGACCTCACACGCGAGGACCAGTGCCGACTGCCGAGCCAGTCTCTTCGACACGTTTTTTTAAAAAAAAAACGGTGTCAACAACACTCAACTCTCGGCCTTTCAAACAGGCTCTAATTTGCTGGGAGTCTAATCAAATTCACAAATTGCTTGCGTGAAGGTTATGAAGGTATACATCATCACGTACGAAATTGTCACAATTTTTTCTACAGCACTTTTTGGCCTGGAATCGAGATGAACCACTTGTAAGTTGAATCGAGGTCCAGAAAAGCGGAATCGGCCATAAATAGACGTACAGAATCGAAAGAAGAGATAGATTACTGCACAAGTGCACATGATAGCTCCCCTGCTTACCCTCTCTGTAGTCTGTACACACCTAGCACCAGCCCAACACTGATCGATCGATACTCCAGCAGATCACGATCACGATAGCGCCAGCCAACCTTTGCCTATCTCTTATTGCCTAAGTAGTACGGTAACAAATAAATCCCAAAGAACTAAACAAACACAGTAATTAAACTAATTAAGCAGACCAGCAGCTCGATCAGCTTGGTTGCTAGGAGCTGCGGCCCGCGCTTCTCTTCTCCGATATCCACTGCTTGTACTGGTCGAAGAACTCCTTGTTCTCCTTCTCCAGCTCCTTCCACACTGCGCTCGTTCACAGGCGATTCACATGAGGGTTAGTTCATCAGAATTAGAATTACAGCTGGATGGGAAAATTAGTGGTGCTTGGTTGCCGGACCTGTGGAGGTGACGACGGGCTGGACGTCGGCGCGCTTGGCCAGCGCCTCCATGCACTCCTCCATGCTCATCCCGAACGTCATGCACCTCTCAATCAGGTGCTGCACCTGCGACAACCACCGCAAATTACTCCTGACCTTTCCTAAGAACACGGAGACGAGTGCAGTCTCTGTACATATACAGGAATGGATAGATGGTCATCAGTTACCGTGTGGATGTAAGAGGCAGGGTTGGAGTCGTCTCCCAACGCCATGGATCCTTTCTTGTTATAAAGCAACACTGGATTTTAAATAAAAAAAAGCTACTACACTAGCCAGCGTCTTGTTGGCCTTTCTCTCTTTCGTCTTCCTCCTGGTTGCCTCGCTTCAGCAAGCAAGTCTATGGCTGCTCGCAATCTGACTCTGTGTGTGACGATAAGGCGTGCAGAGTCGACAGGGGAGGATCCTATATATACATGCGCCACGGATGAGGACACCGCCCCCCGCCCGCCGCCTCGCTGGGACGAGTCCACGGCGCCTCCCGCCCCCGCGACGGGGCTGAGGCGTGAACCGCGCGCACGGAGGGGGCGCCCGGTAAAGCGGGGCGGGGCGTTCACGTGGGCGCGGGGCGGCGATTGGTGGAGCGGAGATTGGAAAGCGACGTGGCAAATATCTTTCGTCCCCCGCCCCCGGTTTATGCCGGCGGGCCCCTCCGGCGAGGAAGCCGCCAGGTGGTCAGGTGGACATGCACCTCGCGCCTTCACGTGCCACCTGGCCCCGCCGGCCCGCCACGCCGCGACTGTGCTCGGCCCGGCACCGGTTGTCCGGGATCCTCTCTGCGATGTGCGAACTCTGAACTCTCGTTCCTTTCACCTAGAAAAGAACTCTGAACTATGGGCGAAAGTGCGAGATCTCAGTGGCAGCGACTCGGCACAGCACAGTGGCATAGGCAACGGCGGCGGCGCAACGGATCCCGCCGCAGCCACTGTGCGACACGGGACCTCGCAAGTGGCCGAGCGGACAAAAGGGCAGCGTGGGGCCGTGGCCCGGCCGACGCGTAGCCCGGGTAGTTGTCTACATGGCGGAGCACCTGTCGCGCATGCACGGCGCCTACGCAGCATGCCTGCCTGAGTCCGGATCTCATCTTCTATCCCTATCCCATCTTCCTTTCTCCGGCTCTCTCCGGAGTCCGGATGACTGGATCTGGAAGGGACGAGGCCGGCGTCGCGGTCATGCTCCTGCACACGGACAGAAAGCTGCGGCGGGCCTACAAGCTCCGCTCCCGCTGCCCGGGCGGCCGGGCCGGAAGTACCGGATCCGGCGTCCGCGGCGAGGAGCAGCGACGCACCCGTGCGCATCGGATCAGATCAGCGAGGCACGAAGGTAGATCGGTCGAGCCGCGCCCTGCAGGCTGCAGCACCGTTCGCACAGGCACAGCCCAAGGGCATGGCTGATGGGGGCTATTCGGGTCACTCGCGTGATGCTGAATGGATCCAGCACAGAAGGGTTTAGGGGTAGCGCCCGTACATTCTTCTGGGTGGAATAAATTGTTTCGTTGAAAAAAATCTATTAGAATAAAAATTAAAGCTTATTTAGTTGGGTCCGGTTTTACCCTTAAAAATATTCCACTAAAGCAAATTTAAATAATTCTATTGAAACAAAATGAAAGAATATTTTTTTATTGGAACATGCATAAGAAAAAAAAATAAAAAACTGGATCTTAAATCCACCAGTGGGCAGGGCGTCGTGGGCCTCTCGTACCCTTGTGTCTGAAAAGACTGCTGGGCCTCACCAAGCTTGGGCCCGTTTAGTTTCCAAAAAAATTCACACATTATCCGTCACATCGAATCTTCGATACATGCATAAAGTATTAAATGCAATTGAAAAAATAACTAATTACACAGTCTAACTGATTACCACGAGACGAATCTTTTAAGCCTAATTAGTCTATAATTTGACATTATTTGTCAAATAACAACGAAATGTGCTACAGTGCCAAAATCCATACTTTTCACCAACTAAACACACCTTTGGGAAAACCTCAAGGGTGGCCCGTTAAGTCCTTGCGCTAGAGAGCCCAAATGCCTGAGAACTTCGGCCCGTTTAATACTCAGTATTTGCTTGAGCCAGGCTAAACCAAGGGTATGAGATTACAAGTTTATTAGGATCCGGATTATAATCTCAAAAAAAATATCAAGATTAAATTAAACTCGAATACACATATCCAGTATTACAAGGTTGGGTTTCGCAAAAAAAAAAAAAGTATTCAAGGTTGGGATTTATTTCAGGTATACGCGCCCAGTAGCATTTTCACATCAAAACAAATAAATTGCTATGGTATTGATCAGGAAAAAAAATGCTTGTCTTTGTCCCCCTTGGAAAGAAATGATTTCTTGATATAAGAGCAACTCCAACAGTTTAATTTTTCTCTTTCCCCTTTCCACTTTTTCTCAATATAGGGGATTGATGGTGAAAAAATATATTCCAACATATTGATTTTCCATCTCCCTTTCCATTTAATTTTTTCTCAATCACCAATATTATCTCTCCAATCCCCAATAGAAAGAGGAGAAATAGAGTCTCCCTTTCCTCTTCGTCGCCTCCCTCTGTCGCCTTGAGGTTGTGCCGCCAGGGCCGCAATACTGCAGGGATCTGCATGCCATAGTGAATGATTCATCTCCTCGGATCAGGCACAACCTGGCGACGACGATAAGTTTCTTTCAGAGTGCAGAGTTTGTTTCAGACAAGGTCCTTGCAGGGTCATCGCAGGTTAAGATTTCAGAACAAGAAATAGCAGGGCACTGAATCTAAGAGCAAAACATGGCCTGGGTACTGTTTCAATTATTTTTCGAGAAGTATTGACACTGAACCTAAACCTGGATATGAGATACAGAGATAGTGCCTTTTATTTGTCAGAGCATTGCTATCTGCAACATGGATAGACTAGGCAAAATCAAGAGCCATCATCTGCAGCCTGATAGCAGGATGTATTTGCCACAAATGCTCAACTGTGCTGCTGGCGTTCTTGCTACTGCTTGCTGCTGGCATCAAGGCTGCACGCTCCCTGCTGTGCTGCGATGGATGAGCTTGCTCTGTGCGTTTTCTGCCTACGTGCTTGCCAGCTGCTCTGCCTGCTTGATGCGCGAGAGCGCCACCGCTTGCCGTCCGCCGCTGCGTGGACAAAACCTGGCCTGGCTCTTGGCTCGCATGCTGCGCGCGCTGCAGTGTGCAGTCCGCACCTCGGCTCCTGGGCACTCGCGCGTCCCTGCCGCGCGCGCGTGCCTGGCACCGCTGGCCACAAGGGAGCAGACGAGGGCGCGGCGGCTCCTCACCCTGCTCGCCGACGGACGGGGAAAGGAACATGAGGGGAGGGAAGGGGAAAGGAAGTGAAGAAGATGTGACAATGACAAGTTGACCCCATGTGGCAGAAGGGGGAAAGGGAAAAGAAAAATATCTAACTGCTCGAGCACTTCTCCCCTATAAGTTGAAAGTTGGAAAAATAATTTCCCTATATGGTCAGAAAGGGAAAAGGGAAAAGGATTTCCCTTTCACCTTTCCCCCTCCTGTCACATGAGTTCAACTTGTCATTGTCACATCTTCTTCACTTTCTTTCCCCTTCCCTCCCTCGTTCCATTTCTGTCCATATCGAAAAGTGCTCCGGCAGTTAGATTTTTTTCCCTTTTCCCCTTCCTGCCACGTGGGGTCAACTTGTTATTATCACATCTTCTTCACTTTCTTTCCCCTTTCCCTCCCTTTGTGTTCCTTTCCCCGTCCGTCAGCGAGCAGGGTGAGGAGCCGCCGGCGCCCTCGTCTGCTCCCTTGTGGCCAGCGGTGCCAGGCACACGCGCGCGGCAGGGACGCGCGAGCGCCCAGGAGCCGAGGCGCGGACTGCACACTGCAACACACAGCACGCGAGCCAAGAGACAGGCCAGGTTCTGTCCACGCAGCGGCCGGCGGCAAGCGGTGGCGCTCTCGCGTAGCAAGCAGGCAGAGCAGCTGGCAAGCACGTAGGCATAAACGCACAGAGCAAGCTCATCCATCGCAGCACAGTAGGGGCGTGCAGCCTTGATGCCAGCAGCAAGCAGTAGCAAGAACGCCAGCAGCACAGTTGAGCATTTTTGGCAAATACATCCTGCTATCAGACTGCAGATGATGGCTCTTGATTTTGCTTAGCCTATCCATGTTGCAGATAGCAATGCTCTGACAAATAAAAAGCACTATCTCTGTATCTCATATCTAGGTTCAGGTTCAGTGTCAATACTTCTCGAAAAATAATTGAAACAGTACCCAGGCCATGTTTTGCTCTTAGAGCCCGTTTAGTTACCAAAAATTTTCACCCAAAAATTTTTACCTCCCCTTTAAACACATGCATGTAGTATTAAATATAGTTAAAAAATAAAGCTAATTGCACAGTTTGAATGCACACGACGAGACGAATTTTTTGAGCCTAATTAGTGCATAATTAGCCATAAGTGCTACAGTAACCCACATGTGCTAATGATGCGGTCAAAGGCCTCAAAAGATTCGTCTCACGGTTTCCAATTGAGTTCTGAAATTAGATTTTTAATTAGTGTCCGAAAAACCCTCCCGACATCTGGTCAAACAGTCGATTTGACATCCAAAAATTTTCATTTTGGGAACTAAACAGCCCCTTAGATTCAGTGCCCTGCTATTTCTTGTTCTGAAATCTGAACCTGTGATGACCCTGCAAGGACTCTGTCTGAAACAAACTCTGCACTCTAAAAGAAACTTATCGTCTCGCCAGGTTGTGCCTGATCCGAGGAGATGAATCATTCACTATGACATGCAGATCCCTGCAGTATTGCGGCCCTGGCGGCACAACCTCAAGGCGACGGCGGGAGGCGACGAACAGGAAAGGGAGACTCCATTTCTCCCCTTTCTATTGGAGATTGGAGAGATAATAATGAGGATTGAGAAAAAATAAGGGGAAAGGGAGATGGAAAATTAATCTGTTGGAATAGGATTTTTCACCATCAATCTCCTATATTAAGAAAAAATGAAAAAGAGGAAAGGAAAAAATCAAACTACAGTTGCTCTAAGACTTTACATATTTCTAACCCCTTAACACAAGACACGTGTTCAAAGAGAAGAAAAGCTGAAAGCACCTGATTCTCCGGTCAGGTCGTGAGGGTGGAATTAGAACTAACATCGCAGAATCACGTGTTTGAATCAATTGAATGAATCAGAAAAAACGAATTGCCAGATGGCAATTCTATAAGGTTGTTCCTTCATGTGTATAAAACGGCGGGCACCTAGCGGCGGGCAAAGCTTCTAGAAGGATGGTCCAAATCGGGGGTCTAGAATCTAGAGGCGGGCACCTAGCGGCGGAATTATCGCTCGTTCCCCGGCGGCGCTGCCTGCCTGGGTCGTCAATGACCGTTGCTATCAGCCGCTGCTAGGTCGCAGTCAACAGGGCGACAGCGTGGAGACCGAATAATTCTACGGCTACCCAACCCAACTACACTCGCAAGTACCACTACCGGCATTGGGTCTTGTTTGGTTCGCGGGCACTATTTCTAGCGCATACAAGCGGAGAAAAGAATCTTACTCCCTCCGTTTCAAAATAAATGCAATTCTATGATTCAAAATTTGTCCTAACAACCACAAAAGACAAGAGTCTCGGAAACTTCTCGTACAAAAAACAAGCAAATGTCTTGATTTTTCTTACAAAAGACAAAGGACAATTAGGAATCATTGATTTACGTGTTCGATCCTAAAATTACATTTATTTTGGGACGGATGGAGTACATGCATAAAGTACAGAATGAAGTCTATTTGCAAAATCTTTTCAGAAATGAGTATAACTTTTTGCGACGAATCTAATAATGGTAATTAATCGATGATTGGCTACAATAATGCTACAGTAACAGTCCTCTAATTACGTGGTCAAAGGCTTTATTAGATTTTTCAAGGTTCCTAGCGCTGGAGTTCTAGAGTTGGTTTTGTAAACTGACTTAGTTTGACACCATAATTAGCGGTCAAAGTTAGCTACAGTTCCTAGCGCTAGGGAACCAAATAGAGCCTTGGTATAGTGTAACTGGTACTATATGTATGATGTGAGATGCTAATATTATTCTAAGTTAATCGTAGCTTTCTCATTATTATTATGTTTTCATTTGTCGTACATCGGTTTATCCATTTTGCATGGTGTGATCTCTTTGTGTAAATATATATCAAATGCACTATATGCATCTAAAACATGAAATAATTTAATAGAATTAAATGAACAAGGAGTGAAACAACTGTATGGATAAGAAAATGCCCCTTATTTCAAGATCACATTTTAAGATGCATCCGTTTCTTTGTTGTAAACTCTCTTCGTTTCTTCAAATGTACACAGAACGTAAACATTTGTGGATTATTCACATGCATATATATGTAGACAAATATATTTTGTCTATTGAACATAGCGGGCATCACTTTTTAGGTTTAGTTTGTTTATTTAATTAGTTGTCGCATCGAATATTCGGATATAAATTTGAATGTTGAGATGTGAACTTAATATAAAAATAATCACATAAGTTGCAACTTAACTCTAGATGAATCTATTAAGTATAATTAATGCACAACTAGCGGATGATTACTGTAGCAATTAGTGATCAAATTATGGACTAATTAGACTTAATATGTTCGTCTCGTGATTACAGTGGCGACTTATGAAATTAGTTTGATAATAAATCTATATTTTTGTATTTAAACAAACGGGACCTTAATCCCTCGGCCTTATGTCCAAACTTCCTCTCATGTCACATTCTTTTTTTTTTTTTGAGACCACTCTCATGTTAGTATGTCACATTCGGGAACAGCACCACTCTCATGTACGTTGGGGCTGTTTCCGAAAGCTAGCTGCCACAGGTCACCTCCACATGAACCAACAACGGCGCCTCCAATTCCGTGTGTCCCTAGCAGCCCAGGAAAGCTACACAACACAGCTCATGCCACCAGGCGCCGGCGGGCCCCGCCATCTTCGTTCTTCGATGCCCACGAGACCTTTCCGCACCAATCCCGCCCGTCAATTCTAAACGCCCCCGCGAAAACATTTTCCACACGCCACACGGAACACGTAACTCCCCGTCTCCCCCGCTCTCTCGCTGTCAGCGCTGGCCCACCGAGCCGTACTCGCCCCCAGCCCAGACCACTCTGCCACCGCCAAGCGGGCCCGCCGCCACTCACGCCAGCCCGCTTTACACCAAACCCCAGGCTGAAAGGGCCACCGCCAGGTGGGCCCCGCCCATCACACCACAATCACAAGCACAGGTCCCCTTCTCCCTCGCCTTTCCTACCCGCACGCCAGAAGAGAACGAACTCCACTGCGCGCACACCATCCCACCGCCGCGCGCCGCGTCTTCTCCGGCGACGAGCCGCCGCCAGCCGCTCGCCGCCGAAGAGAGCTCCGCGCGGCGCGGCGTACTCTCGTGTGGGAGACGCTGCCGAATTTCTCTGACCAGGTCGTCGTTGCCGTGTTCCGCCGAGAAGAGATTTTTTTATTAAAGGGGCTCTCCTTTGCGGGGCACTGGCTTGGCCTCTCGGAGTCTAGTTTATTTTGGAGGCGGCTCGAGGCTCGCTTCGGAAGCGACCAGGTCGCCGCCGTAGCCGCCGCTTCCCGTCGTCGCCGTCTCGGGGCTAGCCGTAGTGATGAGCTTCGCCGGATCCTAGGGTTTTGAATTTGACGGCTTCTTCGAGCTGCGCAAGGCTTCGAGGGGAAGATGGTGCCGACGGGGCTGTTCGGGTGGGCGTCGCCGCACGTGCAGCCGCTCACGCCCGTGTCCGAGGTCTCCGAGCCGCCGGAGTCGCCGTCGCCGTACGGGGACGGGCCGGCGGGGGATGCGGGCGTGGGGGCGAGGGAGGGGGAAGGCGCTGGCGCCGGCGAGGAGGAGGTGGAGGAAGACGAGGTCGAGCCGCCGCCCGCGGCCGTGTCTTTCTGGAGGCTTTTCGAGTTTGCCGATGGGGTTGACTGGGCACTCATGGCTGCTGGGGCGCTCGCTGCTGCCGCGCATGGTGCGGCGCTCGTTGTGTACCTACACTACTTTGGGAGAGCCCTGAATTTGCTCGACTCTGAGCGGGTTGAGTCGGCTCTCCATGGGCGCAGCAATGAGCTGCTCCACCGATTTAAGGAGGTAAGCTGATGCTTCTGATGCATGCCACTTAATTGTACAAGAGTAGTTGCATTTTCGATTTACTTGGATGGATGCTTGAAATGTTTAATTTTTTATGGTGGATTAGCTTTTCTCTTGTAATGCCATTCTCAGAAGACAATTCAAATCTTCCTGTCAATTAGCTACAGAGTCGAATTTTGTACTTTGGGGGCTTGGAATTTCTCAAAAATTGTAAGATATTCAGGTCGCTTTGGTTACATTTAAATTGCATTTGAAATATTAGGGTTAGGAGGGTTTCAAACCGCACATGTTTGCTGCACTGCACTTTTTAAGGAGGTAAAGCCGATCCTTCTGATGCATGCCACTTAATTCTAAAAGAGTTGTTACATTTTCAATTTAGATGGAAGGATGTTTGGAATGTTTATATTTTTGTGGTGGACTACTGGAAATGTACGTGCCTGGCACGTGTTTTAAAAATCCAAGAAATAAAATATTTATATTATATATAAGACACAGCAGACAAACCAACTCTTCTTTTGTCTAAAATAGTTTAACCATGTAGTGATCTAAAATAAGATATTTATTTCTGGATGAAGTGAAGTGAGCTGGAATGCACCGAACCAACAAATCCTACCACCGCTACTACGCTAACCTTAGCACCATGAGGTCGTGCCATAGTATCATCCAAGCGGAGGAAAATAACGGATGATACGGATTCTATTCTGCTTTCCATTGGTAAAATGAACCAAGGTGGTGTCCTTTTGTTCTAGAGATGGGTTATGTTCCATGTTCTTTCGTTTAGGCTATCCGCAGCACCTTATATACACGAGCTATATATAACATATCTAAAGGAAAGTATCCACACTTCAATCAATCAATCACTTAATTAGATATTTCCATAAACAATGCAATAAGAAAGGAAATGCATGCCCATCCACTCAATCAGTTGTACGTTAAAGATGCTTCCTTTTTGCACACTACCAGTCATAGTCGTAAGAATGATCGATTATGTACCAAAGGATTCCATCAGTCAATCGCTTAATTTAATATTTCCATAAGCAACACAATAAGAAAGGAAATGCATTATCTCTCCTAATTGCTGATTGTAGCTTTTCCATATGAGACCCATGATTATTGGCCGCGTCCTCTCTTGCCATGATCAATTAATGTTAATATTTTCCTAAATTAACGTTGACATTGCCTAAATATCTCATCAAATATGATGGGTGGGTATGCTGGGTACGTAGCAGAGCCGTGGTGAGAAAAGTTAGAGGTTTTGGGTGGAAACATTTTAGAAATAGCTGTTTTTATCTATCCACCATCTTGAGACCTGCGGTGTGGGGCCATCTGTGAGGGGTAAGGGTGGTCCACTTTTATAGTATAGATATATTCTGCCATAATGCCATTCTCAGAATACAATTAAAATTTTGCTATCAATTAGCTACAGATGTTTCTTGCACTTTGGGGACTTGTCAGTTCTAAAAAATTGTAGGATATAGGTTGCTTCGCTTACTTTTGCTTTCACGGGGTCCTCTAGTAGGAAGTTCCAATTGCACATATTTTTGAACTGCATGTTCTTAATTGCAGTTTCATAGCTCAAGTTAACATTTCAAATCGGTGCATTTTCATTTCGTTTCTAATGCATAGTTTTCAACATAATTGTAAGTGGTGGTTTGGGGTGTGTTTGGTATCGCCTGTGGTTAAAGTTCTGGGTGCCTGCTGCTGCTGGGTGGCACGTTGTGGGATTGTGTGCAAGCTGCGGCAGATAATGTAGGAGTGAAGTAGCCCATGGTTTAAATGTTAGTTGTGTTTTATGAAATTGGCCATTTAAAAATTTATGTTGAGGTTGATGCTGGATGGTCTCATTGGTCTGAAGGATGCCATGGTCTAAAGGCTCCTATCAGTCTGAGCTGTGTTGCTTAGCTTTGTTAATACATTAGGGGAAAGGGTTACACCAATGGATGTCTCATAGTTGATCATTATTGTTGTATCCATAGTGTAATTTGAACGTTATCAAAGAACTTCTGTATTAAGCACCAATATGAGTTCTTTTGTACTCTGTTTATTTTGTTTCTGAAAGGTTTCCCGGAATATCCTGTAGCTGCACTTAGTAATATCCATTTTGGAAATTTTCTTGCAAACAAGGGAAGTGAGGCAGCCAAGTGTTGTACTCAGTCTTGTCGTTTATGGCCACCCATTTATTTACTTGATATTTCAGTGTTTCAAGTTGTTCCATTCTGCTCACACCCAAATTTCAGTCCTACTCCCTCCAAATAGGTGCGGCCATTTCTTATAGCCACTCTTCCTCCAAACAGGCGCAATTGTTAGGGATGTAACTAGAAAATGTTAAAAAAAGAGGGAGGGGGGAGGGGAGGGGGGGGGGGGGTTCATAAGTAGCTACATTTTCTCTACCGAAGGGGCCAAATATTAACTTATAAACTAATTTAGCATGAAAATGCATATATAGTTATATACATAAGGGTGTAGATGAAGTATGAGGGGCCAAGGGGCCCCCATGTGGTAGCTCCATCCCTGGTGACCTAGCACTTCTCTCATGTCACCTCCCTCGCACTTTCCCTTATTCTTGAATCCATATCTTGCAATCTTACAATTTTAACATCTACATGTTGCAGCATGCCTTGTATATCGTCTATATAGCTGCTGGTGTTTTCATCGCAGGATGGATAGGTAAAACTCGAGTTCTGTTCTCACTCGGCACAAACACACATTCCTGATTATTTTAATTCTGCAGAGGTATCATGCTGGATTCTCACTGGGGAACGGCAGACTGCTGTCATCAGATCAAAATACGTCCAGGTTTTACTAAACCAAGACATGAGCTTCTTTGATACATATGGTAACAACGGTGATATAGTCAGTCAAGTGCTCAGTGATGTATTGCTCATTCAGTCAGCTATAAGCGAAAAAGTAAGTTTAAAGAGTGTGCCTGGAATTATGATCCGCAGAGTGAACCCACTTTTAGAGTCTTCTAACGACTGAGTCCTTTGTAGGTTGGGAACTACATACACAATATGGCTACATTTATTGGTGGTCTCATTGTTGGCCTTCTCAATTGTTGGCAAATAGCACTTCTAACTCTTGCCACTGGACCCTTGATAGTTGCAGCAGGAGGAATATCTAACATATTCCTTCATAGGCTGGCTGAAAACATTCAAGATGCATACGCCGAAGCGGCTAGCATTGCTGAACAGGTTGCTACCTTTATCCAATCTGCCAAGCTTTCTTATCTTTTTTTAAGTATACACCAACCTAAGCTGCTGTCAGATACATTGCTCATGGCCGGTGTATCTCTTATACTGATAGTGTTGTTTCAGACGGCAGCTATTCTGCAGTTTGGATTTGTAGATTATACATTCATTCTGGTTTGGTGCAATTAATAAGGTCAAATATGGCTAGTTGCCAAAGGCCTGCTATCGTAGTGGTAGCATCGCTGGAGGCACTCCCCAGAGGTCCTGGGTTCGATCCCCCTCGGGGGCGAATTTCAGCTCTGGGGTTAAAAAAACTCCCTCGCTTGTCCCACGTCCAAAGCACTGTGGAGCCCGGCCTAACTCACAAGGCGACGGGCCCCTGTGTACGGGTGGGGCAGGGGTTCGGGGGTTTTCTTGGCCTGCTGTGAGAAGGTCATTCTACCTCTCAAACAATGCCATGGGGGCGGTCTCACCCCCCGCAGGTCAAGTTTTTTTTTTAAATATGGCTAGTTCTAATGGGAACATGTGCATGTACAGGCCGTCTCATACATCAGGACACTGTATGCTTTTACAAATGAAACTCTTGCGAAGTACTCCTATGCTACCTCACTTCAAGCCACACTGAGATATGGAATTTTGATAAGCCTTGTCCAAGGAATTGGCCTTGGATTTACATACGGACTTGCCATTTGCTCTTGTGCTTTGCAACTTTGGGTTGGAAGACATCTGATACATAAAGGAAAAGCTGATGGTGGTGAAGTTGTGGTAGCTTTATTCTCTGTAATTCTGAGCGGCCTGTAAGCATCTAAATTATACAGTTTTTGCTGCTGCTTTTTTTTTCAGTCATGTATAGCCTTATCTTTGTCTCTTTTTGAATTTGTAGTGGTTTGAATCAAGCAGCTACAAACTTCTATTCATTTGAGCAAGGACGCATTGCTGCATATAGACTATATGAGATGATTAGTCGTTCAACTTCCAGCACGAATCAAGAAGGGATCACCTTACCCCAAGTGCAGGGGAATATTGAATTTAGAAATGTGTATTTTAGTTACCTGTCTCGTCCAGAAATTCCAATATTAAGTGGATTCTTCCTCACTGTACCGGCGAGAAAAACTGTTGCACTTGTTGGTAGAAATGGCTCAGGGAAAAGCAGTATAATTCCTCTGATGGAGAGATTCTATGACCCAACATTAGGTAAGAACACTGAAAAGCACCTTTTGTTTTCCGCATTGATTCGTCCATTTAAAAGGCTACTCTTTTTATGTTTTCAGGTGAAGTTCTTTTGGATGGTGAAAACATAAAAAATTTGAAAATAGAATGGTTAAGAAGCCAAATTGGTCTGGTGACACAAGAACCAGCTTTATTGAGTTTAAGCATTCGGGAAAATATTGCTTATGGAAGATCTGCTACCTTTGATCAGATAGAAGAGGCAGCAAAGACTGCCCATGCCCATGGGTTCATCTGTTCGCTTGAAAAGGGGTATGAAACCCAGGTAATGGAATTATGGAAGTACCATACATCTTATCATCTATCTGGGCTAGGCTGGTCAGGCATTGAGGCTCTGGTACTCACTTTTATGAATTCTGTAGGTTGGTCGAGCTGGTATAGCACTCACTGATGAACAAAAGATCAAAATTTCAATTGCCCGTGCTGTGCTTTCGAATCCATCCATTCTGTTGCTTGATGAGGTCACGGGAGGACTTGATTTTGAAGCTGAAAAGGCTGTCCAAGAAGCATTAGATGTTCTCATGTTGGGAAGATCAACCATTATAATTGCTAGACGTCTTAGCCTCATTAAAAATGCTGATTACATAGCTGTAATGGAGGAGGGTCATCTTGTTGAAATGGGTACACATGATGAACTACTGAACTTAGATGGCCTTTATGCCGAGCTTTTAAGGTGTGAGGAAGCAACAAAACTTCCCAAAAGGTAATGCTTTTTTTTCTCGTAGATAATATCCACCACATGGTGTAAGCATACCTAAGTACTTGTGCAACCAAACTTTAGATCCAAACTTTAGATCCAGCATTGTTAGCTACAGCATTAATTGAATACTACCATTCTGAAGAGATATTGCTTAACCCTTTGTGTTTACTTCATGACTCTGCATTCCATGCTATCAGCTGCAATTGCATAATTTGATTTAGTCGCCCTATTAATCCTATCTTGATCCATGTCAGGATGCCTACCAAGAATAGCAGGGAGCGTAAGTCACTCCAAATTGAGGACGCATCAGTGAGCCAATACTTTCAAGAATCATCTTCTCCTAAGATGACAAAATCACCTTCACTTCAAAGAACACATGGAATGCTTCAGTTTTGGCGATCAGATACCAACAGAAACTCACATGATTCACCAAAGGACCGAAGTCCACCTTCAGAACAAACTGTGGACAATGGGCTCCCTATGGTTGCAATTGAAGCTGAAAGAGTGCCTTCCATCAAGAGACAAGATAGTTTTGAAATGAAACTGCCTGATCTTCCGAAAGTTGATGTCCATCCTATACAACGGCAGTCATCTAAGAATTCAGAACCTGACTCGCCCATATCTCCTCTTTTGACTTCTGATCCTAAGAATGAGCGTTCACATTCACAAACTTTTAGCAGACCACAGAGTGAACGAGATGATACGAGTTCTGAGCAGAGTGAACTGGATGAGGTTCAGCACCAGAAACCTCCATCCTTTTGGCGTCTTGCATCACTTAGTATTGCTGAATGGCCTTATGCACTTTTGGGTACAATTGGTGCTGCTATATTTGGCTCGTTTAATCCTCTGCTTGCTTACACAATAGCACTTATTGTGTCAGCATACTATCGTATAGAAACCAATGATATGCGCCATGAAGTGAACAGGTGGTGTTTATTCATAGTCGGCATGGGTGTTATTACAGTGTTTGTCAACTGGTTGCAACATTTCTATTTTGGAATAATGGGGGAGAAGATGACTGAGCGCATAAGAAGGATGATGTTCTCTGGTAATTGCAACCTGCATGCTTATACACTTTTCTCGTATTTTGCTACAATCTTGGAGTTAGTTTTTATCTTATGGAGTTTTAAGACTTATTCATATTTATGATTTATTTGACAGCAATGCTGCGCAATGAAGTTGGATGGTTTGACAAAGATGAGAACAATGCTGATACACTGTCCATGCGCCTGGCAAATGATGCTACATTTGTCCGTGCTGCCTTCAGTAACCGACTCTCCATCTTTATACAAGACACTGCTGCAGTATCTGTGGCTCTTCTTATTGGAATGTTGTTGGCATGGCGGGTGGCACTAGTTGCACTTGCAACTTTACCAGTTCTTGTTATCTCTGCTATTGCACAGGTAATAAAGTCTTTTGGTTTGTCTGCTATCCCATGAAAAAGTTGGTATGTTAACATAAATCTGTCACCTGTCCTTGGAATTGTTGCATAATTGAATATTTGTTTCGTTGGAGGTTTGATTGGAAAAACATCAAATTGTTGCATAATTGAATATTTGTTTCGTTGGAGGTTTGATTGGAAAAACATCAAATAATAGCAATGATGTGATAATACATCGGAAAGGAAATATTTTCATAAGTTGTGATCAACAAAGCCTGGTTAGACTACGGATTATTTGGTCTTATTGTATACAATACGATTTGAGCATAAGAAAACCCTTCTGGAGGCTTCCAAAATTGAGTGCTTGCCTTAGCATGTACTTCACTTTGAAGCTTGCTTGTGTAAGATCAAATAGTCTGTAAAAGCTTACCAAACACGTCGAAGTTTAAACTCTAAAAATATTACTTTTCACGTTAGTTAAGGCTTCATGGCAATTCCCTACATGTTCTACCCCTCTCAATGAAAATGGACTATATGTGGGTAGTATCAGATATTGAAAGTTTTATATTACGCAACTTGCTCTTAGAAGTATAGCTTGTTCATGTCATATTCCACATGTTATAACTGTAGCACATAAGTGCACTGTCAAATCTCTTAAAGCATCAATAAATCCTGTTGCAGAAATTGTGGCTTGCTGGTTTCTCAAGAGGAATCCAGGAGATGCATAGAAAGGCTTCGTTAGTACTTGAAGATGCAGTACGGAACATATACACTGTAGTAGCATTCTGTGCTGGGAACAAGATAATGGAACTCTACAGATTACATCTTGGAAAGATACTGAAGCAAAGTCTTGTGCAAGGATTGGCTATAGGCTTCGGCTTTGGTCTCTCACAGTTTCTTCTTTTTGCCTGCAACGCTCTACTTCTTTGGTACACTGCTTTTTCAGTTGACCGGCAACGTCTGACAATAGCCACAGGACTGAAAGAGTACATTCTCTTTTCATTTGCATCATTCGCATTGGTGGAGCCTTTTGGACTTGCACCTTACATACTTAAAAGGAGGAAATCTCTTGTGTCAGTGTTTGAAATTATTGACCGTGAGCCAAAGATTGATCCTGATGATACCACTGGCTTGAAACCACCCAATGTCTATGGAAGTATTGAATTCAAGAATGTTGATTTCTCTTATCCTGCTCGCCCTGAAATTCTTGTGCTGAGCAATTTTAACCTTAAAGTTAGTGGTGGGCAAACAGTTGCAGTAGTAGGGGTCTCTGGATCAGGAAAAAGCACTATTATTTCTTTGATCGAGAGATTCTATGACCCGGTTTCTGGCCAAGTTCTACTGGATGGTCGAGATCTGAAGTCATTTAACCTGAGATGGTTGCGAAGCCACATGGGCCTGATTCAGCAAGATCCAGTTATTTTCTCGACGACAATAAGAGAAAACATTATTTATGCAAGGCACAATGCAACAGAGGCTGAGATGAAGGAAGCTGCAAGGATAGCAAATGCTCATCATTTCATTAGCAGCTTGCCACACGGCTATGATACTCATGTGGGGATGAGAGGGGTTGATCTAACACCTGGTCAAAAACAACGGATTGCCATTGCTAGGGTGGTTTTGAAGAATGCACCGATACTGTTGTTGGATGAGGCCAGTTCTGCTATCGAGTCTGAATCAAGTAGAGTGGTACAGGAAGCTCTAGACACTCTGGTCATGGGTAACAAGACGACGATTCTCATTGCGCACAGGGCAGCAATGATGAAGCATGTGGACAACATTGTTGTCCTAAATGGTGGTAGGATAGTTGAGCAGGGTACACATGACTCTCTGATGGACCAGAATGGTCTATATGTTAGATTGATGCAACCCCATTTTGGCAAGGGCCTTCGCCAGCATCGGCTAATGTAATTATGGTTGAGCTTGTTAGGTGTAAATTATCCTAGGGCATGATCAGGTTCCGTTTTGCTCTGTCCAGCCACCCAAGGCCCCTTTCTGGCAGATGAAAATGCTGGAAGTGTCCGCTTGTTGGCGCTGTTTCTGAGTGGAAGGGTGACCTGATCTTGACAAAATTTTAGCTTGAAGATTCAGGTAAGTAACGGTGTTGAAACTGTAGGGAACAGCTTATTCTGGAAATAGTTAGCAAAGTTTGGAGGGCGTTGTAATTGCTGTAATATATGAGTTGCAAACATTCTTTTGGAGGCTCCTGTTCGTGGTTTCTTGCCTCTACATTGGAGGCTAAATAAGCGGTGCAGCGCCACGGGATCGAGCCCGGGCGGGTGCGCTCCCCACCGGGAGGCCGCACCAACCGAGCTATGCTCGGTCTGCCGTTTGTGAGAAGATGTCGTGGCAAATACTCAAATCCTTGTTTCCCTTTTCGTCGATTCGTTTCGGTGTTTTACCGCTGGCATAGCCCTGCACCTGCCCTGATTGGGTGCTGTTTCACCGAACATACAATTTTGGACGCCACAAAACGGTAGCAAATCAATATTTGACGTTTTACATTTCACCAAATGAAACACGCACGATTATGGCGCGCGTAAGTATACCATGACTGAATGAGAGCGTACACTACAGTTAAACGAACGCTGGCGGTCACGCAGTCAGGTCGGAGATCTTGAAAGAGTCCGCGACGACTTTGAGCCTGTTCCGGAGCCTGCTCCACCGTCGTTCGTTCGCGGTCACGATCAGCGTGTAGTACCGACCTGGTAGAAGAACAGAGGTTCATGAGTTCATCTCCCTTTTTTTTTTCAGACTAGCATTGCTTATGATTCTGTGCTTCAGTGGCTTCCTACCGTTTCCAATGGCGACTGTCGCGAACGCGGATACACCGTAGCCCGGAGCCTCCAGATCGTACTCGAACGTCCAGTAGTTCTTGCCATCCACCGTGCGCTGCAAAAACAGTAGGATCAACTGAACACTGAGCTGCAACGCAATAGAACAGTACATATAAAGCAGCGCATAAATTACTCATCATAGTTTCTGCTCAGGCTTGGGCAAATGTAGAGCATCCAATTAAATTAGCAACTCTGTGGACGAGTAAGAAATGTTGATTGCATGGACAATGAATAGACGGCAAACCTCTTGCATCTCATAGATCGACGGTATTTGATTTGGGGCAGCGTAAACGTTGTTTACCAAATTGAAGATGGCCTGGTATGATGTGAAAAATGTTCATCAGATCAGCAAGAGATTCAGTACTTCAGCTGCAGGGTTTTCAAAGTATATATGTCTATCTTCTGTGACTAATCAAAGCAAACAATACATAGTAGGAATATATATATATAAACCCACCTCATCCATTGGCCCTAGGTCACGAACATCTGTTTTATCAGTAGGAATAAACCCCACACGGACACACTGAAGAGCCAGATTACGATCTTTGAATGCGGAATCATGACCCAAGAAGTCGAAATCCTAACGAGAGACAACCAAGCAAAGGAATTATGAAAATTTTCATACAGGGGAACAGGTCGTTGGCATTTGAGTCTTCACTATACAGGAATCATATGGCGACCTACCCTCCATTCGGCTGGATAAAGATACGAATATCCATCTTTTGCATCCACGTAAGACTTGTAATTCTTCGGTACTTCTGGAAACTAGGAACAACTCCAGTTAATGTCGAATCAAAGAACCACAAAGTCTGCTTGAGAGCTTGAGGATATCATATACACTGATCCTGAAAGACGGCCATTACCTTCAGCAAATGCAGAGGTTGTCTTCAGTAGGCCGGTGGCTAATGCTCCAGCACCAAGCAAAGCTAACTGCCTTTTCGTGACATCTATATACAAGTGCGGAGATGTATTGTAAACACAACTCTGTGGAGCATCGGATGAATTGAGAAAAACTTCAAAAGGGGGCATTACTCTTTTCATGCGAGGATGCTCCGCTTGAGCTTGCTGAGACAACAGAGTGAGAAGCCCCATTCAGTTTGGCAGTCACCGCAAAATTTGGCGCAACCAACTGAAATCAGCACCAGGTTCAAGGTATTAACTCCTCAAAACAGGCAGGGGAAATAAATAGATTCTAGAAAACAATGAGACGTGGCTCGAGCACATACTTGTTTGGATACGGAGCAAATCAGATTCTGCAGGCTTGCCATATCACCTTCAGTAGTTCAGGGTAGCACTGAGCTCGTGGAAGAGTTCTCTGAAGCTTGTACCCCAGCATCAGTTATCCATAGTGGCTGGACCAGGCTCGCTTTTCCAGAGTTGAGTGTGTGGCTGGAAGCCAATGCAGCCAAGTCTGCATTTTCATTATCCTCATTTCATCACTTTTGCCCCGTGTCTTGTCCTGAGCACTGACTGACAAAAATGGGCCATCCAAGAGCACTGACTGACAAAAATGAGCCATCCAACATCCTTTCTGATGGATAGCTGATGGCTTGGCCTGTTTCTGCTCGTTTTCCAGGGTTGAGAATTAATAGCATCAAGAGACAAGAGATGAGATGTTTCTGATCGAACATGCAAGCAACAAGTGGAAGCGGAGTATCTACATAATATATCAGCTGCCGTTTCACAAATTTAGCAAAGAAGCAAAGCTACAAGACACAGGCATATCAGATTGATGCCGTTAAAGACATTAAACATCAACTGTTGCAAATACAAACATATGGATACCATGAAACAAAATTTTCAGGTTACATAGTTTGATGAAACCATGATAAGCAATATACAACAGCTGCTACAACTATTGAAGGCTAGTAAGTCTTTGGAGCTGGTTTCACTAACCCTAACCCAGAACCACTCCCCAAATACTTGAAATCCCTTGCCTCCAAGCGTTCATCATGCGCAGCAAACCCAGTTCCTCCTTTCTCCAAAGGAACCAGATTCCTCTCCTTAAATGGTTTGCTACACTCCAAGCAAACTTTATCCTTCACTAGAAACTTGTCAGAGCACTTCTTGCAGAAGACATGGCCACAGGTGCGGATCGCCACCAAGGACATGGTGTTTGTGAGGGTGGACTTGCAACTAGGGCACATGTAGCTCTTTTCCACTGACTTCTTGCTCTTCTGGTCAGCGTTTTCTTCAGTGAACGAGATTGGGAAGAGCGATTTCAACTTGAGCTTCTCCTGCCCCTCAGGGCAGACAGTATCGGTGGAGGGGGCATCTAGCTTGACCGTAGCTTCAGGGGTAGCCGAAGGGAGCCAGAATGCCTTCATATTGCGGAGAGCTTCCTCTTCGAAGGAAGTAACCTTCACACTGTTTGCTCCATGAAACCCATTCTTGTCTTGGGAGCCACTGCGATCATGGTACTGGGGAACAGCTCCATGATTCTGTTGATCAAAGGCGTCCAACTCCTTAGCCTTCTGCAGCATCAGCTTCTCCTCCTCCTCTTCCTTCTCTTGCTTTTTCTGGGCCTCATGAGCTGCTAGCTTGCTGGAATAACAAGAGTAATACTCAGTATTCTGCTCAGTAGTTCAATTATCAAGCAGATAGTTTAGGGCCAACACTACAGCATTTTTGGCGTCCATCATGAACATCAACAGAAATTCTAGGAAAGGCAACTACAAAGAAGGGAACTAGTCTGATGTTCAGTGGCCGATGAATACGATTACTGGTAAACTTGAACAAACATATATTCAGACACAGAGACAAATGACAAGGGTCAAATGTTGGTGCTGAACTCCACTACGTACATACAAGAGTCCGATTCAACACAGTACAGATCCAGGAAAGCCAATTTTATCCTATGTACAAGTGTGAGCTTGCAAAACTAAATCTAACTTCGGGTGAGACACTTTAGGCCTAAAATATGGGTGAGCTTAGCTTAATATCCTCACAGAACTATCAGCCACCTGCGCCTTGCGGCGCTGATATTAGCCTGACAATTCTTCTCGCAAATACGCTGCGACCTCCTCTCCTCCCCTCTATCGCCCACCCCTCCCTCCCCAATCAACTACGTCTCAAAACTCCGTAAAGCAAGTGAGCAATCAACAGCCCATAGAGGTGAACCGTACAGTGTGGCCACCTACCGCTTGATGTCCTTCTTCTGGGCGAGGAGACACTCGAGGATGCACTCCTTGCAGAAGGCGTGTCCCTTGGGGCAGCAGAGCGGGTCGATGAGAGGCTTGAGGCAGAGGCAGCAGGCGTCAAAGGGCTTGATGGAGTCCTTCCCCAGGCGCTCCCGCTGCGTGCCGTAGCCGAGCTTCCGCTTCTCCTCGTATGTGAAGAAGGCGAGGTCGTTGTTGTTCTTCGAGTGCCGCTGCGGCATCTTCGCTCGTGCCTCGACTCGGCTCCAAGTTCGGGAGGGTCCAGGGGATCGGCCGGCGGAGGTAGGCTTCGCTCGCTTGGAACCCTAGATTTGTTTTGTCGGGGAAGGAAGGGAAGAGACGAGGAGGGGCGACGGGAGAGGACGAGAGAGAAGCGGTGGTGGGCTTTGCGCTGTCTGGATCGGGCTGGGAAAGAGATGGGCACACGATAAAGTGGGCTGTGCGGCTGAACGGGACGGCCCGGATGAATCCGGGCAGCATTTTTTTTACCATCCTTTAATCTGAATTCGAATATAAATTCGAAGCTTCTCATATATGAATACTAAGATGGATAGTTTGAATGTGAATTTGCATTTGGATATTCATACAGTTCAACTTAAAATGAATGTACTAAAATTTAACCTAGACGAATAGGATATTAATACCAAGTTTATAAATAGTCAACTCTAATTAAAAGCAAAGCACTAGGTAGATCGAAGCATGGACGGCATCGAGGTACACCCATGTATTCCATGGAAAGCATCTCCAAGAGTTATCCATTTTTTATTCTCCAAATTATGGTTTTTACTAACTCCTAAAATAGTATGGGGAGCGAAAAAATAGACCATCTCCAAGAGTATGTTATACTTCACTTGAAAAAGGAATTGAGAGTCACAATGGGGTGCCTATTTTTTAGCAGAAAGATAGGGAGTAGGCCAATTGTTAGGAGATGGAGAATTAGAATAGAAAATTATTGTAAAGTTTTTTTTCCTTTTTCCAAAAAAAACAAGGATGTGGAAGGGAAATAGTGAACTGTTGGAGTTTCTCTTAATAGGAAGGAAATACCCAAGAAAAAGCACGGGGATTAAGTTATTTCACAATTAACTGTTCGTCCCTAATTACATCTTTGCAAATTCTCTCACTCCTGCTGCGCACCCCTTGGATTTTGATCGTGACCCACATTAAAATTTGCACGGTTTGTATGAAGATGTTGATTTGCATCTGATATATTTCTTTTATACTATCAAATATAGTTTATAGGCCCAATACAACAAAATCCAGGAACGAAGCCTAGAAATACAGAAACTTCCGTCCATCTGGTGATCTCGTCGTTGCTAAGTACCACTCGCGTCCAGTTAGCGGTCGGCGCTCGACGGGACGGTGGCTCCCCGCTCGGCGCTCCCTCACCCCGGCGACCTCGCATCCTCGCCCCATCGGCCATCGCTCCCGTCCTCTCCTCCTAGCGCAGTAGCGCGAGTCGCGTCCTGGACCAAGAGAGCCCTGGATAAGTGAAATGATTCGACACCGTCAGAAACTACCAGGTTCAAGGTTTAACCTGATCTTCTAGTTCAATTCCAAGCCGAAGAGAACTCGAAAACCCAAGAGTAGGGGCACCGCACCCACTACCGACAACTGCTAAGTCCAACCGCGCGAGTACCAAACTACCTCCTGAACAAACTTGATCATGTGAGCAGCGAACAGAGCCGGACCTAGAAACTAGGGAGCATGGCCATGGCCTGCAGCACCACGAACACGAAGGACAGCATCTTGACCTGCTGATTTTCCTTTCCATTGCAACGGCTTCGGCTCGGCGATCTGACCATACGCGCCGGAGCCTCTCTCCTGGCTGGAGCCCGCAGCCGCCGGAACGGCATCTTGCGGCAATTCTGCGGCGTCCACCAGGAACATGTCAGGGTCGAAGTGATCCTGGCTCGAGGAAGCGAAGCCGTGCAGAGCTGGGTGAGCAGCGTACGCGTCCAGCGGCGAGGCGAGGCTGGTGTGGCCGAAGCCGGTGGAGGACGATGCGACGCAGCACCCGGCTCCGGCCCGGGCGTAGTGCCCTTGCATGGCCGCGTTGCCGGGAGGCCCGAACGCCGCGGGAGCAAGGGCCTGGCTCTGGCCGTAGCCGGTGGCTGCGAACGCGCCAGGCCCTGCAACCCTGGACCTGGAGCATGATGTTACGGGAAGCATCATCGTCTGGGCGTTCCTCGCCTGGAAGCCCGCGAGCAGCATCCTCGCCTGGTTCCTCGCCTCGTCCCTTTCTTGCATCGTTCGACGGGCAAGTGCGGCCAGATGCCAGATGGCTTCGTCAGCCTCTGCGGACAAGGCGAGGACCTTCTGCCTCTCCAATCTGGCCCAGCTGAGCTCTTCCTCCAGAACGCCGCGCCCCTGCAAGAGAGGACGGGCAAGGGCAAAGCTTTTTTTATCGACTTCGGACACATCTCTGCTAATGCCATCTCTGTCATGTCGTGTTAGTACCATGAACATTCATGTGCAAGAGATACTTTTGCGCATGTCAAATTCATACATTTCATAGAAGCAAAATTCATGGGGAACTTTGCAAACAGTTTGCAGTTTTCATACCTTTATCTTGTTGGCGAAAAATCCATTATATTTATATACAAGTTGTACCACAAAATTTTCGAACATTATATCTCGACACAGAGCAGGCATCTAAATTTTATCTCAATGCATCAAGACATATGTAATCACTTATCGCTTTCTAAAACACGATTTGAGCGAATAAATGTGAACTTAGGCGAGAGAGAGAGAGAGAGAGAAGAAAGAGAGAAGAAATGCTGGAACAAGTAAAGAGAGGAAGTGAGGAACGGACCTCTGTATCGCTGATCGACAAACCATTATCTTGGCTCACGAGACTCTGCTCCTCTCCTCTGTTCTGCATCTTATTCTTTCCCTTCTCCGCTGAGTCCCCTCTTTCTTCAGTTGATCTCTGCACCGTTCACCATATCATCCTCTCCTCTACGCCAGCTTCCTCATCCCACAGTCCTCCACAGAATCTGAAACAGGGAATAAGAAGTACTGCAATATCTTGGTTTCAAAAAATGGAAAGCACGCTACAAAAGGAATAGGTGGATCCTCGAGATACATACCATGGTAGTAAACCTTTCAATGGTAATGGTTTTGGACTTGCCATGTATTATGTGTTAGGAATGAGAAAGAAATTGAACATTTGCATGCAACTTTCCTTGGACACGAAGCCTTCACAGCATTGATCAGTTTTTTCTTTTCTGAATGAGGATTGATAAGAAATCTTCGAAAGGATAATGGATAAGACTAGGAAAATCACACTCATTTAGATAATATAAATACTTCACAAAGAGAAAACAAATCGTTTTGGCCTTCTGATATGCTAATCAGAATCTTTGCACACAGCAGCAGCTGAGGCATGATAAAATAAGGTGACAAATCGGCAAGATATCTTGCCATCTTTACAACATTTGAGCACCATACAATTTGCTACGTTCTTCACTCAACGTACTGATTGAGAGGCATCAGAGGGCTTCTTGAAGTGCGTGTCCTTTGATCTGAGAATTGCTTCCCCTTGTCAATTTCATCCAGCTTGTTCTCCGACCTGAACTTTGCCACGAGATCTGGAACTGAAGCTCTTAGTTCTTCAATTGCTTCCAAGCTGTTTTCATTGGTCAGTAGTTCCCGTGGACGGTGCCGAATCGGACTATTAGCCTGATGGGTGAACAGTAGTTAGTCAGTGGCTATAAATAATCAAGTGACAGTGATATAAAAGGTTGTTTGCATTGAGCAATATTCAATTCATCGCTTGAAATTTTAAACATGCTTATACGAAGACATGGTTCTGTTGCAATGAGAGATTTGCCACTTTCAGCCAGACAACAGTAGTACAGTTTCGTTTGGCTAAACTTCAGCAAAATATACTCGAAATGCTTAGAGCTTACCATGTAATCCTTCTCAAGACAGTTACTTGAAATGTATCGTATAGACTCTCTGCCTTCACTGTGTTTTTCATTCAGCTGTTTCAGATGATCCGAGAAAGTGGTGGAGACACTTTCTATCATCTTTCTAATTTCATGATCCAATAAGAGGGAATCTGGAAATGAGTATGGCCAACATAAGGAAAATGACACCTTTTGGCAACAAATTTATTATAAAGGTTAGTCGAGTTACTCTTTGAAGAAGTCAACACATCTGATGTAATGGCATTAAACTCTGCATCATTCTGTGAAGAAGACATCAGCTTTTCTTGGAAAATATTTTCATTTTTGTTTCTTCTTTCTCTGCAAACCAGAAACAAGTATGAGATCTGCAAAAGCCCTAAACAAATGCTCTGAATACCAACAAAAGATAAGTTTTACTGAACATGATTACAACTTACTCGATAAAATCCTCAGCCTCCATGATTGATCTCTTACAAAGATCATGCAAAGATGATTGTGTATGTGACCAGTAAGATACAGAGTGGCCACCTTTCTTCAAGCTGCAATGCACAGTGCCTCTTCATCATAACAATGAATGGAAATAAAAGCACTTCAAGAGTGAATAGCTGATTAAAACTGCTCTATGTTTGAGGCTGGCAGGTGTGGGTACCATTGGTGCAAGATGCCTTCCATTTGATCATTTAATTTAGCATGCGATGACATATCCTCCTGGAACTGGCTCTCTACTACTCCAACATAAGCCACCGACTCATCTTTGCCATTATCTGAAATCTGCTCTAGGTTGCGAATCTCCAAATTTAGGTGTTTCTGCTCTTCACTGTATCTCTCATTCAGCTGCCCCACATATGCTGAAACCTGTTAACAGATACGTTAGTTAAACCTGAAGTCATACTAAGGCCATTTTATTTGCTCATGCAATAAACTATCTGACCATTGTAGTTTTCTTGGCAGTCAACCCTGATAAAATCGCAGCAATCTTGTTCATAGCAGCTTGTTCATCTTTAACACAAATTTCCTATCAAAAGGAAGTTCGTCATTGGAGAGTTCGTTCATAAATGAAATGTATAGCACCACATATACCAAAATTAACTACCTTAAACTCATTCTCAAATTCAAGAAGCTTTGAGGACCTTTCTATTTGATTCTGCTCCATAAGCTTGATGAGCCGAGACACATGTATCCTGATATATTTAAAGAAATCAATTGATGTCTTTGACATGGCTTGTGCAGAAGTAAGACTCCTTTTCAATCCCTGAAAATAAAAAAATCCAATGGGTTGCTGCATCAACAAAATGTCTAAATATGTTCCATACAGGCACATGAACTAACAAGATCAAGGAGACATACAGCCTGTTGTAGTTCTGCAGAAAAGGCTAAAAGTTCCTTGAGCTCTGAAGTAGATTTCAGAACATCATCCAGAATTTGTTCAGCTTCCGAAACCATCATTGCTAGAAACTGTTAATGTTCATAATATAGAAAATAATTAGACTGCATTCAGCATTACTATTTTTTTGCATGAGATACTGATATGAAAGTTTCTGTTATTTCATACATTGTCGACAGTAATTGCATGAGTAGATATGCTAAGCCTCATCTGCTCAGCGTCTATGATAGATCGATGTCTCAGGGTATCAGCAAGCCCCTTCATGCATTGGACCCCAGAGACATACATGTCTTTGGCTTTTTCAATTCTTCTCTCCAATTGATTTGCTGACTGTAACCAATTGTTTGTTGCAGCTATTTTAGTGTACTAGGAGAGGGGCAGTAGTCATTGAAAAGTATAGCATTTCAAGAGTGGCACCTCAGTTTTAGCTGAAAAGTATGACTTCGTTTGTTCATTCATAGATTCCAAAATTTTATGCTGTTCACAAACTGATCCAACTACTGTCTTCTGCAGAACTCCAAGACACTGATCCAATTCATCCCGAAAACTTGATAGCAAGCCTTCATTTGCAGCTTCAGTTTTTGATTGCCTTTCTATAAATGATTGTGGAAGACACAAACAATCAGTACAAAGAAACAGCAAAACAGATTAACTTACTATAGATGATTGTGAAAGACAAGAACAGTCAGTACAAAGAATCAACAAAATGGATTAAATTAAGTTACAGCAAATATTTACCTAGTTTATTCAAAAGTACAGTAATATCTCCAGATGCATTTTCCAAATTGTTGCGCATATCCTTTGCACGTTCCAGAATTGAGTTTTCTATACAATGTGATGGACAACACAAAAAGTAATGACCATTGATTGAGAGTATTACATATATTAAACTCTTCGAGTTAGAAATTATCTTGATTACTTGTAATACAAACAAAATTTACCAGAACAAAGTAAATTTGAGATTACGAAGTCCTTCTCCCTCAGCAACATGTTAGCTCTACAATGAGCTTCTTGAAGATCTAGAAACTTTCCCTTCCAGTTTTCAAGATTTACCTAAGGATATGTGCAAAATGTGAGGACCCTAAGAAATCTAAAAAAATGAAAACGAAGCTTCTCCAAAGTGCTTTACCTTTAAATCTTTGTTCTGACTTTCGAAATCCAAGCGGCGTTCCTGCTCTGCTAGGTACAAGCCTTTTAATTTTTCAACTTCCTAACACATCACCATAAGAATATGAGTCAGTTCAACCTCAATTTAGTGGAAGAAAAAATACAACTACATCAGAATTGCGAATAGGTATACTTTGTTCTGCTTTTCAAGGCTGAGCTCCAAATGTTCCATTTTTTCCCTCATTGACTGCGATAAATAGTCAATGCTGTTAGAATATTAAAAAATACAGGAGTCCCGTAAGAACTATATTTAATGAAAATCTGAAGGCTTTGGTGATGGAGGTATTGTGCACTTGTACTTACCTTTTTTTCTGCCTCATCTAGGACAAACCTTTCATGAGGGATATAGATTCCATTCTTTTCCCTTGCAGCTTTGACATCTGACAAGTGACAATATACTTGTGAGATCCGATAATGTGACGGACGTAGGAAAATCTAGAGGAAAAGGGCGAACCTTGTTTCATTCTTTCCATTTCTTGGTAGATGTCCTTGAGCACAACAGATTTACATATTTTTTGATTTGGCTGCAATTGTTGTTAAGTTGGTAAGAAGATCAAGTAAATTTAAAGTTTCAAACTACATGCATGAATAGAAGTTGCACCTCAGGCTTATTTCTTATGCTTTTAGCACGAGAAGCATAATCAAGCGTAACCAGTGTTTCTTCCAGGGAATGAACAGATGGAGACACCGTTGCTATGATGCATGTTTTGGCTTTTCCTCCTAATGATTCTCTTAGCAGTCTTGTGAGTTTACTATCCCTGATAAAGTAAATGAAATATGCATTACTGCCATGCACATTAATTAAACTACCAATGATCTTACATATCAAAAGTAAGCACAGCTGTATAACCTGTATGGCACATGAACAGAATGCTCCACAAGCGCCGTGATGACACGCCCCAGAGTTAATAAGCTCTTATTCATTTCTCCGGCTTCTCTTGCTCTACCCTATTAGCATGCTAGAAATCATGACTTCAAACAGGATTGGCATGCCAAAAGAACATAATTTTGGAATGCTAAGATAGAGCCACAAGCATATATTGTAACAAAGCACTTGAGTAAGATAGAAAATGGAAAACTCTCCATTTTACTGGCAATGTAAGGTCCCCGATACAGATCGCTACTCCTGGATTATGCAATATCACTGAACAGAATTGATTCCTTTAATGGCCATGTAACCCTATAACTCCCGAGCATCACAAAGACCACTGAGTTGGAAAACATCAGCCAATTGTTGATGACATTTAATCAAGAACCCCCATATCGTCCTTGCATAGTATGGGTTCTTATGTGTGATGGTACTAAGTTAAATTCTCATTGTTTGGTCCACCTATTTATAATTAAATCATGTTCTACCACATAATGTACCATGAAAAAGTGATTTGATAGGAGAAGTTAGACAAGATGGACACGCTAACAGATAATGTAATCACTAATGATTGGCAAATGGCAATGGAAAATAATTACCTCTCTTACGCCTGATCGAGCTATATTCTCTGATCCTGCCAAGTCTACAAGGTTCAACCTCCCACACTTCATGAGTTCCTCATCACCTACAGTTGTTTCTTTGACATGGATGTTTATAGAAAAAACAGCATGTGATCGGCTGCAAGAACAGAATGCAGGAGCTTAGCCCCCAACAGACAACGACCTCTGTACCAAAAGGTGGAGACAGAATGATCAAGATCAAGAACCTGCTTTGCTTGTTTAATGCAGTGTCAGCAGTGCGTCTCCTAGCTGATCCACGTTCTAAAAGGCTATATATATCTCTAGGACTATAGACAACAATCTCTTCAAGCCCTCTTATGACTGCCCCGCCTTTGCCATCTTCCATAAGAGTTATGTGCCTCTTCTGTCTATCTTCAGGGAATCTGCTCTGGTCCTCCAAAGCCAATAGGTCTGTTATATCTTCATTATAGAGCTCTAGAAAGGTTACCTTCATGCTATAATCAGCCTTTTTTGCTTCAAGTATATCAAAGATATGGCGCACTGCTCTAGGGATGACACCAGCAGTATCCGGCAGTTCACTGACCTAACATATTGCATATGACAAATTATTCAGCAGTTACAAGGTAATTCATGTTCTCATAGATGATGTCCAAATATCATTATTCTGTGTACCTTCTGTCTTATCTCTCCCTCCATGGTATACGTTTTTCCTGTTCCAGTCTGTCCAAAGGCGAAGACAGTGCAGTTATAGCCTTCGAGGACATCGTTCACAATAGGTGCAACGGCATGGTCATAAATCGACCTCTGCTGAGATTTAGGTCCAAACACCTGGGATAAAAGAACCACCACATGTCCAAGAACAATGGCGGTAAGCAAATATCAATCACAATAAACATTTCTGTTTAAATCTTATTACATGTGTAAGATTTTGTTTATTTTTCAGTAATAAAACCAATTGACAGTAGAACTGTTCCCCTCTACAATCATATCATACAATAAAAAAACACATAGGTGTCCATAGAGGCTTTACCTTGTCAAAAGTAAACGTTTTGTCTGCTTGCTTGAAGAGACTGTGCAGAACTGTGACCTCCCTCTTTGGGTCATTACAAGAGATGGCGCTCTGCACATTCGCTCTCTGCTCATCCTCGCTAAGTGGCCTACAAGTCGGACCAACACATCAGCAACGGTAGCTATAGTCAAGTCGGTTATGCAAACGGATTGCTCACTTCTTCTGCTCGAGTATAGCAGGCACTTTTTTTTAGGAATAGCGGGTACTTGTAACTCGCCCGCTAGAACTCGAGAAGAAGAAGTAAGCAATCCGCCCGATTCATTCATGCTCAGTATCCAACTAGTAGTTTAGCACTACGCCACTACCAGGTAAAACCATTTCTGCACAGTCTCGAGTAACTCACCTGCACCGGAGCACGACCTGGACGTTCACCTCGCGATCCCTCTCGCCCTCACCCCAACCTCCACCATTGCCAGCAACGGCGCCCACGCCGCTGCGGCGCACGGCGCTTTGGGACCCCCCGTCCGCCCACCTCATCTCGAGGTGCCGCCGCTCCGGCCGTGGCGTGAGGAAGGGCATCGGCGCCGGGCCGACCAACGACCTCCTGCTGGGGTTCGGCGTCTGCGCCATGCCGCCGGCGACACCCGCGACGCTCCGATCCGAGGAGTACCTTGAGGGAATCGCGAGGTTTTGAGGAGGATTTTGGTTGGGGAATTGGGAGGGATTGTGTGGACGGGTGGGTTTTTTTTTTTTTGAGCAGTGGTCGGGTGGGTTGGGGAAAGGGGAAGGGGAAGGGGGGAGGGCCGGCGTTGTTTCCGTTGCGAAGAAATTTGAATTCGCAGCTGGGAGCCTGGGACTGTGGGATCAAGGGTGTCTCTGCCGTCTGGCAGCGATCCGTTTGGACACGTAGCTTCGGGGCAGTGGGGGTCGCGTGTATCTGTTGGGCCTCATCATGGGCCTAAGACCAACTAAATTTTAGGCCCAGTTCTGAATGTTGCTTGTGTTTCGATGAACAATAAGCCCATTACGAAAGTCAGGTGAGTCAAAAGTCAGACTAGGATCGTTCAGTTGAGTTTGATCATTCCTCTCTCATTAAAAAAAACTGAACTTGGCCATGATTTCATAGGAAACAATCAAGTCAAAGTACCTTGTAGGACTATATCCAAAGGCAACCATTCTTTAAAAAACAAATTATCGACAGAGAGAGATATAGGCACATAGGAATGGTAGTTGCAAGGAATTCTATTCCAAACTATGCAAAAGGTCAACGACAGAGCACGGCTCACTTCTGTGGAGGAATGGTTCACCGACCATTCTTGCAAGTTGCAAGAGACGTCACGGCGAGCATGCGTGTCTACACCGCTTCTACCACTTCAGTCGCTGTCGATGAATCAGAAAACTCTATGATGTCTGATGCTTGCAGTTTGAACTCGCACAAAACTAGCATTGTTGACTTTGCAGCACGTTGGTTCTGCATAATGCCGCTAGATTACTGCTGGATTGCAGTGCAGCTAGGTCCAACCAAAATGAGGCCTAGCTACACCTGAGGTGGTTGATGCCAGTTGCGTTTCTTTTCTTAGACCAATTATATGCACTCTCTACTCCTAGGGAAGGGAACATGTTTGACTTGGGAAGCAGCAGTTGTTTACGCGGCTGGATGAGTTGACTTCACTGCAAACTTGGTCCCGGCCGGGCCATGTTCCAGCTAGAAGGTCAACAGAACAATGTGTTGTGTGTTCCTCAGGGGCTAGCTAGAAGGTCAACAGTAACCATCCGCTAATTATGTATTAATTATACTTAATAGATTCGTTTAGAACCCTAATTGTAACTTATGCAATTAGTTTTGTATTAAGTTGGCATCCGAACATTTGAATTGTCATCCGAACATTCGATTCGATGTGACAGCTACTTAAAAAAACCAAACGAGACCTCAATAATTAATGGACATGAAAGTATTCTGTCGTTCTGCATGCGTCATGAAAAATGCTGCCCCAAAAATCAAAGCGCAAGAATATTACGAGAATTGAGAGAGATTGCAAAGTTAGCTTCAGATGGGGCGTAGCAGTTAGCAAGCTGACCTGACTTGGAAAAGGGAAAAATAATGCGTGCAATTCGAGGGCTGGTCAGGTCAACTCTCTCATGCACTTTCCCTGTATTATTCTGCTAATGCATTATGAATGTGAGGATTGACACCTGAAACTGAAACAGAAATAAAATATGCTAGTGCTTCATTCCCTGAATACGGATTCGTTCGATTCTGGCCAGGCCTGCTGAATGGTGGATATATTGGTGGAGCTGGGATGATGATTGGATCAGAGGTGGCTAGAAAAAAGAAATGGTGGCTAGCTAGATCGGCCGGGCACGTCGATCATGGCACGAATAGTCAACGGGCCGGGATAGCTAGGGCAACACAAACTCGTGAGATGAAAACGAAAAGGTGTCATTGCGTTCAGGTTCAGGAGCCACAGCCCAGCCCATATATATAGAGACTCTCCTCTTCTTCTTCATCAGTCATCTTTTTTTTTGTTTGAAATAAACCCTTCTTCATCAGTCATCATTTTCCAGGAATACCTAGGTGAAAAATTGCAAACAACACCACTATTTTATTTTATTTTTTAAAATGATAACAACACCACTATTTTCCATTTTGAGTGTGGCAACCTGCTAGGCCTTCGCAATCGCAAGGTACGTACAATCTAGCTAGGTCCGTCGCTATTCCAACTTTTTGAGAAGGCTGCTTCTGCTGCATCGTAGCCCGCCGACCATTGGCGAAAGATGAAGCTACCCGCGCGCAGCCATCGTAAGCTGTAGGGCTGGCTGTACGTCTGGATGCTGCGATACGATCGCGAAGCGGTGGCGAAAAAGCTATAGCCGCAGCCGCGTAAGCATCCGTTCGCGTCCGTCCTGCAACTGCAAGCAATCGAGGTCGAGCGAGGAGATGGCGAGGTGCAGTCGTCGTCAAACCGCCGCCGCCGTCTCCGCCATCAGCACTCCTCCCGTGTCCATTTATGCGGCGGCGGAAACAGGGAAGCGGGTGTACGGAGCTTATAATAAATTGAACTTTGTTACAATGATGATTGTAAAGTACTAATAGATTTTTAGGTATTTTTGTCTTAAAATTTTTTCTAATTGTTGATCAATGGAAGGTATTTACAAAAATTAAATCAAATTAGTATTTGATCCCACTTTTTGGTACTTGGTCATATATTTTTATACCACTAAGTACTTTAGTTTAGGTACTTTCAGGTAATTTCTAACTTGACCACCGTACGATTCAATCATTGTAAAAATTCTCAAATTAAACCCCTCTGAAAAACAACAAAGATCCTGTGGCCTTTCAATAAGCAACAACGCAATAGACGTACAAAATTCAGAAATATAATATTCGTGACGGTAGAATTGTGTAGATGGCTGTGATTTAGACAGAATTCGCCATATGATAAACAATAATAACTTATCCAGTCAGAGGACTAGAGGAGGATCTCTTAGTCCAATCAAGCTAGCTAGTAGCCTAGTACCGTCGGATCGGATCGAGAAGGTCGGGTGTGTGTGACCGCAGCAGCATGACAAGCTCGATCAAGGGCTTCGGCCGCAGCGCTCGGTTCAGTGCATATAGCGAGCTGACGCAGCAAACGGATTGAATGGGTCCAAGCACAAATACAATTTAATTAATATAGCTGGAGCAGCAACGATTGTGTTCTAACAGATCACGCAATTACATGTTCACTTGTAGGAAAAAATAGGAAAAAAATTGATTTATACTATATAACTGTTGAAAATTTGATCATTCGGGTGGTTACAGAGTCAATTTTCCATTTTTTCTTTCCAATTTGATCTATAAATAACTAATTTATTTTAAATCAGAAAATATGAAACTTGCGCTATTTTTCTTTTTACGAAATTAACTTAAATGTTACTGCTCTATGTGGAGCTATATATCGAATATAATTCGTTCTTTTCTTAGTGTTTTATTTTCTGTATTTCGAGTAGGGACAAATCTTACTATTACTAAGCCACCTAGGATTCTAGGTCTACACCCTAAAAAATAGAGCAATTCTAAAAATTCTCACAAAAATCAGAAATATTCAGTCATCAATCCGACAACTCTAATCATAATTGTCATTGGATTTGTTATATTTTCTAATAAATTACCCACCTATGCTATTATGAAAATGGGATAAAGTAACCCTCTAAACATGTATCTAAATTACCCAACTCTGCTATTATAAAAAATCTAAAATAACCCCTTTATCTTGTTGTAAATTACTCATCTATGCCATTATAAATTAATTATCAAATTATGTCATTAGTAAAAGTTAAAGTAACCCCAAAATCTAAATCTACGTTATGCAATTATAAGAAAATCTTGAATTCCACCAATATAAAAGTCTAATTTTTATCATTATCAATATAATATTTATATTATTTTTTATATAAAAATACTACTCGTGGTGTGTGCCATGTATGACAAAAGAGATAAGAATACCAATTTTTTGCTATTCACATAGCTCAAACAAATGGTTTAATTAAATACGTATCAAACACACATGGAGGTGTAATGCAATGTAAAAAAAATTGTTACTAACTAAACCTATTATAACAAGATGACAATGGATACATATTTTTAGAGTATTGTGGTAGAATATTTAAACGTCAATTTCATATTTTCTTGATTTAACTAATTCCTTTTAGTTGTTAGAAAATAGAAAACCACCTTCCAATTTTTTCCGACTTGCCTTAGATGTTTGGTTTTGTAGTTCAGGATTTGAAATCAAATTACCGTGCTAGTTGGAGCTTAGAAGGTGAAAACTGCACTTTAAAAAAATAAAAGGAAAAAGAAAAGGAAATAGATGGTTTGCGCGTTATCATACCTTATCATTCACAGACATCTTTTCACAGTCGATAGCACTCAGTGCACTATCCAGAGATCATCAAAACCAATCATGTATACGAGGGTTTCGAAATGCACAAGCTGCGCATTTTTTTCCCTGGAATCCCAATTCCCAACTGCCTTGAGCAACTTGTGGCCTAGCTTATTAGCATACAGAATTATCTGTTAGAGAAAGGCGTCATCGCGTGCGTATCCCACTCTCTACTACTGCTGTTGTCGCTGTCCACACGCCATATTCTAGCAGGACTGCTGTTGAAACTTGAAAGTCGTCTGAATCTTAAAGCCTGATCAATGGCTGCTCCGGATGCTGTTGCAGTCCAAGCACCGAATCTTCAGTCTTCAACCTTTATTATATCTCGTCGTACAGAAAATACGCGTATACGTGGTGTGAATAAGAACCGCGCAGCTATACATAATACTTGCTGTACGTACACAGCAAGTATTATCTATTGTCTGACCCCTAGTGGTAGCAGTGTTAGCAGTCTATTGTTCTTGCACAAGCAATGTCAACGGGTGAGATGTGACAATAAGCACTCTCCTTTTGCTTTAAAAACTGAAATAATAGAGTGCGGAAGTAGCTTATACTCCTTTTCTTTTGTTCTGACCATGTTGTTTCGATCGGAAGCGAAGTCGGTGAAGGTTCATTGCGGTTTTATTTGGAATTTATGGCGTGTCTTAATTATCAGTTGTCGAGCGTATGTATAAATGCCATAAATAGGGTGTCAATTAGTGACTCTTTGATGCACCTTTAACTATTTTTAGTTCAAAATTTTATAGTAGTTCTCCAAAATCAGATCTTATTTTGAAAAATTAGTATAAAATTTTAAACTAAAGAAAGTTGGAGGTGCACCTAAGGGTCAATTTGGAGGTGCACCTAAGAGTCACTAGGTCACTGATTTGCACCCCTAGCATAAACAATATATCCTTTTTCCCATTCCTTGTGTTCAGAGGATCGGAATTGCACCCCTTCCTTCGCCCGGCAAGTTGGCAACACGTACGCCGCTTGAATAGTGACTTCGTGCTGCACCAACTGCCAATGAATAATGGTGCAAACCACGTCGTGGAAGAACTGTATTTTGGCTAGGAAGAAAATGGAGCAGGAAACTTCTGATCGCAAGCATGTGTGTAGAATATGCAGATAGCTACTAGGACCGGTGCTTCGCAGTGCCATTATCGGAGAGACTTCAGACCATTTCAACGCCGAAAGACTTAAGGCATCTGATCGAGCTAGGTGGACCGAGGCGTGGTTAATTACAGATTTGAGGATTTAATCAAAGGAGATGCTTTACTTGCTACAGGCAGCAGAGATGTGATTAGCTGATAAAGCTAGGGTATAGAGCTACTACCTCCCAACTCGATCTCGCAACAATAACAGACAGCTGCATGAACCGGACTGAAGGAACACGAGGAGGGACCGAGGGAGCACCGCCTAGCTAACCCACCGCACCGAAAGCCAGCAGATAGCGTCAGACTGACCTTATATAGGAGGAGTTCAGAGTTCTCACTCTTCAGAGCTTCCATAGTCCCGGCGGGCCGGTAACTTGCCAAGGTTGCCAACGGCCAGTTAAACAAAGGCTACTAGCTAGTTGCTCAGCTGATGGAGCTCGAAAGATCATGAAAAGGACACTGGACACTACATTTGTCTCAGTAGATCGACGTAGACACTGGTAACTACGAAGGATCAGGTTGCGGTTCATTTGCCACCGTGGACACGGCCAGGTCAAGACAATCTCCTCGAACGGCTCTGACAATAACGCGACCAAAAACGGCTTGGCCGCGCCGCCACCGTCGCCGCCCCGCAACAGCCAACAGCTCGACTCTTAATTTCCTCCATCGAGCGCCGCGGCGTGTCGTCACCTTATAGACAACCAAAACTGACGAATAAAAGCTAGCTAAGCTAGATTGCCAAAGGGCAAATCTGACTAGATTTGTTTATGAGCTTCACAAGTCAAGCCATTAATAATTATGCTGCAAAGTCTCATCATGGCGCATGTACATGTAGAGACTTCTCTCTCAAGTCTCAAGATTGGCTACCTATAGCTTATGGCTTATAAATAGGCTCCAGCTTCCTCATCCTTTCCTCATTCAGAACGCTTCCGAGGGGGCAACCAATCGGCCTGATCATCCAGCTTCCGGTTCCCGATCCTTCGTCTCCGCTAGCTAGCTTAGATTTGCTGTTCGTTTGGCGATTCTTCGGTCAATCAATGGCGTACGGCAAGAGGTCGAGGCAGCAGGCCGAGGAGATGATCTGGCTGCCCGAGGGCGCCGACGTCGCGCGCTTCCTGCTGCTCTTCTCGGGCCACCACCAGCACCACGCGTCGCCGGACCCGGCCTCGGCGCCGGAGCGGGTGTTCGAGTGCAAGACCTGCAACCGGCAGTTCCCGTCCTTCCAGGCGCTCGGCGGGCACCGGGCCAGCCACAAGAAGCCCCGCCTGGCGGACGGCGTCGACGGCGGCGCCGCGGCCGAGCCACCCAAGCCCAAGGTGCACGGCTGCTCCATCTGCGGGCTCGAGTTCGCCATCGGCCAGGCGCTCGGCGGCCACATGCGCCGCCACCGGGCCGCCGATCAGGCGGACGGCGCCAGCAGCCCCGGCCTCGGGCTTGGCCTCAGCCTCGGCAGCGGGCTCGGGCCGGAAGACGTCGGCAGGAAGGCGGCGCCCGCTGTCGAGCTTGCGCTGGACCTGAACGCCGTGCCGGAGCTGGAGGAGGAGCCGGATCGCGCCAAGCTGGGGCTCCCCGTCGAATTCCCTGTAGCAGTAGTTGACTTCTTACGTTAAGAACGTGGAATACTGGAATAGACTGATCTTCACGGTTACATTTTTGAATTACACGATGATTTACACATTAAACCACCCCAGAGGTCAACCTTTGGAACATTAGAAAGTCCAGTATACATGTTTTTTTTCTCAGAAATGTATGAGGATATTTCTAGTGTTCAGGGGGAGGGGAGGCTCTCTCTATACACTTATACAGTATGCTTTGAATTTCTGCATATTTTATTTTTTTATTTATTCAGGGCTTCTATGTAATATACACACACGTCTGTTTTGTCTCACCATTTTCATCTAGTGACTATCTCGTTTTGGTTTTCCCACTTGCATGTAGTTCAATTATACTAATGGCACAACTTGGCGGCAAAATTTGAATGTCAAAAGACATTTTATTTCTAGTTTTAATCTTTGTTTCGAGAAGGAAAACACTCAATTTTCGGTGGAAGGAAATGAAAGATGGCTGAAGGGTAAGTTTGGTGTGGGCTAGAGGGTAGTTGGTGGCGACTAAGCATGCTAGAAATAGTACCACAATACTAGAGAGGTAGAAAATGCTAGCTAGAATTGTAGTGCCTATATATAGACCCAGCTGTTGGATTTTGTTCTTATGGATGGGAAAACGATTGTTGGAAACATGATTGATGCATATACATTTTTTTTGTGGGGGGTACGAGCTTTGGAATTATTAAGTTGCATGTACTGAACACTTCAACCTAAAAGTCTACTCCAGCAAATACCACCGGGGATCGGAACTTCATAAGGATACCCAAATAAAAGTCTCGTTTTCTGGAAGTGAACATTCAGGTTATCCGTTTTCACTCTCCGGCCCCTCTTACCTCAATTCAAGAAGGTCAGTGAAAATTACGGTGGAGAAAATGAAGATAAAATGTTAGCATCGCAATGGTAGCAAAAGGTGATCAGACCGGCAGCCATGCATGAAAAGTATACCAATCTAGAGTCCAACTTCTTTCTTCGTGACCTCAAGCGTGTTCTTTTTATCTTGCACGTGTTAATTTCCATAACGTCTTCATGTATGCAACAACATCAAGCGCAAAAATTGAATATTACCCTTCTCCCTATATGTACGGCTGGTGATGGCGGTAATAACTAATAAGGTTATTCCTGTAGCAGATCAGATCATTTCTTTGTCACCCTCTTATAAATTCCTTTTAGTTGTCTATTAATAATTGTCTCTAGATTTGAGTAGCACAGATAGAAAGGTCTATAAGACTGGAGAAATGATGAGAGAAAATTGGTAAAAGCCAGTTAATATGGATTTTACCTGGTCACGAGTTCCACAAGTACAACTGCATACAAATTTGTAAAAAAAACTTTTTTTGGAAGAAACAGTTTTTTATACCTCAACCCGCAGTACACACCAGGAAAGACTGGGGAAAAACGCTGGTGACAATGGTGAGTTGAGCAGCGCTCGAACTCGAACTCACGACCGGCAGCTCCAGAAGCGATGAAGCTTGGGTCCGTTCCGGCCCTTCCCGTTTGAAATGGGCCACGTATCCGTCAAAGAATTCAAGCCCAGCCCACACAAGAGGTAGCCCATGTGCAAACGCACCAAAGGAAAAAATATCTCATCGCCATCCGCACGCACCCAATATCTCAGTCCGCGTGGTCATCACCAGCCTGCCGTTCCGGCATCCGCAAGACCGCAACCAGCCCACGCAACCACCCCAAACCCAAAACCCTACCGCGCCGAACATGGCCTCGCCGCCGCCGTCTGCGCCGCTCCCCGCCTCCGCGGCCGCCGCCGCTGCGGCGGGCAACGGCCGCGCCACCTCCGCCTCGCCGGTGGACGCGCTTTTCCTCCAAAACCTCATGAGCCGCGTCCAGCTCCGCCCGCCCTTCCTCGACACCAACTCCTTCCTCACCCAGGACCTCGACGACTTCCTCCTCAACGAATTCGCCGCGCTCTCCGCCGCCGCTGGGGCGTCCGACGACGAGGAGGAGGAGGACGATGAGGACGACGGGCTCGCCGGCGGGGAGGCGAGGCGGCGGCGGATGCTGGCCAGGGAGGAGGCGAAGCTGGAGAAGGAAATCGTGCGGATGGTCCTGGCCGGGGAGGCCGAGGAGAAGCTCAAGCCCAACTCGGGCCAGTCCGTGGCCGCGGGCGACCACCACCTCTGCGTCGGCTTCCACGACGAGGCCGGCGGGGAGTACCGCGTCTGGGAGTGGCACGGCCACGTCATGCTCTTCGACGACGAGGACGGGTACTCTGCAGAGTACATCTACGGCAACCACTTCGAGCCGCTCGCCGCCGCCACGGCCAGGGCCAAGAAGAGGGAGAAGGAGAAGAGGGAGAAGGACCTGAGCATGGGGCTTCGGGATTTGGTCGTGAGCAACGACGACGGTGGCAATGGCAATCGATCCAAGGAAAACGGTAGCAGCGGAGGGCCAAGGGTAGTGCGCAGGAATGTTGTCAATTCCCCCTCAGCGCCTGCTAGGTAATGCCTTTCTGGGGCTACCTTATGTCAATCTGAGTGGCTTGTCGAGAGCAATGCGTCAATCCAAGTGACAGAAGCAAATAAAGATTTGTTGATCTTTTTTTTCTCGTTAATGGCTGTTTAAGCCGTCTCTTGTGTTCAGATGAGAAATCATCTAGATTTTGCTTCTGTTATGATACATACAATTTACCGATTGGGATACACATATGACATATGCTGTTTGTTGAGTTAAATGTAGCTCTTTTTCCTAGCTCAGGCATCGATATGCTAGGCATTTGTTTTCAGTACCCTGCAGCCTTTGTTTACATAAATCAGCCTGCTATCTGGGTAGCTTTTAAGTGTTTTGGATCTTTAAGATGGCTTAGATGTCTACATTCTAGTGTGTTTGAAACTGAATGTCCTCTTCTGTCGCCATAGCTTATGCCAACCATGAACACATCCAACACGTGTGGAATATTTCTCAACCATTATTGCCTCTACTATTTAGCCTTTAGATAATCAAATTGCATATAATTGCATAGGTGATTTCTGCAGAAAGCACAATAGGTTTATGCTTTTGTTACCTCAACCGATAAAAACTGGGTGCTCTTTTGTTCTTCTTCAAAGATTATGATTAATTTCATTGAGTTGTCATTGCTGATCGATGTTATCACTCTGAATCAATTGGTCAAGCCAATCAGAACTGTGTATTTCGGTAATCATTTTACTGCGGAAAGGTTGATGACCAAGGGCTATTTTTCTAACTTAGATTTCCATAATGCTTTTCAAAATTTGTTGTCAGAAGGACCACATGAACTGTTCATAATTCATCCCTTTTGTGTAACTTCGATAGCCTTTGATAGTTATCAATTCACTTAATCAACTATGAACCTGTTTTTTCCCCAAGATGATCAGGAGTATGTATGTTCTAGAGGGCTGTGTATTCATCTATGAATGGACAAGCTATTATGCAGTGCTACAAATGTTTGCATTAACACGAGTTACATCAAATAATATTAATAAACTTCAGAAACTTTTGTTGAAAACATTTCTGAGGAGCATCATACTCTTACATGGTATTAGCATCTAACACTGTATGCTTACATTGTTAACTCTCGCAAATATTTGATTATTTGTATGCTAGCATGATAAAGAAAATTGCTTTGGCATAACACCTGCAAATGATTCTTCCAGACTATACACAGGTGCTGGTAAGTCCATGCTGATTACAGAGGTGCTGACATTTCTGGTAAATAGATCATAAGATGTTTTACAATACCCTTGACTAAGACATCTGAACTGCTTAATCATATGAACATTCAGTTTTGTTTGCAGAGTAAAAGCCACAAACAAAGGTCCCTTGCTTAAAGTCAAAGGTTTTTTGCAGCTATTGCAATATCACATCAAAAACCAAGATTGCTACAAATTAGGAGCCTGATTGATTGGGTACCAAAATCAAAATCTGCCCAGCCAAAATTTATTTGGCACTTGTTTGGTTGGAATCCAAAAATAGCCCACTTAACCAAGTCTTGTTCTAAAATTGCCAAGCTTTTGGTAAAAATGTTTTGGCATGCCACATTTTGGCATGGCAAATTTTGGTATCCGACTAAACAGGCCCTAGATGCCCAATCTTATACACCATCTTTATCCTTTTTCCCCCTATATTGAGTTTGTTGTCTTATTTCTTCCAGAACTTGTGTTTGCTACCATATCGCTTAACTTGTAGTTTTGAGCTCTTTCGTCTAGGTTTAGATGTGTTGATTTATGCTTTCTTTTGGCAGAAGCTAAGTTGGTATTACTTCAAATAGATTCAACTTGTACAATTTGTATAGAAGCATACAAACAGTTATGGTCTGCAGTGACCTTTGGTTCTGTACCTCTATTTTACTTGTGGAACTTGGGCACACTGGATTGCATTTTCAACCTCCATGTGAGCTTAACTTGTAGTTTTGAGCCTCTTTCATCTAGGTTTAGATGTGTTGATTTATGGTTTCTTTTGGAAGAAGTTAAGTTGATTTTACTTTAAATAGATGCAACTTGTACAATTTGTATAGAAGCATACAAACAATTATGGTCTGCAGTGACCTTTGGTTCGGTACCTCTATTTTACTTGTGGAACTTGGGCACGCTGGATTGCATTTTCAACCTCCATGTGAGGCTAAATGAACTAGCTTGCACGGTTAGCCATAGCATGGCTGTCTTCTATTCTGCATCCCTTTGAGCTGTCATATGCTTGCTAGCATTTGACCTTTCTTTTATTAGCTACTAAACAGGTGAGTTATGATACGCATAGATTTCAGATGTTGTTAGTCTGCTTCCATAAGCTGATAAGCATGTGGGGGCTAGACGGCTAGTGGAAGGCAAGATGAAGGCCCTGTTGCATCAGAGCATGACCAAGTGTGCCCCTGTTGAATTGAGTATTGCTTTACCTGCCACATAGATGATTCTTGATTCTTCTAGTAGACTAGTAGCATCCAAATGTAAGCTTTCTGGGCAGAAGATCCATGATTCGAATCATGTCATCGGCTTTCATTTTTGCCCTTTTCTGCTCACACCTTATCTGCACAAACTGGAGTTATGCACGATAGTTTAAGCCTGAAACGGTTGATACAATAGTAGTTCTGGTCAATGTTGGTCATACATGTTGTGTCATGTAGTAGCTCCTCTCTGACCGCTTGCAAGTCTGCAAGCGCAACCAACCCCATTGCTGTGCTGGTCTCAAGAAAACTATTGCGGCTGCAACAGCATTCTCTTGTCCTGTAATGAATCGGCCCTTGTGATGACCAACACACCGGGTCATAGTTGTCCTTGCTTGCATTCTTTATCTCTTGCTGCTGGCTGGTACTGCCATGACTTTGTGAAACGAAAAACAGTTGAGGCCCTGTTGAGATCTTTACCCGTAAATTCCGTAAACGCAAAAAAAACATCACATCGAATATTTTGACACATGCATGGATTACTAAATGAAGTCTATTTACAAAACTTTTTTGCATGGATGGGCTGTAAATCACGAGACGAATCTAATGAGCCTACTTAAGCTATGATTTGCAACAGTGGTGCTACAGTAACCATCCGCTAATTATGTATTAATCATGAATTAATTAGCATCATTAAATTCGTCTCGCGATTTACAACCCATCTGTGCAAAAAAAATTTATAAATAGACTTCATTTAGTACTTCAAATTAGCAAAGTTCCATCGCAAATTTTTTTTTGCGTTGGAACTAAACACGGCCTGATTCTTGGTCTGCAGGTGAGAGAAGAGGCAGAGGCTCTGACTTGTTTTACTACTGATCATCATTATCAGCAGTAGCAGCAACTATTCCAGTGACAGCCAAGACGGCAGGCACGGCTGAAGACAAGTTCTGCCGCGCAAAGCTGCCCGCAGGAAGCATCTAATAAACCAGAAGGCGATGGTCATATGAAACAAATATCTTTGCCGTATTGGAGAGGGTTAGGCCTCTTTAGTCCTGTAATCTTTTTTTTGTGTGCCGTATGTATCGAAATGGCAGGTACCTTTTATTTTTCCCCCTTTGGTTCCATTTTAAACTTGGGTCTCGCCTCAAAATTTTCAACTTGCGTCTATTTCGAGAGGTTACAGTTACATGTCAATTGGTCACCAAGAAGGCAAGAACCTTTCTTCCCAAGCTGGTGTTTTGTTCAGGCTTCAGAGCAGCGTGATATCTTGGTGCACGCCATTTGACCTTGCGAACTCCGAATCGAGTGAGAATCCGGACGAGGAAAGGCATCTGATGATCCAGCCATGCCGAATTCAGAATCGGCTCGAGACAAGGGAGATCCACATCTGGCAATCCTGTCGAGTTCTGAACAGTACGCGGCTGTTCGAGCTCGCCTAACTCGCATTTCTGGCTGGTTACGGCCGACAATCGCAGCCCGGCGTGCTGTATTTGTAACAGCCCTATGCTAATTAATAAATTAAACATGTCATCATGTGCATCAGTAAGTAGTAAACATAATTAGCTCGTACTTAAGAAAAGAATTAAATCTTAGGCTAGTCCACTGCTTTTGGTAGTGGCGGACAGTCCGCCCCTATACGGCGGACAGTCCGCAACATGCCACGCGGCCGACCACGGTCAACCTCGAACACATCGACTTCACTGCCACATCATCCCATCCGCGGACAGTCCGCGCCACACTCGCAGACGGTCCGCTAGTGCATCCCCGATGTGTGTCATGCGCGTAGAGTCTTGGCGCCACATCCCACCCCCGGCCCCACTCGTCAGTCCGGGCTCTCCATCTCCCCAGCACTGTTCGCCTAAACAGCTGTTTAGTCCGTTTAAACAACGTTTAAATGCTAAACCCGTTTTGTTTAGACCCTAAACGGTGAATTAAATGGTTGGACTGTTTAAACCCGTTTAAACCGTTAAAATCCGTCTAAATTGTCTAAACAGAGTCGAGTTAATCATAATTAAATGAGCTAAATGATTATTTAATTTATAATTTAGTCAATAGGAGGATTAATACTACCACAATCAATAGCAAACCAAATAACACCGTAAGTATATGAAATGTTGTGGGATTTAGATTTCTTCCAAAAAAATTATTTGGCAGAATAATTACTTTTACATGTGTAAATATGTAGACTTTCTAGCATCTTTGATATTTACGTACATAAATATGCATATTTTAATGTTACTATGCCAAAACGTTTAGGCCGTTTAACTCCATTTAAACACTGTTTAAACGACCTAAACACTAAATAAAGGGTGACCGACTGTTTACCGTTTAACATTTAGGAAAACATTGCTCCCCAGCACCCCTCTGCTCACTCTCTCTCCCTCCCACTCTACCCCAAAACCTTCTCTCTCTAGCCCAGCCATGGAGAAGCTCCCCTTCCTCCTTCCTTGCCATTGAAGCTCTACCTCGCCGGAGCATCGCCAGAGGACGCCAGGGGGCGACGCCGGCAAGCTGCACCGTCCGATCTCCTCTTCTTCCTTGGGGAGGAGCTTCCGCAATAAGCTTCTTCTTCTACTCCATCTCCTCCCTCAAGCTCCAAGCAAGGAAGACGACTCCGAGCTTCCCCAAACCCTCCCCGTCGCCTTGGAGCCCTCGCTGGTGTTCTACTCGACGCCGGTGAGTGTTCCCCCTCTCCGATCCATCCTCATTGCCCTAGGATTTGGAGCCAAGAACGCACCTAGAGCACAAACCACCATTGATGATCTAGAGCTTCAAAACCCTAATGCATGTGAATTTTAGTTGCCAAAGTAAATTCCCTAGGCTCCCAGAAATCTCTAGGAACAAACCCCACCTCAAACCGTGGCTGGAATCGCCGGTGGCAAACTTGCCGGTGAGCCTCGGCCGTGTCGCGGACGGTCCGCGATTTAGTCAGATAGCATGTTTTCACCCCAACACAGTCCGCGACTGACCGGCGGACGGTCCGCTACTCGGTCCGCCGTTCAGACCGGACAGTCCGCTTCCTTAACCCGGACGGTCTGCCCCTACCTGTTCAGCACCCTTGCACTCATTCGTGAACAACCCACCCATGTATCTTAGGTCCGGCCTCTATACCTTAGTTTGGCTTTATTAATACATGCCTCATCATGTCTTCTACACATCATTGCATACATTCATGACATATTCATTTATCAAGCATCATTTGCATTCGTGTAGAGACTGTGACGCCGGAGCAAGAGGAGGGTGAGCCGGAGCCCGTGGGAGACGACGCTTCTTTTGAGACTCAAGGCAGGCACCTAAGCATACTTTCATCCTATATTTGGATCAATGAAGTTATATATGTGTCTTGTTTGTGCATGAGTTATTATGTTTATATATCAATGTTTGCTTAGAACCTAATTGATGCATTCCCAATCTTGCTTAGGATAATCCCTCTTAGCTGAGTATGTTTGTTTAGGAGTCACGGATTAAATGCTTAGCCATGCTTAGCTCCGGTAGAAGACAAGCGGTGGCAAGGCACCACCACTCGCGAGTTATAGGATGTTTGAATAATTCTACACTCCTAGATGATGATGAATAAAATATGAACAACTATGAATTGTGATTCGGACTTGAGCAAGAATGGTAGGGCCATGATGGAACGGAGTCTAAATGGTTAGTCTTGCTTGAGTTGGTTAAGGACCGTCTCTTTGGTCGCCGGTCTCCTTAGCACCTTTTTAGTACAAACCACATGCTTGATAATGGGAAGGCAAGCCAATTAGCATGAGTCACACCTTGTCTTGATCGGATTCGGTGCGGGTCGTGATGGAGTGTGATCAACGGTTTCGGTGCACTTGTCCTTCCCGACCGTTCGCTCATAGTCGGTTGTGTTTGTGTGAACGGTTGAGGTATAATTCAACCCTTATCCTTGGCCGTGGATATGGGCGCTGGGCTTAGCCTCGTGTGTGTAAAGTTGTACCCCCTGCAGGGTCTTTAATCTATTGCAATAGTCGCGCTCTCGGACAGTGAGCACGCTCTTTGAGGTTCGCACCATTGTAAAGTTTCGTGATGAGTCCATGGAAGATTGATCTCGAGTTGTATATGATCACTTTACTTATGCAATCGTATTGATGTATGACTTAGAGATTATAGATGCTTGTATTTTGCTTATCACAACTTGATCAAAAGTAGATGTCTTTTTGCAAAACAAATTAAATGCCATGACCTAATCTTGCTACTAACCAAATTTATTCTCCTTGAGGTCGGGATATAATTATCCATGTTGGATAAGTCCTGCAAGTACCATTTGTACTCATGGTGCTATCGTTAAGTTGATGTAGGTGATGCACAGCCGGAGGCCGTGTTCGGCTACTTCTACCCCGCGGACGGAGGTGCGGGTGAGGAGTAAAGGGCCGGTGACTTAAGAAGGGCACTATCGCATATAGTGTTAACCTTCTATTTTGCGTTATGTATGGAGTGCTTATGTCGTAGACTTTCCACTGCAAACTCAGAAAGACTTGATGTGATGTAACTTGAACTTCTGTTGTAATATAACTTGTGCGTTGGACGTGCCTATGTGATGGTATTATTGTTGTGCTAGTAGAATGTGTTTAAATCCTGAGCGGTGCTTACGACACATTCCAAAGATTACCAGGATTAGTCCTCTTTAATTGAGTTAATCAATAGAAGATGATTCGATTAGACGGGATCAACTTGGGCTGGTTCCTCACATATTTAGCAGCAGGAATCCCCTCCCGGCTCGCGCTCGCCAAGGACACTTCCTGCCCGCAACTGCAAAGGCGAGCCAGTTTTGCTCGCTCGCGTCGCGTGCGCTCCGAGACAGGACGCCACGGACCTTCCACTCCACGCGATCTGATGCATCATCCCTGCTGACTTCTCTCCTCTCCTCGGCCGACCGGGGGTGGAGCTCTTGTACCGGACCCAAGCAGGCCGCAAAGGCGTCGAAACTCGGCCTGCAAGGGGTCCGGTTCGATCCCTTCCTGGACTCGCTCCGCCCCTTAAATCAGGTAACGGATCAAAGCGGATCGCCCCTAAATAAAAAAGGTGCAATTGAGTCCGTGAGCCATTGACCCTGGGGTGACCCGAACCGCCCCTGCTGTTCTCATCGATATGTCCCATCACCTAGCCAATACACAGCTGCCTACCGTCGCCGAGGCAACAGCTAGCTATGACGAGTGGTGCACTTGTGCAAGTGGGTCGCCCCCGGCTACCCGCGGATTTGACGGGGCAGCTGTACCTAAGGGGCGGTTCGACCCTGAACCTCCTTGGACACCGGAGGAGCGGAGGATTCATGTTCAGGGGCGCTCCGAGCCGCACCGTTTGCAGGCTGAGGCGTCGTGACGTTTCAGGAAACAAAGGCGCGGCCGGACGGACCGACGAGAGCTCGATCGAACAGGGAAAACAAGCGTCGTTGATGCGACGCGGCCCTTAAACAAGTGGCCGGCCTCAGCGGCGTGCTTGGTCGTCGGCGTTCGGTCCATCAACCAACTTGTTAACACAAACCAAAGCTTTTGTCTACTACTACTACCACCATACAAAAATTGATCCTTGCAAGGATAAGGACTCGGACACGGGTCAACCGGGTCCAAATCTATGTCGTGACACTCGTCGCCACGGCAACGAAGAGGGGAGACTAGGAGACAAGAACCTAGGCCGTGGCCACCTTCCAGCACAGGAGAAGCTACCAAATGCCCCGGCAGTCGGCTAGTAGTCGATAGAATACTGCTCATTGCGATCGCGATTAGCGAACGGGTTTGTGATGGGCCTATCACCTGCTAATCATATCATCATCATGTGAGGAGTCAAAGGGGTAAAGAAGAAAGGAGGTCGACAGGGAGAAAGAAATTAGGCTGAAACGGCCGTGAACGTCAATCATTTAATTACTAATCTAATTTATGAGAACAGTATTAATGGGGGCTAAACCCCCCTGACTTCTCCCTCCGTCGCAAAGCATCTTCCCTTCCCGTTTGGCTTCTCCCGGCGTGCTCGTCTTCTCTAACTCTAGTTGGCAGCGGCGTCTGCGAGTGGAAACGGCAGGAGACGATCGAGGGGAGGGAGCCCAAGCGAGCCACGCATTCATCGCTGCTCATCATTACAGAAGCCGCACGTACTAGTACTAGCACGCTGCTGCTACTAGTATTTAACCGCCGTACGGGCTCACTACTTCTTCCCCGATCCTCTTCTTCGCTCGTCTGCTGCATTTCGCTTCCGGCCGCCTACCTGCCTGAACATGTAAGTAACAAGGGTGCCGATGGGTCTTGTGGTTTCAGACTTTCAGTGTTCTACCTTCTTCTCTTGTTTACTGAAGGCGCTCCTGCAGGTCGATGCTAGAGGAAATTCAGACAGCGACACAGGGCATGAACTTTTGCTTGCTTTCTTCTTGTTCCTGTTGCTGCTGTTCTTTTTGAGCGTGTGGTTTTTGAGTCGTCGTCGTCTTGTGGTTTTCTGCCTGGCTGCTAAAAAACTGGGGATGGTGTGTGTTGCTTCCTTGAATTGTTCTTCGGTCTTAATTAAAAGACTCTCTTGCTATTGGATTTACCACGTCTTTGTGAGATCAAAGCTTTAATCTTGATCTTTGTCTTGTTCTTGCCCTCGCAGCTTGGATTCCTTGCTCTGATCATAACCCTCCCTCCCGGCCGTCTGCTTGTTTTCAGGAGGTGAAGACCTTCGTTCGCGTTGGTGGCGATCACGGTTGGACCGATCAGACACAATGTGGAACTGCTCAGCGCCGCACCCATTCCTGCTGCCGTACGGCGACGACTACGGTACGCTCTGCCATCCTACCATCTCTCTCGCGTTTCTCCTGGAATGAATGTAGTGATCGTGGTTTTTCTTCGATGCAGTCAGGTGCGAAGGCTCAAGTTCACCGGCAGGAGCTGTGGGTCTGGACAGGATGTGAGTTCCATGCATGTTCATGCACTAGTTTCATTCCGGAAGTGGTATTCCTTGACATTTCATCGTGTCTCTTCCTGGCATTTCTTCGTAACTGAATTTGTTGTTGCACCGAGCAGACTACCAGCGGAGTATGATTTATGCCATTCTCTGAATTTGTCACCGTCACTGCACGGCCTTCAGACGCCAACGCTGTTTGCTATGAACGGTTCAGAGAACTATCTGGGTACCTTTCTTTTTCCTTGTGTATTCCATCAACGTCTGATATGGGAAAACCACATTCTTTTTCACCCGTTAAAATCTCGTTGATCATGGACTAGGGATAGGAGCGAATCCGATCTACAGCGGCGAGACCCGGCCTGTGTTTTCGCAGTTCAGCTGCACCCAGCCAACTGCTGCTGCTGTAATTTTCTCTTCATCTCTTCCAATTTGTAATCTTAGTAACATCATGCTAATGGTTCTGAAACTTACGTATTGGACATGTCTGTTTCTGTCAGCACTTGGTGAGATGGACGGCAGCGGGGGAGACGATGACCGGTGACGGCAGCCGTCTCAGAGGATCGAAAAGGCTCAAGACAACGACGGCAGCAGCAACAGCACAAGATCCACACCACGGCCTGCGTTGCAATGTGAAGCCAACAAGAAATCAGTCTATGAAGGTAAGCAAGGTTGTGCGTGTTGTTTTCTACGCGAAACGCAAATAGGATCGTCAGTGAGCAGTGAATTTCGATGCCTGCCTGGTCATGAACATCAATGCTATCTGAATGTGCTGGACTGTTCTGATTTTTTTTTTTCGGTTACCGCAAACAGGCGCCATGTAAGAGGAGCCAGAAGCTCGGGGACAAGATCACGGCGCTTCAGCAGCTAGTCTCCCCGTATGGCAAGGTAAGCACCAGCCACCGGCAGTTCTTGTACCTGCCCATGCATGTTTACGCTGGGTTATTTCTGCTTCCCACTGCATGCCGATCTGAATGCGTTTGTGTCTCTGAAACCTGAACCTGATCTCCCCGGTTGCAGACGGATACCGCGTCGGTGCTCCGCGAGGCAGCCACCTGCATCAAGCACCTTCACGAGCAGATCCAGGTGAGCAGATGCTACATCAACTTCTTCCTGATGTATGGTCATGCGTCACCTGGACATGACCGGTAACAGATTTGCAGCATCTGTCTGCTTTTTTTTTTCACCCCCTCTTTTTTTTCCAGCAGATTCTGACCGCCTCCTACCCTGCAATTAGCTCACCACCGTCAGAGCAGGTACCTTGTTCTGGGAACGAACGATGCAATCATGCATAAAGCGATTGACTTTGACTTAATTAGTGTTCACAATCACACGTAGGAGTAGGGTTTGTAACTTAAAGGTTAAATTCTGTGGCTGGCAGGGCACCGGCGAGGAAGAAGGCCCGACGGATCTGCGCCGGCGAGGCCTGTGCCTGGCGCCGCTGTCCCCGGACGTCGTGCAGCTTGTGGTGTCGGCCGAGGCGGCGCTCCGCCACCGCGACACGGCCGATACGGAGGATCGCTGGCGCAGGCTCGCCATTCTGTAACCGGTTGGCAGTTGCTAGTTGCTACCTTCGTCACTCGTCAGGCCCTTAAGTGACCGCGCTAGAACTTGATTTTACTGGCAAAATAAAAAATGTACCTAGTTTGATTATAAATCAGAGCTTAGGCCAGATTACAATGCAGTGGGAAATTGGGAATCCATCACGAACTGAACTGCCATATACTTATTGAAATCGGGTGCTTAGTCGGTTCAAAAGAAAGTTAACAAATGCTTAGGCAGGTACGAGGTCTTACTCGCAGAAAAAAAAGGTACGAGGTCTTGCGTCGGGAGTACACGCAGAGGTCAAATGGCAACGATGCCATGCGTCGGCCTGCAAGGGGTCCGGTTCGATCCCTTCCTGGACTCGCTCCGCCCCTTAAATCAGATAACGGATCAAAGCGGATCGCCCCTAAATAAAAGAGGTGCAATTGAGTCCGTGAGCCATTGACCCTGGGGTGACCCGAACCGCCCCTGCTGTTCTCATCGATATGTCCCATCACCTAGCCAATACACATCTGCCTACCGTCGCCGAGGCAGCAGCTAGCCATGACGAGTGGTGCACTTGTGCAGGTGGGTCGCCCCCCGGCTACCCGCGGATTTGACGAGGCAGCTGTACCTAAGGGGCGGTTCGACCCTGAACCTCCTTGGACACCGGAGGAGCGGAGGATTCATGTTCAGGGGCGCTCCGAGCCGCACCGTTTGCAGGCTGAGCCATGCGTAACTCAGTGGTGAAAATTTTGTCGGGATGAAGATGATTGGTGGAAGGCTTCATGCGAGGCAAATAAAAACAGGTGCATGTCTCCTGCTGCTGAAACAAATGCTAAACTACTAGTAGCAGGCGATACAGTGCGCAGTCGGCATCCAGGTACAGTCTAAGAAATTGAGGCAGGTGTTGATGCGTTCCTTTCTGTTTTTTCATGTAGTTGCGCATCAACATGAGATAAAACAATCAGAGGCATGAGCCCAGACCTCGAGTAAGGATTGGCGCACGTCAGTGGCCGGCATCTTTCCCTTTCGTTCTGTATATTTGGGGACTCGACGCGTGCTGATATCATTTTCACATGCTCATAGGCTGAGATTTTATTTTGAGATCAAAATAACATTTTCTCATGCTCATAGGCTGAGATTTTATTTTGAGATCAAAATAACAATCACAGCTTCTTTTATTTTTGGGATTCATCCTGTGACCATCTCCTGGGTCTGTTAGTGATCTCTTCCCTTTATGTATATAGGACTAAAAGGGAAAATTTCTAAATTCAATTTCGTTTAGACATCAAGTCTTGCAGGAGTTGCCAATGTTTACTTTCTTTTTGAGGGGGTCTACGGCAGGCAAGAAACCAGCCTGAATATTTGCATTAATATGAAAAGTTGTATATATTTGAATTTAGTGTAAGGGGAGGAATGAGTTACATCAATACTAGAACTCCACGGATATAAATCAGTTTTTTATCAACATTGTGGGACCTATGAGACAAAAGCTCAGCTTTTTATCAACATTGCGGGACCTATGAAACAAAAGCTGGATGTTGGCTGAAATGGCAGGTAGCACAACTGTCGGCTGAACAAATTCTCTGTTGAAAACCATTGTGTTAAGTCTTTCCAGATGTTTCAGAGAATCGTCGTGATGATTGTGGATTGGACCTTGATGCCTTGATGGAGTTGTTGTCTAAGGCAGGGAGCTGCCAAAGGTCAGATGATCCGGGCAAGAGGAATTAACGTTTACTAACCTACTTGCGGGAAGTGGCAAAAGGTTAAATGACTACATATCGCTAACATATTTTTCACAAATAGATCAATTCAAGCCAAGCAAAAGGAAAGGGCAAGTCAGCATGTTAGTTAGCCCATCAATAGACCGTTTGTTTGGATGGGCTTAACCGGCTGGCTGAAGCTGCTGCTGGAGTGCTAGCCAAACTAACACCACGCAGCGCCAGCCAAAGCAATCCAGCCCAGCTCCAGCCTCTTCCACCCAGCCGAACAGGGCAAAAGATGTATAAGTTGTTTTGGGCACAAAAATATATATTTCAATCAAAAATAGAAATTGTAAGTAAATTCTAAGTAATAAATTTTGGTCAAAAATAGAAATTATTATAGAATAAAAATATTCTAAGTGAAAAATAAGATGCCCTTGTAGAAATTGTTCAGAGAATGAAAAAAATTGATCAAAAATAAAAATTATTGCTAAACAAGAAAAAATGTTCCAAGTCAATATAAATAATTAAAATATTGATATTGGATCTTATTGCTTCAAATTAATTTCTAAGAAAGTTTAGGCCTAGAAAGTTTGCATCCACTTGCCCATTGCCACACAACCCAAGTATTTTTCTCGACGTCTCTAGCCAATATTAAGTTGTGGAATAGTGGCTTTTGAAAAGAGTTATGAATATTATATGATATGTCGGGTGTCATGTTATCTCCAAGGGCAAGTGTGAAAACACAATCAAGACTTTCATGAGCATGAGAGCAGACAATGGGAGAGTAGGATTGTAATATTGTAATTTTGAAATACCTTATTTATACTTTGAACTCATCATGATCCTGTTTATGTTAATTTTAATCTTATTTTTTGAATTTATCTATGCTGGTATATGAGAGCTTTGGTACATTTGGGGAAGATGAGAACCGGCACACTCCATACCAAGAAAGATCCACCACTGCAAGCGGATGCAGTGACTAGCATGTGGGCCTGTAAACCGTTTTAGACCTTGTTTAGATCCAAAACGCAAAATGCAAAATTTTTGTAAATCGCTTGCATGATGTACTAAATGTAGTCAAAAAATAAATTGCATTACACAAATGGAATGTAAATCGCGAGATGAATCTAATGAGCCTAATTACGGCGTGATTAGACACTAAATTGCTACAGTAATGCTACGGTAAACACGCTCTAATGATGAATCAATTAGGCTCATTAGATTCGTCTTGTAGTTTACAGACGAGATCTGTAATTAGTTTAGTGATTAGTTTACATTAAATACTTTAAATATTGAATATTCTCTTCTAAAAATGTAAAGTGATCTAAACACACCCTTAGAGCATGTTGGATGATCCATTAACGTCTTTCAGCATTTTAGCCAACTGACCCGTTACTAACAATCGTTCGTTTGACCGGGTTCCCACACACCCGAAAACAACACGAGTCTACGGCCCATGACCATGAGGCCGAAGACCCACCTGCCGCACAGCCAGGCCGCCGCCGCAGCCACCACCAACCCCGCGGCGGCCGGCCTCGCCCGATAAGACGCCGGCCCGCCTCCCGCCTCCCCCTCCCCTTCCGCTCCCACCTGCCCCCGCGGCGGCCGGCCTCGCCCGATAAGACGCCGGCCCGCCTCCCGCCTCCGGCCTCCCCCTCCCCTTCCGCTCCCACCTGCCCCCGCGTGCCACGGCCCACGACCAGCCACCTCCTGCCGCAGCGATGCCGCCCCCGTCCCTCTTGCTCCTCCACTCCCGCGCCCCGCTTCAGCCCCGCCCATTCCGGATGAACTCCCGGGGAGCTCCGAGCAGGGTAGTCGTCTGCTCCGCCGCGTCCGCCGAGGGGTTCATCTCCGCGGCTCCGATCCTTCTCCCAGAGGGTCCCTGGAAGCAGGTGACTGACGAAATGGCAAGGGTCGCAGGCGCGGGCATCGACGGGAGGGCTTTGGTTGGGCTTAAGACTGAGCCTGGTTGCTTGTTGGTGTGAAATGCAGGTAGAAGGTGGCGTTACTGCCGCGAAGGGGTTCAAGGCGGCGGGCATCTACGGTGGGCTGCGCGCCAAGGGCGAGAAGCCCGACTTGGCATTGGTCGCCTGCGACGTCGACGCCACCGTAGCAGGTACGTGCGCGACTCTTTATGAACTCCTCCTTTCACTAGTATGGCAGAGGTGGGAAGATGTTCTCGTAGTTTCTGAATGCCAGTTTGCTGCTTTGGTGCGCTAGGTGTCTATGTTCATTATCGATTTGGACGCAATGAACAATTAGATATGCTGTCGTTTCTGATGTTACAGCTTACAGGGTGCATTGGCTTCCGATTTTACTTGTTATGCCTTTATATGATTGGTTAGTTGTTAGCTAGGCTTAACTCTTATGCTGAACTCCTTTCAGGAGCTTTTACTACAAACGTAGTTGCTGCCGCACCTGTTTTGTATTGTAAGAACGTCCTCAATACATCGAAAACAGTAAGTTAATGCTTCCTTCTCATCTGCCTTTGAACAGAACTTCCTCAAACAATTTGGGTTAATCACTTATTGGTTTATTATCTTTATGCAACACTTTGTTCTATAGGGTCGTGCTGTGTTAATTAATGCTGGACAAGCAAATGCTGCAACTGTAAGTGTTAATAAGAACCATATCGGTCCTACTCGTCAGCATCTGTTATGAAATCTATATGGTAACTCAATACTTGGTGCCTGATATTGACTTATTTTCTCTAAATGGTTGCCTGTCAGGGTGATCTTGGCTATCAGGATGCAGTTGATAGTGCACATGCTGTTGCCAAGGCAAGGGCCTGCCCTTTTAGCTGTCTATTCACAATGAAAGTCATTTGACTGCTATATATGTTTGACCACGTAACTTCTTCTGCAGCTTCTCAATGTGAGCACAGATGACATACTGATTCAGTCTACTGGTGTCATTGGTCAAAGAATAAAGAAGGTACACGATGATATGTCCAGTATGCAGTGATTGATCAGCTACTTGTTTCCCAGTAGCATATTGGCTTTAGTATGACATTATATAGTACAGTGCCTGTCTGATATATGTCCTTTGGTACTGCAGGAGGCACTTCTAAATTCACTGCCTAGACTTGTGGGTTCACTGTCTTCTTCAGTTCAGGGGTAACTAACATTCAGTTATGAGTAGCATTATAGCCCAAGCCTTTAAAGTTTAAAATTTTGTGGTAATCATAAACACTTACTGTCACTAACCTAATATACCTTCTTCATTAGCGCGAATTCTGCTGCTGTGGCCATTACAACTACAGACCTTGTTAGCAAGAGCATTGCTGTCCAGACTGAGGTTTTATTCTCTCGGTTTGCTTGTAATGTTTTTCCCTTGGATTTTTATTGTGCTATGATCAGATTTTTATTGCCATCAATTCGTGTTGAGAACTAGATTGGAGGAGTGGCTATCAGAATAGGAGGAATGGCTAAAGGTTCTGGAATGATTCACCCAAACATGGCAACTATGCTCGGTGTATGTTCCCATCTTCCGTTGCTCCCTCTCCCTTCCTCTATGAAGGCATGTAGCAATCTTAATAGGCATTTTTTTCTTCTATTATAGGTTTTAACCACTGATGCTCAAGTCAGCAGTGATGTCTGGAGAGAAATGGTCCGAACCTCAGTTAGTAGAAGTTTCAACCAAATTACTGTGAGTCTCCACTCTTTGAATAATGTATTGATGATTTGTAAACAATCAAACGCCAATTGCTTCTAATTTCTAAAGAAGGACTACTGTATGGCAAATGTGCACATGAAAATCCCAGATGGTTAAGGGTGGGGGGACGCTACGATTTGTTCGTCATACTGTTCATATACCACCACTCTGATACATCACTATTTTGAAGAATTAATATTGCAATAGGTAGTGTGCATATTCATTAAAGTAGCAGTTTTTTTTCCTTGCAATAATATTTTACTTTTTTTGCAAATGTGATAATCTAATCAACAGAAGACACAGAAATCAATAATCATTTTGTGCCTTAATCCTGAAGGTGGATGGTGATACAAGTACCAATGACTGTGTTATTGCTATGGCAAGTGGGTTATCTGGTTTATCTGGAATTCTCAGTCTTGACAGCACTGAGGCCCAACAGTTCCAAGCATGCCTAGATGCAGTAAGTGCTTCCCAGTGTTCATTATTATTTCCATGTCTGTCAGTAAGTTCTTATGTTCAGATGTACTTTAATGTGGTGCAATCATATTTCATAAGTCAGTTGTTTTCCTTCTAATTTGCATGTGAATGGACCAATGTAGACTTTATATTGTTCTCAGTAACACATTTCTGCATCCTAGTTTTCCCCCATTTGCAGCATATTATATACCTGTTAATGGGAAGATGCTGAATTATTCCTTTCATGTAGGTAATGCAAGGTCTTGCGAAATCCATTGCATGGGATGGTGAGGGTGCAACGTGCTTAATTGAGGTAAATAACAGCTTGTTATTATGAACATGATAACTGGGTTTCTTAGCTTTAATAAACAATTTGGCTTATCCTAGAAGAGAAAACTGCAGTGCACACTATATAGGTCCTTTCTTAATTTCCCTGGAATACAATGTAATGTTCTAATGTGCCTTTTCCAATGCAGGTTACTGTAAGTGGTGCGAACAATGAGGCAGAAGCTGCTAAAATTGCTCGTTCAGTAGCATCTTCTTCTCTGGTTAAAGTACGTTAATGTTTTTTATGGCAATTTTTGCAATTCACTTTGTACATCAGCTGTAGCAGTCTTCTTTTTATTCATCGCTAAAGAAGGCCAGAATGATTACATTATTTATGTCAGGCCGCTGTGTTTGGAAGAGATCCGAATTGGGGACGTATTGCTTGCTCAGTTGGCTATTCAGGCATTCAGTTTGATGCAAATCGACTTGATATTTCTCTGGGAGCTATTCCACTAATGAAAAATGGTCAACCACTACCCTTTGACAGGTTAAAGTTAGATTGCATAGTAAATCCACATTTTATCATTTCAGTCACTGTAAATAGATTAGGATTGCAAACAAGTTCTTTACCTCTGGCTGTTAGGATCTAATGCCTACTCATATTTTAGATCTGCAGCTAGCAAGTATCTCAAAGATGCTGGAGATGTCCATGGTACAGTGAACATTGATATATCAGTTGGTAAGCCTTCAGCTTCTTCATTGCAAATTCTTATCGATTACTATTTATTTATGGTTGCATCTATCCAAAACATATGGTTCATAACCAGGCCCTCTGCATCCAATATAGATTTGCTGTTGTGGAATTTGATTACAGTGCCATCTCTTTTATATTCATTGGTATTCTGGATGTCCTTTACTGCAATGCTACGAGTCACCAGAGTGGCCAGGCAGACGAAGCTGGTGTTATATGAATTAAACAAATGCTTTAAAAACTTGGATCCGTGTTTCAAAAACTGATGTCTTATTTAACTCTTCGTTTTTCTACCAGACAAGTTGATGCTCCGTCTCTACTCATACTTTACAAAATTACTATATTGTCATTATCAATCTGTTGATTGTTTTATTGACAGGAAGTGGAGGAGGAAATGGAAAGGCATGGGGCTGTGATCTGAGCTACAAATACGTTGAAATAAATGCTGAATATACAACGTGAGATATATTCACTTTGAAGAAAAATGTCTTCACTGGTTGGAACGATGAATCTTTCGGTGCAACCACCATCTGGAGAATGTATATCGTGTTGCAACAGCCAGCCTTTTCTTACCAAGATGTTGCACGTGTACTGTTCTTTCACGCGAGATCAATTTAAACCAATGCCTTGTAAGTGTAATAATGCGATGAATAATGGTGGGCACAGTAACTGTGATGACACCACCTTGTTCGGTTCTGAATCTTTGATGACGATATGGGAAAGTATAGGTCTGACAAACAAAAATCTGAAATCTGGTATCCATGCGCATCGATGGTTCTACATGTCAAATCAAAATTTCACGTTTATTAGTTATTTGGACTGAAATGGTATTGATTCCACCAACCACCGTTGATCTCTAAATCGATTGGATCCCCGTAACCCAGTATGCAACTTTGTCATTTGGATTCTTCAAGGTTTGCCAGCTGGGAGTTCTCTAGTGTTTACATTTTATTCTTAAGACCCTTCCATTACATTCTGAATAGCTTACCAATAGAACGTGATGTTGATGTAACATTGAGAAGTGGTTTATCTAATGTAGAATGTGTTCGAAAACAAGCTATGTGACATGATACTATAAAATTATTATTTTATATGAATCTATGATACCATCTTTTATTTGGAAAAGCTAACATTTATACAATTTCATGAAGAATTAGATTATAGAGTAGAGTATGCTCGTGGTTCTAAAATCTAAACTTATCTTGTGTTAAAATTTGACAAGTTTGTGGGGCCTGTATGCTTGTCTTAAGATATTAGGAAAATAGGCGACACTAAATTACAAGTTTAACTATCACCAATATGTTTTAATCTACATTATAACTTATAAGCATGTCTATTGATAGGAAAAAAATATTGTTAAACTCATAACTTACATCCTTTCGCACAATGTTGCCTTTTGTAGCTATAAATGATATATGTAGAAAACAATAGCAAGAGTCTAATCCAAAAACTTTTATTCTGAACAAATTCGATGGTCTGCATTTGGGTAGCCACCCTAATAAATCTCAATTGCATGATATACTTCCTCCCTTTATTTTAGAGAGAATGAAAAAAAAACTACAAGCTATGTGCCTTCAGACCCCACTAGGGTATCCAATTCTAGCCCCTGCAATTTTAGTGTGTTTTATATTTATTCTCCTTTTAGGTATGGATGGCAATCGAATCCGCAGGTGTGAGTATCAGATTTCATCGGCGGTTATGGTTTCAATCGTCGGTGCTAAAAAAAAGTGGATTCATTCATTCTTACTTGTAGGGATGGTAATTCGATCCAGGGGTAGGCATGGTGGTGCCACACATGATGAGTGTGCCTGCGGGTGTAAAGTTCCATTGATAGGTGAGGTTTTACCCATTGAACATTTTTTATGGTGGGGTTTTCCACACTCACTAAACCAGATCTGTTGTCGTCCCTACTTGTAGGGGCCTCCAAGGCATACACCGCATTACACATTTCAGGATTATAAAGTTTATCAAGATTTAACATAGGAATATGTTGGTTGTAGGTTGTAGAATACAACTTTAGTGTTGTTGGATTCACCTTTGGAAACTTTTACATCGATTGTTGCCTTATGATCATGAACTATATCATGTCATGTGAGCATTATAGATCGTCCTAATGAAACCAATCCTTATGTTTTGAAGTGGAGGGTTCTCCTGCCAAGTTATCGCACCACTGTCCATTATTTGAAATAAATCTACATATTTCCTTAACTCAAGGGTTTTATAAAGACATTGAATTGTTCAAAACTGTCTAAATAAGTAAGTATTCCTTAGATGGTTTTGGGCATATATTTGCTAACTTAACATGCTAAGATGGACAAACTTGTCTACGCGGGATGCCACATACTTGCATATCGATGAATTTTATCTTAGTACTCTACTTCCTCTAGCTCTCTACATCTCTCCCTACTGCAAAATGATTTACATTATGGTAGACAGAGCAAATATGCTACCTTAATAATCGCAAACCATGTTAGAGCTCGATCAGGGAATTCTTTATTTGCATACAAGAAGAACACTTCCCTTATTTCTTCTCTCTGGCAAGGACGACCCATTGTGCCACTGCCAGACCGTCATCCATGTAATGCACCATACTAATAAAATCACCAAAATCACTGATAAAAATAGTAAGAGGGTCATTTAGATAGTTTTCTGTAGTTCAGGACACTAGATGGTTTTGTAGAAGAGGTTTGGTCTATGTAGATAAATCTTAATATGTTAGAGGGTTATGTACATTTATTCCTATTCGAAACAATACCATAAGAGAAATTCCTCTTTGGCACGTAAGCGCCCAGTCACACGAGACACCCAATACAATAGTCCTACCTTTTTTGTTCTATGCGCACACCCACCCTCATGCTCTGGGTCCACACGACCTCGACAGAGATGTCATAGTCCTATTTATTCCCTTGCTCACGCGTCTCTCTGCGGAACAGCACTATACATCAGATCTGAGTCCACCCGCTAAGCCTTCTTGGGGGATTTGGCCACCTTCTTCAGCAACTTGGCCTCCTTGCCGCCACTGCTTGATGTCTTCTCTACTGTCTTCTTAGGCTGCAATACCCGAGTGATGTTGGGAAGGATGCCGTCACGAGTGATTATGCCGCATGGGAGCAGCCCTCCGAGCTCCTCATCATTGCGGATTGTCAGGAACATGTGTTGGGGGCAAATTTGTTGTATGCAAGTGTAGCCGCATGTTAGCGTTATTGTCTCTCCTTTTATGCTTGATTATTTCTTTTGCCAAATCTTCTTTTCTGCATTTTCTTACAAAAATATTTTCGGTGTTCAAAATTTTGATAGTCTCTCTCTCTCCCACCTTTCTCCCTAGATTTTTCTATTTTCTTCAAAAAAAAAAATTGTATGATTTTTTCGAGTGCTTCAAAACTTGTATGTAACTTATTTTCTTCCAAACTTTCACTGGTAGTAGGAGCAAACAAAAATCTTGAATCTTTCGGATTCAGTTCAGACTTGTCTGGCTCTTCACTAATTCCTATTTTTAGCTGCTAAAAATTTTCACCGGCTAGCTGGCGCGTGTTGCCGAAAATCCCTATTCCCGTGGGCGGGAGACTGGAGGCACAATTTTTCGGCGCTCCCGAAATCTGCTCGCACCTGATTGGCGGAGCCACCCCTCCCACGGATCGCGCTCCGTTAGCTCCATCGCGGCCGTCGGACAGCCTCCAGATCTGACCGTTCGTTGCCCCCGCACGCGGATCGACGGGCCCACCTCTTCCTCCATCGCGCCGTTTAAATACCCGGCATCGCCTTCCATTCTAGGTCACCTTGCAATCTCGCATTCCTCCGATCTCTCGAGCCTTTCTTCCTCGTCCCGAGAAGCCCCACGAAGAGCAGCGGCGGCAATGGACTCCACCGGCACCGGAGCTGGCGGCAAGGTGAAGAAGGGAGCAGCTGGGCGCAAGACCGGCGGGCCGAGGAAGAAGGCGGTGTCGAGGTCCGTGAAGGCCGGGCTCCAGTTCCCCGTCGGCCGTATCGGGCGCTACCTCAAGAAGGGCCGCTACGCGCAGCGCGTCGGCACTGGCGCCCCCGTCTACCTCGCCGCCGTCCTCGAGTATCTCGCCGCTGAGGTAAACGGCAGTCCAATCTGCTGTCGAAATGAAGTCATCTGTTTAGCAATGGCGTATTAATTTCACGGTGCTGATGCGCTTTTTGTTTCCATGTGTGACCAGGTTCTGGAGCTCGCCGGCAACGCGGCCAGGGACAACAAGAAGACCCGCATCATCCCCCGCCACGTGCTCCTGGCGATCCGCAACGACGAGGAGCTCGGGAAGCTGCTCTCCGGCGTCACCATCGCCCACGGCGGCGTTCTCCCCAACATCAACCCGGTCCTGCTGCCCAAGAAGACGGCGGAGAAGGCGTCCAGCGGCGGCAGCAAGGAGGCCAAGTCGCCCAAGAAGGCCGCCAAGTCCCCCAAGAAGGCATAGAGGGTGGGCTTAGATCCAATGTCTAGCGCCGTTTCGTGTTTTCATGTGATTGATGTTTAGGTTGTAGATGTGGAAAAGTTGTGGTCGGAGATGAACCAGTGGTGTCGTGACTTGTGATCTGTGGTTTTCAATGAAGAAATTACTGGTTAAACTTAACACGATGTGCCTGATTTCTCTTTTTTGCGCCATCCCCCCCCCCCCCCCCCCCCCCCCCTGTTTTGCAATGTTCATGTCATCATGTGGGGATTTTCAGTGGTCTACTACGATTTCCCTGAAATATTGTTGATTTAATTGATTCGGATTCAATTTTTGAAATTACTCATGAGGAAGTTCTTCTCAAGTCTTCGTAATTTTTTGCCTGTCCTTCACAATTTAATGCTGAAGTTTTGCCTAGATTTCAAGATTTCTCGTGGATTGAACCAACGCGTTTGGTTTGTAATTTGAGATATTTCTTTTTGGAAATTCGGATTTCGTGTGGCAGTTCGCAGTTGCTTGCTGTTGCTGTGGTTGGATATCTCGTGGTACTTGGAAACTTGGATTTCGGCGCGAAGTTTCCCGCTCTAGGCTGAATTTTCTACGGTGCTTTGGGCGGACAATTCAAGCCTCCGAAACTGAAATTTCGCACTGTTAACCGCAAAGTACCCCGCTCTAGGCTGAATTTAGCGTTGGTGCTCTGGGCGTGCAATTCACGTGTCTAAAACTGAAAGTAAGCCACAAGCTTATCACCGCACAAATCTTTGTTGAGATTTCCTTTGATGCACAAATCTAAACGATTTATTATATGATTACTATAATATATTTAACTATATTTCCTTTGCAGCCTTCAATTATTTAGCAAATCTTTGCAATCATTTCTACTCCATCCTATGAAAAGCGCAATCTTGCATTTGAACAAAAATCCCACAAAGAGTGCAATTCTAGAGATTGAATCTCAACTGATTATTTAATTAAGTGGTTAGATACCAAAACTAACCATATGTAAAAAAATGAGGGTATGAGAGTCTTTTCATGTCACCACTGTTCATGGGACGGAGGCAGTAATCTTTTAAAAAAATCTTTAGCAATCTTCTCTTAGCATGCTTTAATAAAGAATCTTTAGCAATATTGTCTTAGCAGGCTTTAATTAAGATATCTGTAGCAATATTGTCTTAGCATGCTTTCTTTAAGAAAATATGCAGAAACATTGTCTTAGCATGCTTTAATTACGAAAATATGAAAATATTTTCTCTTCTTGGCGTTTAATTATGAAAATCTTAGTAATCTTCTCTTCTTTCTCGGCCTTTATCAAGAAAATCTTTAATAACCTTATTTTGTTTGTAGGAGTTGATTGCAAATAAATTTTCAGACCTTTGCACATGCCCAAAGTTGCAAAACATTTCTTGGCCAACAGAAAACAATGCACGATAGTTTATCAGCTAATCTGGTAGCAGCGTGTCGAAAAATAAGTAAAAAGCTCAACTTCTATTTACACGCTTACAAGTTAACCTGAAGACACTTCCGAGTACCAGGTTAAGACAGACGAACATATTCTTTCCAAAAAAAAAAAGACACGATCACACGAATAGACATGTTAAGCAGACCAGGTTATGTAACAACTAACAAATATGATTGTTCATGAACCAAAACAAGCTCCAACAAAAATCTAAAAACGAGAAGTAGTAAATCCGCGGGAAGATAAGCTTAGGTAAAACTCAGTTTCAGCAAAAAATTATTGCAGAAATCTACGCCAGCTACAAGATTTTTTTTAATAATCCAGCGAGCTACTGTATGATCTGTATAATGCCTTCAAAAATTTTCTCTTTGCAGGCTTCAATTAATAAAATCTTTAGCTATCTTCTCTTAGCAGGCTTTAATTAAAGATAATTCTTAGCTGTATTCTCTTAGCAGGTCTTAATTAAGAAAATCTTCTACAATACTATTTTAGCAGGTCTTAATTAAGATGCACTCTGCCATGGGATCTATTCCTCTCGCATATTCGAGGAATAGATTTCCCGAGTATTTCCTTAGCAGCAAAATCTTCAACCATCTTCTCTTCTCAGTCTTTAGTGACAAACTTCTGTGAATCAAACGTTTTCGTTGCCAAAACATTTCTTACCCAGGCCAACAGAAAATGCCTCATAACTTTTCTACTGCCGTGGTAGTAAAGATCAAGAAATAAAAAGCTAAAAACATCAACTTCTGCATACATGTTTAAACCAACAATCGCGAGATCAGGCATATGACAATCTGAAGATGCTTCTTATTTTCAAGGTTAAATGTTTCAGGTTAAGACACGAACAAACAAGTTGAAGCACACCAGCTTCAGTAATACTTTGGGAATATAAGCTTTACGAATCAATCTTGTGGGTGAAAGCCAAAAGCCTAGAACCGCTAGAGAAGAAAATGGTCCATCTTAAGCAATGGAGGGGGTCTTCTACTTGCTTTTGGGTCCCTTGGCCATCTCCACAAAAATCAATCTTCCGCGTAGTATCTGTTAAGACAATAATTTGGAGAAAGTTGAAGCTTATATATGTAAATAATATAATGTAAACATGAAAAACTGATACTAATTCACATCTAGTTCAGGAAATGAAGCCTGTGCATATTTTTCATTTTATAATTTATTCAGTTATTGGAACTAAAAGTCAGGGATCAACACATGATCTTGAAGCAGGAGTATTGATGCTGGAGTTCCAGCACGTTCACAAGTTGAAAAATCTATGGATACGAACACAACAACTGGAGTTTTATTTTTGTCAAGAACATAATGCCAAAAGACAATTGCATTAAAGAACCAATAAAGATGGAAATTGACATTAAACTATGTTGCAGATGGCTTCCTGTTGGAAGCTAATAATTTCAAGCTAGGTAGTGATTTCGTGAAAAGTTAGAAAAATTGCAGAAAGAAAGTGCAACGAACTTATTTACAATGGGACAATAACCATGGCCATGTGATTTTCAGTCCATCTGCAAAAAAAAGTTCAAACATGTATTTTGCCTACATAAAGAATGTATCATGGTTATCTGCAACCGTCCTACCTAGTAGCCCAAGATAGTTCTACCGATTGCTAAAATGCCTTAAGAAGGGGGCAATTTTCTGAATGCAATACATTTATATCACCAAGAAAAAACTGTGCTGTTTACATAAATTATCTATATTCTAGATCGCCTTATCAATGACAAGCAGCAAGATACAAAGAAATGCTAAATCGAAGAGTCGCTACCTAAGGTTCTTCAAGAAAAGAAGTCATACCTTAGGAAGTGAAATACATAAAATGCATTAACTCAATCCAATCATCCAAAACAGGTGTTTTCACAAAGCAATGCATCCCAGCAGAATTTAAGATTAAGCTAGGAAATGCTCTTTTACATAAAGGGCAGATGTAATAACTTCAATTGTTCTGAAAAAATGTATAATAATTAAGACATTCAGGACGTGCGAATCACAAATACGTTAAATATTTGTGAAATAAGAGTACGTATAGAAAAAGTGAAAATACGAACTTTTGCAATGGTTCAGCTGAAAAGAAATGACATCAGATAAATATGCTGTCAAGAATTTTCTTCAGTATCATGTCAAATAAATGACAAGTAAACAACTACAGCTAACAATTTGTAGACATCACAACTTATTAGCATCAGTTAATCACGTTTTTAGTGGAAACAAGTGCACAGAGCAGAATGCACATACCCTTCCATCCATTGCCTTAACAGCTTTCTCCGCCTCTGCCTGCGATGAATATTTGACAAAACCAAATCCTTTCATCCTTCCAGTTTGGCAATCTCTCATAAGTCGGGCTGCACTTGATAAGATCCCAAAAGCGACATCAAACTGAAATACTGCTATTTTGATTCAACTAACATACTGTCACAAACCAAACACCAATTTTCATTGAGAAATAATTATAAAGATTGACTGCAAGTCGAAAAGATATTGAGGCAGGTCTACAATAGCACAGATAATGTACCTTCCTTTACATTGCCAAATGTTGAAAAGACATTATTGAGCTCTTCCTCTGTTGTATAAAAAGATAATCCTGAAAACACAATAAAAATGAGTAAATACTGCATGCCACAACCACACTACACTAATAGCAAACAACATTAGACAAAACAAAACTTGGTAAGAGATTGGGATGGATGTTCACGACAAAGGGGAGACATATTGGATAGATTTACAGCAGCTTTACAATATAATGTTTCTACTTTGGAATGATGGTCCATGCCTTCATGATAACCAATGGAGGTGAAAATGACAATCCACCACAAATCCTCCAAGACGAAGACACTAAAGTGCCAGAATTAACCAAATTGCTGTTTAACAACTAGATGTACTGATACACCAAATTGATTGGCAATTGTTATGGCCAACTATTGGAGGAACTAGGCAGTGATCGTGCTAACACAAGAATACAAGATGGAGAAAGGCACAACAACCCATCCTAGAAATCACCCTACCCACTCTCTTGCAAAGGAATGAAATTCATGTAGCACCAGATACGCATTGCAAACCCAACATCCTCGCAAGCAAAGCTGATATTCGCAAGAGAAAAATGCCAAAAGCCTAGACCACCAAGGCACCAACCAGTGCTACCCTCCGCCCAAAACATTAAAAGTCACAAGTCCGCATTAACTTGCTAGAGAAATTTCGATATTTGACACTCAATCCGCACGCCTACCAGTACCCTACAACTACACAGTCACAAGGTCTGGAACAATTCCAATCATCAAGGTGAATCACCCGACTGTAGAAACAAGCAAGAATCGGTCAAGATTTACTTACTGCTCACAAATATCTCCGTGCTGAAGCACCTCATGCCCAGAACCTGAGAGGACAAACCCATCAGCCTCCCACCTCGCATCATCATTGGGATGACCTCCACTGCTGTCCAGTGGCAGAACCAGCATTCAAACCTGGTGTCAGTCCTGACCAAAATTTTCAACATGTAATTCGGTATAATCCAATACACAATACGGTAAGTACAAAATATGCATACAAACATAAATTAACTAAAACCACGGTACACATAGCACAAATATTTTTAGAAACTTGCATACATTACAATAAATAGGTCTAAGATAAGGTTTTACAACTCTTCGTGCTCTCTCAAGTCCCAACACTAGCAGTAATAGATAATATCTAATTTACAATAAATTGAAAAGAGAGGTGAAATTAGAGCTCACCACTGAATGAGATGAGAGATACGATGACGGCGAACCGCCCGGCGCCGTGGCTTTAGCGATTTTTGGCCAAAACCCTAGCTCCGGCCGTCCGGCGGCTGCTTGGCATTCCGAGGCGAGGCCGCGAAGGAGAGCAGGGAGCAGGGCAGCAGCGACCGACGAGGGCGGAAGAGGTGCAGGCCAGCAGAAAGGGGCCGCGGAGGTCGGAGGGCGACCGCGGGGCGGCGGCGCCGGCGCTTTAGCGCTTGGGAAGAGGAGGTGCGATGAGCCCCTGTCTGCGCCGACTGCGCGTGTTGTTCGGTGGCAATTTCTGACGGAGACCTATCCTGTCTAATCAAGCTTATGGTATAATTACCGTGCAATTCAACTAAAAAAAGTCTCAAAAAATTCTGAAAAAAATTTTGAATGTGCATCTCAACCTACTTCATCTATATATAAAATTTCAGGGTCAAATTCGTCCTCCTCTGGAAGTTAGAAAAAAACAAATTTTCTGACAAAAGTAATAATTCAAATGCAACCTAAATTTGTCTTTTTTTAACTTCCAGAGGAGGACGAATTTGACCCTGAAATTTTATATATAGATGAAGTAGATTGAGATGCACATTCAAGATTTTTTTCAGAATTTTTTGAAACTTTTTTTAGTTGAATTGCACGGTGATTACACCATAAGCTTGATTGCACAGGATATGTCTCCATTTCTGACCCTGATGATAACGGTTCGGGAATTCCCCCCATTCCGTTTGTTTCCATTTCTTGGGCTTGGCCCTTGCTCTCTCAACCAGGGCCCATTTGCACTATACGGGCTCGATGGGGAGTGGTGAGGATTCTGGGCTAACGTGCGGTGCCACGGAGAGTAGGGAAGAATTTCGGCCCAGGAACCCAAAGCTCAGGAGGGGCTCGGAATGGCACGGGCCTTTTCCGAAGCACAAAACTGGACGGGGGAATATCGGGAATGCACTTCGGCATATATGTTTACAACAGCAATCACGAGATTAGGCATATGACATAATCTTAAGACGCCTCTTATGTTCCAGGTTAAATGTTTCAGATTAAGACACGAACAAACAAGTAGAAGCACCAAGCTTCAGTAACAAATGCGATTGCTCATGAACCAAATCTGAAAACAGAGAGCAGTAATACTTTGGGAAGATAAGCTTTGCGAATCAATCTTGTCGGTGAAAGCCAAAAGCCTAGAACTGCTAGAGAAGAAAATGGTCAATCTTAACCAATGGAGGTGTCTCCTACTCGCTTTTGGGTCCCCTGGCCATCTCCACAAAAATCAATCTTCCGCGTAGTATCTGTTAAGACAATAATTTAGTGATAATTGAAGATTACATATCCAAATAATGTAAACATGAAAAGTTGATACTAATTCACATCTAGTTCAGGAAATGAAGCCTGTGCATGTTTTTCACTTTATAATTTATTCAGTCACTGAAGCTGAAATTCAGGGATCAACACATGATTTTGAAGCAGGAGTATTGATGCTGGAGTTCCACAACGTCCACAAGTTGAAAAATCTATGGATATGAACACAAAAATTCAAGCTTTTTTGTCAAGAAAATAATGCCAAAATACAATTGCATTAAAGAACCAATAAAGCTGCAAACTGACATTAAACTATGTTGCAGATGGCTTCCATCGCCTATTGGAAACTAATAATTTCAAGCTACCTGCTGGGTTGTGATTTCGTGAAAAGTTAGAAAACACTGCAAGAATTGCAGAAAGAAAGTGCAATGAACCTATTTACAAGGGGACAAATAACCATGGCCATGTGATTTTCTGTCCATCTGCAAAAAAAAAAGTGCCAGAAATTGTAGATGAAGACACTGATGATGGTGAAAAATGACAGCCCACCACACATCCTCCAAGATGAAGACACTGAAGTGCCAGAATTAACCAAATTGCTGTTTAAGCCCTAGATGTGCTGATACACCAAATTTATTGGCAATTGTTATGGCCATCTATTGGAGGAACTAGGCAGTGATCGTGCTAACATAAGAATACAAGATGGAGAAAGGTACAACAACCCATCTTAGAAGTCCTCCTCACTCTATGCAAAGGAACCATATTCTGGTAGCACCTGATACTCGATGCAAACCAAACATCCTCGCAATCAAAGCTGATGTCCGCATGAAAAAAATTGTCAAAAGCCTAGACTACCAAGGCACCAACCAGTGCTACTCTCGGCGGCTCTCCCAAACCATTAAAAATCACAAGTCCACATTAACTTGCTAGCACACTGTGTGAATCATACCTTACAACCACGCAGTCACAAGGTCTGGAACAAATCCAACCATCAAGGTGAATCACCCGACCGGAGAAACAAGCAACAATCGATCGAGATTTTACTTACTACTCACAAACATCTCTGTGCTGAAGCACCTCATGCTCAGCACCAGAGAGGACAATCCCATCAGCCTCCCACCAAACATCATCAGGATGACCTCCACCGCCGTCTCCAAGCCCTAGATCCCCAAAATTCCCAGCGCAGAAGAATAAAAGTGCAAGCGGCGAGGGCTCCACACCCATTACCTTAAATCCAAGACGTTCATCACAACCTGGCATGATTTACAAAGCAGGCAAGCCAGCTAGTACTAGCTAAACATTTTCACAGCAGATACTACATCATGAGTACCAGAGGAAGGAAGGGGGGAACACAACGAAGAAGCCTAGAAGTGGCGGAGACCTAACAAATCCGTGGATGTCGCGGTTCGTTCAGTTGCTGGTGAATTTGGTGACGGCCTTGGTGCCCTCGGAGACGGCGTGCTTGGCGAGCTCGCCAGGGAGGACGAGGCGCACGGAGGTCTGGATCTCGCGGGAGGTGATGGTGGGCTTCTTGTTGTAGCGGGCGAGGCGGGCGGCCTCCTGCGCCAGCTTCTCGAAGATATCGTTGATGAAGGAGTTCATGATGGACATGGCCTTGGAGGAGATGCCGATGTCCGGGTGCACCTGCTTGAGCACCTTGAAGATGTAGATTTTGTAGGTCTCCACGCTCTTCTTGGCCTTCTTCTTCCCCTTCTTCTCGCCGGCGGTCTTGGAGGCGGGGAGGCGCTTCTCCGCCTTTGGCTTCTTCCCCGCGGGCGTCTTCTCCGCCTTCTCGGCCTTCTCCTCCGCCGGCTTCTTCTCGGCGGGCTTCTTCTCGGCCTTTGGCGCCATCGGGTCGGAGCCTCGGAGGGTCGGGGGTCACCGCTTCGCGGGGTCGAGGGAAATGGGGGGCGATTCGGCTAGTGTCGGGGGAAGCTTTTCTTGGCGTGTAGTGGGGGAAAGGGGAAGGGGAATTAATATATAGATGGCCGCCGCGCGAGGTGATTGGTCAAGAGGGGTGGGATGCGGATCGATGAGGTGGCGTAAGCCATAGACGTTGGATTTTTTGGGAGCGGGAGGACGGATGGTGGAGAGTGCATCTTATTTTCCGCGGGTAGTGACGCACCGACGTAATAGATGGGCGCCTCTGCGCGTGTTTTTCCGGTGGAAAATTTCAGACCCTGATGATAACAGTTCGGGAATTTCGCCCCATTCCGTTTGTTTTCATTTCTTGGGCTTGGCGCTTGCTCTCTCAACCAGGGCCCATTTGCACTATACGGGCTCGATGGAGTGGTGAGGATTCTGAGCCAACGTGCGGCGCCATGGAGAGTAGGGAAGAATTTCAGCCCAGGAAACATCCCGGACCCAAAGCGGGCGGGAAACTACTAGCCCAGAAGGGGCTCGGAATGACACGGGCCTTCTCCGAAGCACAAAACTGACTGGACGGGAATATCGGGAAGGAACGTGGTAGCGAAGCGTGCATCGGCATCGTGTGGCCGCCGTTCGTCGGGGCACGGCAACCCAAGCCGTTCGGATAGATAGCCGGTGGCCCGCCTCCCCTCTTCCTACCGCACCACCACCACCACTGAACTAGCCGCCGCCGCACTTCCACCCCCAACTCTCCCCGCCTCGCACCCATGGCGACGGCCCTGATGGCTGCGGCCACCACCTCATGCTCCCCGCGCCGCGCGGCGCCGCTCCTGAAGCCGGTGGCCTCCTCCTCGTCTAGCTCGGCGCGGCCGCGACGGCCCTCGGCGCAGCAGCTCCCGCGGCTGCTGGCGACGGCGACGGCGGCGGTGGCGGCCGCGCCGCTCCCGGCGCTGGCGGAGCAGATGGAGAAGGCGGCGCTCTTCGACTTCAACCTGACGCTCCCGGCGATCGCGATCGAGTTCCTGCTGCTCATGGTCGCGCTGGACAAGCTCTACTTCACGCCGCTCGGCAAGTTCATGGACGAGCGGGACGCCAAGATCCGCGGCGAGCTAGGAGACGTCAAGGACGCCTCCGAGGAGGTGAAGCAGCTGGAGGAGCAGGCCGCCGCCATCCTGAAGGCCGCGCGCGCCGAGATCGCCGCGGCGCTCAACAAGATGAAGAAGGAGACCACCGCGGAGCTGGAGGCCAAGCTGGACGAGGGCCGCCGCCGCGTGGAGGCCGAGCTCGTCGAGGCGCTCGCCAACCTCGAGTCCCAGAAGGAGGAGGCCGTCAAGGCGCTCGACGCGCAGATCGCCTCGCTCAGCGACGAGATCGTCAAGAAGGTGCTCCCATCCGCGTGAGCGAATCAAAACAGCGAGCCGGCCGGCCGGCCTTCTTCCTTGCTTAGCTTCTGATCTGTGTGTATACGCTTGTTGGGCTGCCGTCCATTGCCGGCCCTGCTTTATCCTATGATGTGTGTAATTGCATCAACATTTTGTGGCAAGTATAAATGAATCAATCATATTTCTGAAGAAATTTGGGTGGTTTAGATTCTACAGTCGCTTATAAAATGTTTGGGATTATTGGCGACTTGCACTGAGGTTGTTCTGTAAAAGTTGCCTGAATCTTTCACGCTTCTTGTGTGATCCTGGTTCGAGTCAGGCGAAAGGGAATGTTTACTGTTCTTTAGGTCAATCGCCAAGGCGTTCTCAAATCACAATCAAGTTTAGTATGGAGCCATCTGAATCATCATGCCTCACGTCTTGTTTGCTTTAGCCTTTTTACCCTTTAGACACCATACAAGCGTAAAAGGCGCCTGAAACATTTAGGACCTGTATACAAGGAAACACCGCGAACTGTGTTTCTGCCAAAAGAGAGAATAAAAATCCGACAAAAACGAAGTATTCTGATATGCGATTTCTTCGAATAAAAATTCAATATCAAAGTGAGCGTAGTTAAGCTGTTAAGGTTTCTTGTGATATGTTCACTAGTGCATGACACGTGCTATCGCGCGCGATCATGGGGGTATTGTATCAATTTTTTTAATTTTTATTCTAAAAAAATTAATTTTTTCCTTCAGCGTTTATTGGTATCTGATTGTATACAGGGATGTAAGGTAATAACTGTAACCGAATGAAGTTTATTAATGTAATAAACTGTGAATGAACATTAGTGCCGTTGGTCAGTGATTCAATCCATTCGTATAGACATTGGCTATAACCCATGTGCAAAAGCATGAATTCGGTCTCTTAGGGTGGGCTGGTTTATTGGGCCTGTCCTATAAGGACCCCATCAACAGACTTGGCAGAAATGGAGTCAACGAGGCCAAGGCTAGCGCTTAAATGTTACTTAGTAATATTAACTGTGTGGTAATAGATGCTAAAAAAAACCTGTGTCGTAATAAGGACGGAGGGTGAAAAGGAAATGTCAATGTGAAGTAGGAGCTGATAGGCAGTGTTTTCTCGATTGGCATGCTTTCTGAACGGACCTAACATCATTAGGATAAGTAGCTGATAGCATTAGGGATGAAAACGGTCGGAAACGATCGGCGAAAGACTCCACCATTTTCACTTTCATATTTTTTTCATCGAAAACGAAAACAGTACGGTATTTTCGAAAACAAAAACGACGTCGGTATTCCGGTAATTTCGAAAACAGAAATATACGGTCGAGAACACATCGATAACGGTCGAAACCCATCAAAACGATATTTAAAAAACGATAAACATATCAAACAATAGAGCATAACATTAACTATATAACTTGACACATTTCACATGCAAGTAGTGAAAATTCGATTAAGATATTAATCCAAATATCGAACCAATCTGTGATAACTGACACATAGTAACATGCACGATAGTATGGCACAAAGTTGCACACAACATAAATGGCATAGTCATATATGATCATTAACCAAATTAAAATAGAGACTTAAGACTAGCATGCCATTAAAAATAGTGCTAGTGCAGGGCCGCAGGCTGCCTATGCCTACAGCTGAACCTCCGCGAGCTATTGGGGCGGGAAAGCATGTGTTGAACTGAGCTTCAAATACGGTAATACAGGCGGTAAATTACCAGATAAATATGGTAATTTTCGAAAATGGTCGGTAGAAGCTGAAATCGGATAAAATTACCATTTTCGTTTCCGTATTTTCGGTAGCCGTTTTCATTTTCGTTTACACCAGAATCTCGAAAACGGTTCCCGGTAATCGAAAATTTTCGTTTTCGTTTTCAACCCTAGATAGCATAATTTTTTCATTTTTTAGACCAGCATACAAAGACATAAGTTCTACCCCCTCTGTTCCAAAATATAGGTCGTTTTGACTTTTCTAGATTCATATATTTTGCTATGTACATAGACATATGTTCATATGAATCTAAAAAAGCCGAAACGACCTACATTTTGGAACGGAGGGAGTAGATAGCAAATTACAATACTCAATATTACACATTAGTTGTCCATAGATAAGTTTTGAATAACTGAATACTAAGTAGGTGGATGCTTCATATTGGTAGGTTGTTCAGCTACTTTAGAGTATGGCTGGTAGTAGCGGTAGATGCTTGACAAAATGATGGCCACATCCTCATTCTATCATGTAGGAGGGTCTGCAGCTGAAATAATTCTGAAAATGCAATCGTAGAGCAAAGTTGGGGAAAAGGAAATCTAAATATTGATTAATCACCTTGTAGGATTGACCACCAATGTAGTCATTTCTCTGCGCTGAAGAATTGAAGCTGGTGTGAGTTGTCCTTCTGGTAGTATTTCTATTTGCACATGTCAGATCAGGAATGGCTTAAATGTCTTGTAAAGGGAAAGTGGTGTATGAAAACAATAAACTACCAAATCAGAAGGTGAAAAAGTGAGGCAGCATGAGGGAGAGGTGGGAAAAGGCGCACGTGCAACAGGTCATTGAGGTGATTTCATTCTCACTTATACTGGGTTTGACCTGAGTATCACTAACCTGTATTATGCTTCCAGGCTATACAGACGTAAGAGCATATCCTTCACAGAATGACATTTAACATTGTTCCAAATAAACTTTGAACTACAAAGAGGAACTGACAGCAGTAAAGAAATGTATCAGCTAATAAAAGTAGAGATCAGCTTAGGAACCAAGCATACCAGGACTCGTGAGCCGGCCGAAATTTGAAAATACAAAGCCTGATGACCTCGGTGCGTGCAACCAGTTTTAAGACCTGCCCAAGCACATAATAGTTGTAATCCATATAGTATCCGGAAAGGGTGGCCATGATATATGATTTCATCGTCATAAACTCTGTAATGTTCAGTGGAATGAGTGTGCCAGTGACACTATGTAAGGTTCCATACACAAACTTCGCGAAGCGAGTTAAGATACCATGGTGATGAACATAGTTCTTTCTACCACACTTTAGATTCTTTCTATTATATTATCTTGAATCTACATAGAATCAATTAGTAGATTGAAATAGTAGTCTAATTCAACTGCTTTTTTCACCGCATCCCCAGAGGGGGAGAAAAATAATACGCGAATAGAATATAGTAAAAGAAAAAAACCTACGAATCTTTCATGCTTAAAAATGGCGCGAGATGCTTCAATCGAGATCCTTCAAAAAAAGAACATAAATTTTTTTCTAAGAATAAGAAAATAGTGACAGTCCACAGTGCTGAAGTAAATTTAGTAATAGGACACAATTTAGATGTTCATGTGTTAATTAGAAGATGCATGCCGAAAATTGGAAAGAAAAGGGGCATACCAGGGCTGTGAAAGCTGGCCTGAAGCTGTGGTAAGCAAGGGTACAACAGCAAATGCAGAAGCAAAATCAAGGACCTTCAACGAAATAATAGCCCACCAGTTTGAGCTCTGATTGATCAAGCTGGCTAGCCATGTTTAATATTACATTATGCAATAGTCATATAAGGCAAAGCACTGCTACAATATTGAATATCAGACCTACACTCTTTGTTTGAGGTCAAACTTTTCAATACACTAATTCAGGAATTCCGAGATGTGTTAAGAACATTGCATTAGGCCTCCAAGTATACTCTGCATTTTTAATTCAAACACAAACTTTAAGTTGATGTTCCATACACTACTCCAAGTATGTACGGACTGCTTAGTTTAGTTCAGGAACATATTGAAGTCAGACAAGACTACATGGCATTTTCAAAACTAAATAATAACCATGCATATATATGAAAAAAGAATAGATGTGTCTTATAATATATGGTACTTCATTTTATTCTTCAAGTACAAAATACCGACATCAACCAAATCTGGCCATAGAACTCCCATGCCGCACGCGCCTGTGGGCCATCGCTCGCCTGTCCCTACCCTGCCCCTATTGGACACGCGCTGCTGGTGGACGGCCGCGGAACGGTGGCTCCTGGGGTCGGCGCTGGCTGGCGTCGTCGGCCTCGGGGCAACGGGTCTGGGGTCAGCCGCGGGGCGTCGCCTGCAGAGATGTAGGAAACAGGAGTAACGGGGGAGAGAAGGAACCAGAGATCCAGACTTGAGGGAGAGATGCAGATCCTTTGAGCGAGGGAGTCCGAGGTCCTTGGTTGCGATTTGAAGCAGAGGAGCACGGGGGAAAGGGCGATTCCGGCGACAATGGTGGCCATGGAGAGGCGACGCGGCCTCCTGGGATCGAGCCGCACTTGTAGAGTCCCGCAAGGCAGCTAGGTGTGCCCCGAGGCGGGCTGACCTCGTGCGCCGGCCGTTCAGACGCTCATCTACGACGAGCGCTCGGTAGCGAAAGCGGCTGGGCGAGGCTCCCCAAGGTGCGGCGCACCGGGGGGGGGGGGGGGGGGCGACAGGCGGAACGGCCGATGCGCGGAGACACGGCGGCACAGCGCGCGACCAGGAGCTCAATTCGGGCGGAGGACTTGAGGGAGAGGGTCGACGGCGGCTGGGCTTCCGCGGGGGAAGCTGCTCCGCCCGGCCGGAATCGCTGATTACGGCGGGGAATGGCTCGGCCGGCCCGGGAAATGGCAGCTCGAGGTGCGGGACGAGATGGGGAGGCTCCTGGAGCAAGTTGGCGCACATATGGCCGGCGGCAAGGAGACGAGAGGGAAGATAAGGGAAGGAAGCCGATGAAAAACCTCTAGAGTGAGTTGCCCGGTCATGAGCGGGGCGTCGTGCGTGAGCAATATGAACGCAGGACACTTCGTGTTGAAAAAGCAGGCAAGTTTTTGGATGGATGGAAACCTCTAGAGTGAGTTGCCGGTCATGAGCGGGGCGTCGTGCGTTAGCAATATGAACGCAGGACACTCCGTGTTGAAAAACCAGCGCCCGTGAGAGGATAACTGAGGTAGAATCACAACCCTCAGACGACGATCGAACGGGCACTTGATTTCGGGCCGACGTGGACAGCTTCCCTGTGCGTCGTGGGAACGAACTTTCATCTCTAGAAAAAATTTGGGTTCCAAGTAATAGGCACCATGGTTGACCAACAAACCAAGTAAACAGGGTGAATGAAGTATTTTGATCACAGGTTTCTCCGAAACTCGTGTTCTCGTGTGAAAAACATATACCACTGCACGGAACAGCCGAACAACAGGCAGGCTTTCACAAGCCCAAAGAGTGTGTAAAGAGGGGCGTGCTCTTCTAGTCTACTGTCTGGGCCGGACCAAACCCAACCCACGACCACGGCCACACCCGCACGAACCAAAACCAGAAGCAAGAAGGGGGCGGCGCCGCCGCCGCGGGGTTGGGTTTTAGCCGCCGGCGATGGCCCTCTCCACCTCCTCTTCCGCCCTGCTCCGCCGTCTCGCCAGCAGCTCCACCCGAGCCTCCTCCGTATTTCGCGCTACCTTTTGCTCCTCCTCTTCCGGCTCCGGCCCGTCGCACACCCCGCCTCCTCCGTCCTCCATATTCGGCGATGACGCAGAGGTTGCCAACGTGCCACCGCTCACCACCCCCAAGCTATTCGTCAGCGGTAACGTCTCTCCCCCCTTCCATCTCCCGCCTCGCCCGGCGCAATCCATTGTCTTTCGCACCGTAATTGTAAGTTTGCTTCAGGGAATACAATTTCACTGTAAATCGGGCCTGCTGAATACTTATGTGTGATGTGCATTTGTGATATTGCCCAAATTAGAGCTGCATGCACCTGGATACCTTTATGCTATGTTTGTACGAGCAATGCAATCCAGAACCCAAGATAACCAATGAGCCACATGGATGAATCACAGCGTTTAGACCTGTTACAGTTTGCATCCCGTCCTGCAGCTCCTGTGCTGTCAAATCCTATTGCACCTGTGCGTTTTTGTTGAATTCTTTTTTATCACTGTAAAAGTAGACTTGTTCCATTCAGATTGTAGTTTGCCACCATACTCAGTAAGCTGCTGCCAGTTTATTTTCACTTTTATGTTTCCCTAAAAATGAATTGCTGTTAGGCTCATAATCTCTGCTTGATTCTATTTGGCGGAGGCCTTTCAAGGCTAACAACAGATGAGAAGCTCCAGGGCGCGTTCGCCCCTTTTGGGAGGCTCCTTGAAGGTACAAAGCTTTCTTTCAAGTACTTGGTACAACTCTGTTCATCCTTTTCCTCACGCCTAATTGTAATGTGCTTTTATTACTTTGTGCAGCAAAAGTTGTGACGGATAGAGTCTCTGGGAGGTTAAAGGGTTTCGGTTTCGTGAGATATGCCACTATAGAAGAGGCTGAGAAAGCGTGGCAGGAGATGAACGCTAAGTTTCTGGATGGATGGGTCATCTTCGTCGACCCTGCCAAACCAAGGCAACCAAAGCCTGCTCCTCAGCAGGACACCCGTTCTTCACACGCTGGCTTCACGACGAACAAGACTGTAGGATGGTGTGGCTAATTGCATCAAGCTGTTGTTATATTGCACAACTTGGTTGAGGGTACTAGCAGAAACACCATAGAGTAGTTTGATTTGATATAGGCAATGGTGGGCTGGAGATACAATTTTCTTATTGGCGCAACATTTTTGTTCTATGATCGTCCTCGTTCACTTTTTCTAGTGCATGATTATGGGTCGCCGTCTGAGTTTTCCATTGCGAATGCAAAACTGATGATGCTATCTCTGTCGTCTATTTACATGGTTGCTTGTCCTGTTACCTGGTGAGAGCTTTCCCTGTTGCTGCAATTTATCAAAGACACCACAGATTTGGCTGATCTTCCTTAGGCCTCCTCCAAATATTGAGTCAACTGCTAGCTCGTAGCAATTAAGAGCAAGGCTAATGATCTAGCCAGCTGCTGGCTGCAAGAATCCTTGCAGCTCATCTTTCAGTCCACTTGTATAATGGTTTAGTTCTCCATCATTAATATATAACCCACTTGTCTATCTCACAAACTTTTCTGGTTCTTGTGTCGTCTATCTCACAAACTTTTCTGGTTCTTGTGTCGAAGCTAGCTGTAAGCTTACAGCCCACTTCTCTTCTCTCTCCTCCACCTCAGCATTCAATCTGCTTGTAGCCTACCATAATACTTGCTCTAAGAGATAGCATAAGAGATCACTTCTTTAATTCTCCAGCTCTTCGCACATATTGACATAACTACCAGCCTCACATATTTTATCTTTCCTCTCTTTCTCTCTCTTCCAACTAGACAAAATATTATATTTTACACCTATAATCTAGCTGACTTGGCATCATTGGAGGTCGTCTTACTGGAAGTCTGGAACTGGAATTAAGGGCCTGTTTGATTTGTGGCCACAGTCTGCCACGCCTAACATTCGGCAACGGCACAGCGCCATGGCGACCAAAATGGTCGCCACACGCCACAGCCTTGCCACGGGATAACGTCAAGCACAGGCAGAAAAACGACAGCTATGGCGGTTGGCGGCCGTAGCTTAAGCTGAAACCAAGCAGTGGCTGCAGCCGCCCGGCGTGCAACCAAACAGCCCCTAAATCAATGGAACTTTCAGTTCAGGCTACAATAACTTGCTTGTAGTGCCATATAACATCAAGATGATCCATACAACGTCGTGTCATTCACTCATTCTAAAGAGACGGACATACACATTGATGCAAAATACCAATATTCAGGCAGTAGAATGTTGAAACATCACTATGAACTCTGACCCATTGTAAACACCGAGGCATATAAACATGAATCATTGTGTGGGGGGAGGTTCGTATGACATGATACAAGCTGCGAAGCGTGGGCATGGCTGGATAGCAGAAAGAAATTCAGGTGTGGAACCGCCTTTGCATGTGGGAAGCAAAGCGTGAGCTCACGATGAAGGTGAGAGCACCTGCTGTAATCATACCAAGCTGGAAACTTGTACGGCAAATTGAGACCGGCACACACGCAACCAACAAATCAGCAACTGAGTACACATCTAGGCCCAATATAACTTGGGGAAAAGTACAATTTTTTTTACATCTCTATACTCCCTAGAAAGGTTGTGCACTGAAATCATATCCTAGACTAAGCTACAGAAAATTGTGCCACAGGTAAATCATCTACAAATGTCTCTCCCCAGATATCTTTTAATGTAGTGTACAAACAAGCACAGATTGATTTGCTCAAGCAAGTGATTTTTGAACCAAGGTTAGGTTCTCAAACATCACCAAGGGGGGCGACTCCAGCATTGAGTTCTTCTGGTAGCAGCACAACAATAATAGAAGGGATACTACTGTTAGTATTAGCGAAATGAAGAAAAACATTGTAAGGTTCAGTTAGTTTTGTTCAAAAAATAACAGAACAATTCCATCATTCTGTGAACCAGTTTGGTTCAAAAAAATAACAGAACAATTTCATCATTCTGTGAACCAGTGAAATATGCAATAAAATGAATGTGGTTACCTCTTCATCTGACAAAATGGTGAACCCGAGCTTCTCAGACCATATTGGCGCCATTTCAGGGTCAACAGGCGCTGTAAGAAGGTTTACGTTCCAGGCTCTCAAATGTGCCTCGATAGACTTTAGGAGAAGTACAAAGTAGCCCTGCAAAAAGAAATACCAAACAATAAGAGTCACAATTTGCTAAAATATCCATTCAGAATTATTGAAATATAAAGGTGTTTATAAAAAATGTATTCCTATATCGGAGGTGAAGGGACCCAGGAAAAGTAATCAGATATACGAGGACTTGTGAGTGAACAGAGTGAAAACACTCAGTCTATATGAGTTATGCTTGATGGGCAAACATATTGCAGTTTTTTTTTTCTCCTGAAAATAACTTATTGTTTGAAGTTCCAGCATACACCTATCAGATAATTATTAGTGGATTCTCTTGTCAGCGACTCATTAACATTCTGTAGTTATGCACCCCCTTTTTTGAGGAGTGGAGCATGCAAAATCACATTTACATGAGATAATTGACAACATTCACTATGTAGTGTATGTTCTCAAATTCATTTTTACCTTCTTCCGGCACTCACTACGAGTAGCAATAAGGACCAACTCTGCAACTTGTTCCATGCGCACTTTCAGAACTGCAGCAGACACAACATGCGTACTGCAATAAAATCAAAATTGGGGAAAGTAAGAATATCAGGAAAAGATAATCATACAAACACAGTTCGAGGGCTAACAATCTGAGGATTATATAGGAGCTCTTTTTGCTAAGTTTGATGCAGCACTGCAAAAACATAATGGAGGCATCACTGCGAGCAGACCAGAAGAAACACAAAATATTGTAATGATGAAATACCTTGCAGTTAACACTGCACAATACATTCCTCGAAAATCCTTCTCTCCTTCTACATTCTTGCTGCAACAATGAAGTTTAGATTGTTTACAGACTTCAATATATGAACAAAAAGGCTGAAGAGTGAATGCAGATCAATGGAACTACTCATACACCACATGACAAGTCAAGAAGTGGCAAAATAAAAACCTACGCATAAACCATATCCGAGAAGACACCACTGTGCTCAGCAGTTTCCGCAAATGCATCCTATAAAGTACAGAGATCAAGGTGAGACTATAGCAGTAAAAAAGGATACTGAAAGGAGATGCAAATTTATAAGTCAAATAACTTACTTTGAGGATATCAATGACCTGAGGCATGTAGAGCCGCAAATCACTACGTGCATCCATTCCACTTAAAAACCGCCAACAAATATTGGATCTTATCTGTCTGAGAAAGGCAATATCTTCACACTTTTCCAGTCCTTCATCTAGACGGGCACGAAGCAATCGACATATTTCGCAGCACAGGAAGCAAAATTGCATATATTCTTTCAAAATTTCTAGGGGCGCCTGAAATGTTCAATTTAACCATTCAGCAACACTTTTTTTTTTACAATGGCAGACTTTGCTTTTGCAAATGTAAGTAAAAAGGTCACAAACCTTCTTTTTTAAAAGTCCAGTGTTGTAGCATTTAATATGGCATGGTCTCTCACACTGTAAAGTAATAAGGCATAGTTTGCAAGCCAGTAATCTAAGTATCAAAGACAAGGATGTAAGCATTGAGCATCACAGACCTGGTTACAAAAGACTATTGTATCTGGATCGATATTTCCAAGCGTCGTGTGGCCATCCCTGATATTATGTAAAGATGCAAATTTTCGTATATGAACTCATCGAATCCCTGTTAATCTGCCAATGGAAAAAAATGCTTAGTATTACAATCTTACCCACAGAAAGAGCACCTCTCTGTTTCGACCACTCTTTCTTGTAAAGTCCGTTTCAGGGGAATGATAGGTCCACTGGTGGTAGTAGGTTCTCTGCCACAACCTATAATAAAGGAACGAATTAGCGCAACACAGAGAGGCGGTAAATTATATACTGAAACATAAAGCTCTACGACTACTTCCTCCTTACCTAAAGGTAATACAGTTAAATCTACATGGCACAGCCTTGACATAAAAATCAATATCGCCAAGGAAGCAAAACAAGGCCTGCTTGAGGCCAGTAAAGTCTCATGTGAGTTGTGACTGGATAATGCAAGGTCCAAGCATAACTACTGTGCTCAGTGCTCACTTATAAAAATATTGGGAGCACAATGTATGAACATAAACCAAGAAAATCACACACTTTAAACACACAAGAAGATAGAAATGAGGAAACCATTTCTATCTACTAGATCAACAAGTGGGAGAAATTAACATATGGTAAGGAACAAATTGGAGCTCTGATACAATCTAACAAAAGGAACTGGAAAGGCAGAACAGACAGTGATGATAGCAAAGGAAAAGGAAACTTCAACCCAGCAAAAAAGAATCTAAACATTAAATCCCAATGCAGATAAACCCCCTCTACAACCACAGTATACACCAATACTTTATCCACCTCAAAATAGTAGCACATGAATAGGACTAGAACTCATCAAGCTCTTGGTATAGCAAGTCCTTGTAAGGCAAAACAAGTAAAGGCTGGGAGTAGTAAAGCCACCAAGAATAGGAGATCCCGGGCTTGAAAGCCACATTGCCATCCCAACAGTTTCACTGTTCCACAACTCCTCCAACACTATGGTTACAGACTGAGATCCTCTGCAGTAGCTGCAGAGGTGATTTCAGTGACTGACGCATGGGTCCAGTAAGAAATCATGCCTATTCAGAAGTCACTACCCATAATCCTTTTCTCGCTAAAGTATTTTCTTTAGACAAAAGAGGCCTTGGGGGTAAGGATAAATGCAAGCTTTCCAATCCACAGGAGGGATCCAGCAGAAAGAAACTATTCTCCTCATGAAGTGTGATGGCTGTGCACCATGCCCTGCCCTTCGCAGAACTTTGGCTCATGAGTCACGAGTAACAATGTCTCTCCTTGAGAAACCTCCATGAGGGGATTGCCATATTACCTCTTTCATCCATATTTTAATTGTTTACATCATTTGAAATGGAAAATGCCCGGTGCAAATAGTTCATCACCGGCAGTGCTTGCTTGAAGCTTTCCATCTAGCTCAGGTATCAACCTCATAGTCTAAAATGGCCCAGTTCCTAGTTCCTCAACATACCCCAAGGATCCAATGCCACAAAACCATCAACTGGGACATTTTACATAAATATCTATCTCTTACAACAGTCAAACAGAAAATAATGAACCCAGCTTAATAAAGTAATGAGACATGTGAAAGCAATTTGATACGACAGCAATTTGATATGACGACTGGTGGTCAGGAATATTTCCCTAACTATGGCTGGTGCATGCTTGCTTAACAGGATGGGGAAAATTTAACCTGAAACGGTCTTGCCACAACATGAATATTTGAATGTCCTTTTTTAAAACTTTGTCCTTAGAGGGGTTGTAACTTCGAAATAATTTCATTCCTTAAAAAAAAGGAATGAGGCTGTTAACTACCAGATTCTGTGGCCTAAAGAAAAACTGCGCAGAGAAAATATCATCATAGTATTCCAACATGGTTAGCTAGCATATATTGCAGCAGGATACCCTACTTTTAACAGGACAACACATAGACATCTATATGCCTGAGTATTCACAAAGGCCGCGGTGGAGTAGCTGTTAATTTGAAAGAGTCATGAGACATAACCACACAACATGCAGCAAACTAAACTAGATAATAATTGTAACCAGAAAAATAAATGAGCTATTGTAATGAACCTCAGCATATAGACAACACCCATCAAGTTACCTGAAGAAATAAGGTTAGGGTAGTCACTAAAGCTAGAATTCAAACGATCTTGCAATTGCAGCGCTAGCTTATGAAGTGTTACCCCTTCTGATGTATAAATGTTGCGATACCTGAAACATAAAATACTCACCACTTAAACGAACTGAAACACCCAAGGACTTTTTCTTCACGTTCAAGTAATTACAAATACTTTAACGAATGATGTTTTGTATTCTTAGCTCTTATATGAGTAAAAGGTTGAAGTCAGACACAATTTCTTTCCAGAATGGTGGTGCTTACGGTTGCCGTCTTCTCCCCATGCCAGCATGTTCTTCAAAGTGCGAAGGAGTAAACTGGAGTCAAAAGATAACAACAAAAACATCCGTTGATCCTTGAGTAGAATAATTACATCATAAAAAACAAAATTCCCCTATCGCTTAATTTTGTACCTCTTGATTGCAACAATTACAGACTATTCCTGTCCCCCGCTTATACCCTTGCTTTAGAGCCTAAAACACAGTGAAACGTAAGTCCTCTTAAGAGCGCTAAAACTATAGGTGATTGTTGAAAAGGGGCAGTTCATGACATATCCAGAGCACCTCTCCGTTCTTCAACTTGTAAATCAATAAAGTATTATCTGAAAGGCCACCCTCCTTGAAAATCAGTGGATGCAAGGTGGTATCCCTGAGAGGAAACAAACCACATTTATGGGTTACGCATTGTTTCAATATAATGTCATGTAAAAGAACCAACCTTTCTCCAGTGTTTGCAAGGAAATGATGAAGATTTGATCTTTTACCTCGTTTTTGATTCTTTTGACTTTGAGTCGATGTTGGAGTTTGGAAATGGCTCTTGAGGGATTGTTACTGGACTTGGTAAAGAAAGCCCTAAGTCTGTGGGATCATGATTTGAGCAATCGGGTATTATTGCAGTAGGTTCTGGAGAATCGGGTTTTACATCATCGATGCTGAAAGGACCTGCTGCTGTGTTCTCACTATGAGTATCTTCAGTGCCGTTCTTCTTTGAGGTGCCAGTAGAGAGGCCAGAAACTCCTTTTTCATGGCTTCTACTCAAGGCTGGAGTTGAAGTCTCAGAGCCTCCTCGTTTACACTGTCTCTCAGACCGCCTTTTGGATGCACTCCAATTAAGGTTTAAGATGCTACTGCTGGCAGATTCTTTCAAGTGTGTCAAATTATAAATCATCTCCCCCACAGCCGACTCCTGTGAACTACATGTGAGGTTTCAAAGCAAGGTGAAGTTAGTATGAGCTATGAGGTGTATTGTGATAATTTAAATGTAACTGACTGCAAATTGGCAGTGCACTTCATAAAAATGGTTAAAATGTTAGTTAAAAAATGGTTAAAATAAAATAAATTAGCAAGGACCAGTTCTCAATGGAACAGTATGGCTTTAAAGCCCAAGTCATCCCTTGCAAGGTCAATCGGGTTAACTGAGTGTGCGCATGAGTTCAAGCCCCGAAACAATAGATAAAACTATTGATGCATAGAAAACAAATAGGTCTTGAAAATATCAAGGCACAACATACAAATTTATAAACATGAATGCAGTCCTACTGAAATTTGGATGCCTTGTAACTTACCCCTGAGTTGAACAACCATCTGAAGCTACATCATCTGAATAATCTTTCCTCTTTTGAAATGAAGCTAAATGGCGAACAAGACAGAAGACAGGACAAGGGAAAAATTAGCATATTCTGAGCAAATCACAAAAGCAACATAACCTTAGGTACTCACTAAAATACCTTTCCACTTGTTATACTCATTCATATTAGGAGGGAAGCCAATAGTTTCTTCAATGAATTCACCAAGCATGCTAAGCCTATAATGTTTTAGAGCTTTCACCACCCTGAATAGAGAAATCCTGGTTTCCAAGAAGATGTGATCATTCTGGTTGTTGGATGACTGACCAGAATGCTGTTCAAACTCGCATGCATTCATAACCTACAGTTTATCACACATCATGAGGTCAGGTACAAGACAATTTATGAATAAGCATGGAATGTTTAAAACTGAAGCAACGCAGACAGTAAAAGAAAGCTTACATTTCTACTGTAATTGCACTCTGAGCAGCCACAAGAATACCCCTGCCCCCTTATACGTCCAATCTTCTCCACCTAAATATCACAAAATGGAAGTATATATGTTGTCCTCGAGATAAATAAAAACCCTAGGTTTTCAATTAGCATTCATGCCAAACCTATAATGCTACAGTCAGCAGGAAAAACACACACCTCATCCTTCTTGTAGGTCACCTTGAAACCTTCAAGAAGCCCAGTGGATAACAATCCTCTAACATCTTTAAGGTAACTCTCTAGCTGATACTTTGTTTCCGACATTCGCACTTCAACAGGAGTTATTGTTGACAAACTACCATACCTAGGTCGTCGCTCACCAGCTCCTTTCCTTCTCTCTTTAACATCAGGCATGGCACAGTCACCACCTGCTGCATCTTCGATCTGTTCTGTAGCAGGCTCTTCAATTCCGTCCATAGGGTACGACTGAATCGTGGAATTTTCTCTGCTAAAAGGAGGGTCAAGAGTGGCATAAACTGCAACGAGTTCTAAATTCTAATTGAGATGATTGGTTATATATTTGTCCAATTCTATCGGTTTATTACAGAACACATCACCCTGAGTCCCAGTGAGGAGTTACGACTCGCTATGAAATTAGTGGAAATTACACAACCGCATAGACAGTTCCAAGCACAAATCAAGCACAACAACCGCATAGACATTTCCAAGCACAAATCAACCAGGGGAATCGCTCACCTCAAACCAAGGAGACACAAGCTGGCCTTCTCCTCCTCGGTCAACATATCCACGTCGCCACGCGCGAGCGCCGGCGACGAAGGGGGCTCCGCCGTCGCGCCGTCAACCTGAACCCCGTTCGGTTCCCAGCTAGCGGGCGCTCCTGGCTGGTGCCCCTGACGCGGCCCCTGCGGCGCAGGCGACGCTTCGGCGGCGGCCATGGTCATGGGCACCCCTGCGGCCGCCTCGAACTTCTCCGCGAACGCCTCGGCGGGCACGTCCCTGAGCTCCTGGAAGAGGGCGTAGAGTGACTTGCCGTTGCCGAGGAAGATGTGGCCGTTCTGGTTCTTCGACTCCGCCCCCGCGTGCTTCTCGAATTGCAGCGCCGACAGCACCTGCGCGGCGCGGAGAAAAAACCCTCAATTGTCTCCGCGTGAAGCCGCAAAACCGGTGGAGTGTTCTGGAAACAGATGGGCATCTGATCGAGCTGGCTGACCTTGCCGCGGTAGCCGCAGCAGGAGGAGGCGGGGCAGGCGCAGGCGTAGCCGCCGTCGGTGACGAATCCCTCAAGCCAGGCCTGCGCGCGGAGGCGGAGCGATTAAAAACCAGCGCAAGGAGAGCAGAGGCGGCGGCGGGGGAGCGGGCCGCGGGCGGGGGTGCCTCGCCCGAACCGAACTGAACCGGGTCGAGGGGTACTCACATCTTTCTTCGGGAAGCTGTAGGTTATTGGAACGTGCAACAGGAAGGGCAACAGATCCCGAACGCTGTTGATATACTCGCCGGCCGCCGTCGAGGCGCACTCCTCCGGCTGCTGCATCGATCAAGGACGGTGGCCGTTTGCTTCTTCGACGAAGAAGGGATTTGCCGTTGCGGAAGAAGATATTGCCGCTCTGGTCCTTCGACGTCGCCCCGCGTATTTATCGAACTGCACTACTGCCGCGCCGATAGCGCCGGCGCGGCTCGGAGAAAAACCACGACTTCTTGGCCGTGGCCGCAAGAGACGGCGATGGGGGCAGGCGCCGCGTAGCTGCCGGCGGTAACGAAGCCCCTGAACCGAATCGGGTCGAGGCAGTTCAGAGGGTTTTAGACCAACTTAACGGCGTATAAATGTATAATATTACTCGGAATATCTCTTATTTTAACCTATTTTTCGATTTTATTTTAAAAATTAACTCATCGGGACAAATATTTGCAAATCTAACATTTTTAGTCGCGCCGGTCCATGTGGTGTGAAAAAACACTCAGTCGCGCCACATGTATTGGCGTGTGTGATGCGACAAGGTGCGCCACGTTGGCATGCTTCGAAGCGCTCGAAAAGAGTCTGCCAGCACATATTCCACGTATCAAGCTTGTCATGCTACTCTCACCGGCGTGACAGTATAGCCTTGTCACGCCACCCCCACCAGCGTGACAAGATCTGACCTTAGAAAATTATATTTTTTTCCATATGAATTGAATGGAAATGATTTTTGTATGAAAATTGTAACTCTCAACGAGATCTACAACTTTGTAGTTTTCAGTTTTTCATTTGAAATCATTAAGATATTTAAATAAATAATTTAAACTTTTGACAGCATATTAAGCACTTTACCTCTATCAGATCGCCTCTAACTTGACATGTTTATCATGGTTCTACAAATTAAGTTCTATCACCGCGTTCGGCAGGCTGGAGCTGGAGTGGTGTGAGAGAAAAACACTGTTACCTGGTTGGAGACTGGAGGCTGGAGTTGGAGTGGTGTGAGAGAGAATTACTGTAGGGCTAGAGCCCTACCCACCAGCCGAACACGATGTATATGATGTTTCATATATGAAATAATATGTACTAAATAATAATAATTTGATAAGAAATACAACGACGAACTATATCGTCGTTATGAAATGTAATGTAACACTCTAAATATTAATTATAAACCAGGACGATTGTGAGGGATGAGAGAGAATTTCCGAGGCGATCGATCAGTAGCAGTGAGAGGGCACTCATTCACCGTGTTCGGCAGGCTGGAGCTGGAGTAGTGTGAGAGAAAAACACTGTTACCTGGCTGGTGGCTGGAGGCCGGAGCTGGAGTAATGTGAGAGAGAATTACTGTAGGGCTGGAGGCTCAATCCACCAGCCGAACAGGGTGATTGCCTCTGCCTCGATGAGGAGTGATCTGTCTCGGTGCGCTCGGTGCCCTTCAAATCCGAGGTAAGCTTTACCTAGCAATTGGCAACCGCCTCCTCACTGCTACTGATCGATCGTCTTGGAAATTCTCTCTCATCACTCACAATCGTCTGGCTTATAATTAATATTTAGGGTGTTACATTATATTCCATACACAACGATGATATAGTTCGATTTTTCGTTGTATTTCTTATCAAATTATTATTATTTAGCCCTTATTATTTCATATATGAAATATAATATAGAATTTAATTTGTAGAACCATAATAAACATGTCAAATTAGAGACTATCCGATAGGAATAAAGTGCTTAATATGTTGTCAAAAGTTTAAATCATTTATTTAAATATCTTAATGACTTCAAATGAAAAAACTCAAAACTACGAAGTTGTAGATCTCGTTGAGAGCTATAATTTTCATATAAACATTATATCCATCCGAGTTTATATGAAAAATATGATTTTTCTAAGGTCAGACCTATTCATGCCGGCGGGGTGGCGTGCCAAGGCTATACTGTCACGCTGGCGGGAGTGGCGTGATAAGCTTGACACGTGGAATATACGCTGACAGATCTCTTTCAAGCGCTTCAAAGCATGCCAACGTGGCACACCTTGTCAAGCCAATGCATGTGGTGTGACAGCGTGTTTTTGTCACGCCACGCGGACCGGCGCGACTAAAAGGGTTAGATCTGCTTGTCCGGTTGAGTTATTTTTAAAATAAAATTGAAAAATAGATTAAAAATAAAAATATTCATATTACTCCTCTCATTATTATTATTATTATTATTATTATTATTATTATTATTATTATTATGTTGTTGTTGTTTAGTTCCAGAAACTAAACTTTACACTATATCACATCAAAGAAAATCTTAATATTTAGAAGTATTAAATGAAGTCTAATTACAAATCTAATTCCAGAACCCTGGGGTAAACAGCGAGACGAAACTAATGAGGTATGATTACTGTATCATCACTATAGTAAATTATGGATTAATTTAGCTCATTATATTCATCTCATGAATTAGCATTTATCTGTCAAAAAAAATTTATAAACATATTTTATTTAATAGTTCTAAATAGTAAGACTTCATTTGATGTATTTGATGTGACAGAGAATAAAAAAATCCCTGCAAACAAACACACCCTATATACTAGTATATATGTATATGCTGCCTGTACTTTAATTTCAAAATCCACATTGAGCATCAACTCTATTTTTATTTTTTATTATTGATGGTTACAAGTTTCTACGTGGACCAACGCCCCCACTCCCCTCTTTTCTGTGTCTGTTTTGTGATGTATATCTATTATTTCCATTACTTATCAGCCGAAGCAGGGGTTGGTCTCGATTAAAAAAAAGTAAAAATGATTTCAATTTTGTGCCACTTAACTAATTATTAGTAAGCCAACCTGAACTTGGCAGTCCACCTACGTTTTATACGTTTTATAAAGGTGTGTTTGGTTGGGCTGCATCTTTTTTGGAAAAGTTGTCGTAGCATGTGACTTTTGAAAAAAGTTGTTGTAGAATATTGTCTAGAAGCCGATTTGATTGAGCAGCTGTGACTTTGGTAAAGCTCCTTTCACTTACGAGTGGACCCTATATGTCATGGAGACAAATTACTTCTTGCTCTCTCACCTCATCATCTTCTTCCTCTCTGTCACCAATCTTCTTCCTCTCTCTCACCGAGGTTGGCAGGGGCAGACCGCCGAGGCTGGCCGCGCCCACCATGCCTCGCTCGCTAGGGGGAGCTTATCGGCGATGTAGCGGAGCAAGAGGGCGCGCTGCGACAAAGAGCGGGCGGGAGAATGGAAATAGAACGAGAACAACGAACCATTATCTACATAATCAGTGAAGGTGGGTAATTTTTGTGCCAAAAAACTAGTAAAAGTAGAAGAAGGTGCTTCTGGATGCAATTGTAGCTTTTGGTTAGCTTTTAAGTTTTGCAAAAGTAAAAACGGGTTGGAAAGCCCAACTAAAAGCACCCCGAGTATGAGGGAAGAGTGTACTATCGAGCAATTCGTAGAAGCTTCCAATTTAATCTTTCCTATATGCCTCCCTCCACTATTCTATATTATCAAACAAAAAAATTTAAAACATTTCTCGCGAGATCAGATCCTTCGCACCTTTTATGTTGGACTCGCGTGTCGAAATTGAGAAAAAGGGAGTGCGGGTCCATAGAAAATATGAGCATAGAATTATAACATATATGTCTGTACGTTGCAACTGACGAAAAGTCTCCATAGCTGGTACTCCTTCCACTCCTCTTCTTTCCATCATGAAAGCCAACAGCGGTAGGGGGCATCTCCTTCCACCTTCCTCATGCCAACGCCCTTCACGCTGATGCTTTTCCTCAAGTAAATCAAACGCATTAGCACCCACTGCACGAGCTCTCCAATCAATCCGAGAAAGCTCAGCTCCAATTTCCCATCATGCCAAATCCTAGCCGCCAAATCCTAGCCCGTGTTCGCACCCAAAAGTGGCACGGTGTCATGGTTTGGGCCTTCTCTACTGGGCTTCCTTCGTGGGCCGTGGTGATTAGTTAGCTAGTGTTTCACGTCTGCCTTGTAACCGCCGGTGGCGAGGCTCATAACTTGCGGTGGGTGAACTCTGTGACCGATTACGACATTGAACAAACAACTTTGAAGAACAAGAGCAGTCATCGTCCTCGCGGAATCCAGCCGCGTTCCTTCCCATTCCTCCTGTTCTGCTATCCTTTTCCCAGTCTACTTCTCCACTTATCATCTGAGATCATAACAATTGGTACTCAGAGCCATCTACCCAAAATTTTTCCCCATTTCTCCTGCGCTTCATCGTTCTGGCGCCGCGCAAACCATCTCAATTCGAGGCGCAGATGACGGATTTGGTGGAGGCGTTGTCGCCGAAGTTCGAAGCCTTTGATGCGGTGATGCAGAAGATTCTAGACAAGGTCACCGGGCTCAAGGCCTGGAGGTCTTCCGCTGACATCTCCATGACCACTCTGCTCTCCAAGGCGGACGACACCGCCGCACGACTCCAGCGACTCGAGGTTGTTCCCCCTCCTCCACCGCTACCGGTGCGCCAAGCACCACCACCGCCACCGCCTTCGGCATGGGTTAATCCGTTCGACCTCAACATGGCTCCGGATCTAGCGGCGCGCCCATTTGCGTTGGCTGAGGAGTGGCCCGGCGGGCACCGTCAGACACAGCATCACCGGGTTGATGGTGATGGGATCCTCGGATCTCCTCCGCCACGCCCGGTCACGGGTATGCCTCCTTCCCACCCCCTCGCACGTTTGATTTCCTACCTGAGCATGAGTCGCGCGCGGTTCGTACTGGTCCCAAACCCAAGCTCGAGTTTCCCAAGTTCAATGGCCAAAACCCTAGGCTCTGGAAGGATCGTTGCGAGTTGTATTTTGAGGTTTATGGGGTGAGTGATGCTTTGAAACCGCGCTTTGCCGCCCTCAATTTCAAGGACACTGCGGCTTTGTGGCTCCAGACAGTTGAGTTGCGAGGTTGGATCAACACCTGGGAGGCTTTGCATAAAGCAGTTTGTGAGCGTTTTGACCGGGATCAATATCAGCATCATTTGTGTCAATTAGATACCCTGCGACAGACCGGCTCTGTAGCTGACTATCATGCAAAGTTTGAGCAGCTTGTGCATTCTATCTTGCTTTATAATGATTCCTATGATGATGTCTATTTGGTTACTCGCTTTCTGGGTGGCTTAAAAGAGGATATTCGCGCTTCAATTGCTTTGCATCGCCCAAAAGATGTCGATACTGCTAGCGCCTTGGCTTTGTTGCAGGAGGAGGAGCTGGAGTTTCGCCAACATCAGTTGGGTGGGAGTTCTGATAACAGAGAACAATCTCGTCCAGGCAGCAAGGTTTTCACTGCTCTGGACCGTAACAAGACATATCACAAGAAAGATGATTCAAAGAAAAGTGATCAGTCTGGTACTGATTCCAAGATGGCAGCTCTGTTAGCTCACCGCAAAGCTAATGGTCTTTGTTTCACTTGTGGTGAGAAATGGACAGGCAAAGCTCATAAGTGTCCCGAGCAGATTCCTCTCCATGTGGTTCAGGAGTTAGTTGGGTCCATTCAGTCTGAAACAACATCTGTTTCTGAAGACTCAGATTCTGACACTGAATATCCTGAAGACTGTGTCCTATCCTTACCACTTATACCTTCCCAATCAGAGCAAGTTCCTCCCAAACAAAGAAAGACCATGAGGTTCAGAGGTTTGGTTGACAAACAAGAAATTCTTATTCTGCTGGACTTAGGTAGTGCTTGCACCTTTATCAGTCAGGACTTGGCATCACATTTTCATCAGCAGTTGCAGCCCTGTGAGCCCTTACATTTTGCCACTGCTGATGGTACACCAATGCTATCTGATACCTTCATTCCACAGTTTACTTGGCATATTCAGGGTCAATCCTTTGTCTATAATGTGAGAGTGCTTCCTCTCAAATGTTTTGATATGATAATTGGAGCTGATTGGTTGGAAGACCACAGTCCCACATGGATTCATTGGAAAAAGAAGAGGATGAGCTTCCCTGTACAAGGCAAGAGAATTTTTCTCATTGGCATCACAGATGATCTCACTTCTTGCAAGAAGATCTCTCTGCCTAAATTAAAAGGCTTGTTGCGTAGAAAAGCTATTTTGCATGCTGTGGAGTTACACAGAAGTGGGCCTAGTGCTAGTTCTGCACCAATACATTCTATCCAGGAGACAGCTCCTTCTGTTATGGAACAAGATAATGTACCACCTCAGGTTCAGCAACTCCTCCAATAGTTCTCACATCTATTCCAAGAACCTGCAGATCTGCCCCCTCTCAGAGATGATGATCACCATATTTCTCTGGTTCCTGGCACCCAACCAGTGAATATACGACCCTATAGATACTCTCCTCAGCAAAAGAATGAGATTGAGAAACAAATAAAGGAGATGTTGCACAGAGGTGTCATTAGAAACAGTTCTAGCCCATTTGCCTACCCAGTTTTACTTGTCAAAAAGAAGGATGGAACTTGGCATTTTTGTGTGGATTATAGACATCTCAATGCTATCACAGTTAAGAACAAACATCCAATGTCTGTGGTAGATGAATTGTTAGATGAATTGGCTAGTGCTAAGTGGTTCACAAAGCTGGATTTTAGGTCAGGCTATCACCAAATAAGAGTGGTTCCTGGTGATGAGTACAAAACTGCATTCAGGACCCATAGTGGATTGTATGAGTTCACAGTGATGTCCTTTGGTTTGACTAATGCATCAGTTTCCTTTCAGAGCATTATGAACAAGGTGTTTGCTCCCTACTCAGGCATTCTGTCCTTATTTTCATGGATGATATTCTTATTTACAGTGCCACCTTGGAAGAACATATCCTCCATTTATAGCAAGTCCTTGAGATAATTCAGGATAATCAGTTTTACATCAAATTGTCCAAGTGCATTTTTGCTCAACAGCAACTTGAATATTTAGGCCATCTGGTCACTTCTCAAGGTGTAGCTACTGAACCATCCAAAATTCAGGTTGTTGCTCAGTGGCCCACTCCTAGTACCACAAAACAGTTGAGGGGTTTCTTGGGTTTCATTGGGTATTACCGACGGTTTATTAAACACTATGGCATGATCAGTCACCCATTGACTCAATTGCTTAAAAAAGGGGTGTCCTTCCAGTGCACCCAACAATGCCAAGAAGCATTTGATCTGTTAAAACAAGCCTTAGTGCAAGCTCCAGTGCTCCAGTGCTAGCTGTTCCAAATTTCTCTAAGCAGTTTGTGGTTAAAACTGATGCCAGTAATTGTGGGTTGGGTTTGTAACAGCCCGAAAATTTACCAAAATAAATCACGTGCTAAAAATAATTTTCAAAATTTATTTTGCATCATTGAGCTCAAATCTTTTCTAAACCCCTAATCTCCCGAAACCTTTCCCGACGATTCGCCGTCCCGACACCCGCATCAGTCGCCGCCTAACTTTTTTTTCCTGTTCTCCTCGTTTCTCGTGCACGTTGCTTCTCGTCGACGTCGCGACCGGCTCGCGACTGTCGCCGCGAATCCCGCCGGCGCCCCCTTTTCTTTTTCTCTTTTTCCTCCCTCTCTCTTTTTTCTTTTCCTCTTCTTTTTCCCTTTTTCTTTTTCTTTTTACTCTTTTCTTTTTCTCCCTCCTCCTCCTTTCTCCCTTCCTCTTCCTGCTCTGCTGCGCACGGCCACAAGCTGGCTTGGGTCCGCCGGGCCCCTCGCACCGCGCCCTCCCCGCACGCTGATCAGCTCAGCGCCGCCCCCTCCACGCGCTGCACGAGCGCGCGCCTGTGCGCCCACGCGCACCACCACCGACCGCTTGCCACCACCCCACCTACATGTGAGCAGAGAACAGCGCCACCACCATTACTGCCGGCCGCACAGCGCCCCTCCCTCCCTGCGCGCGCACACGTGCCCTGCTCCCACGTGCACCACGCGTCCGGAGGCTCGCCGCGCCGCCCGTCGTCACGCACAGTGCCGCCTCCTCCGCTCACGCCTGCCTGACCCGTCCATCGCCCTGGGCTCACTGCGCCGCCCGGCACAACGCCGCCGCCTTGGCGCTCGCACTCGCTGCGAGCAGAGCTTGCACAGCCACCGTGCGTCGATCCCCCCTGCGAGCACCCCCCCTCAGCTACCACTGTCCCCGCTACGCGCCACCGCCCCCCTGCTCGCCTCGACACTCGCGCAGCACAACGCCACCGCCGGTCCCGCCGCCATTAAGGCCGCCAAGACGAGCTCACCGACCACCACCGGCGTCCCTCCTTCCCATCGCCTTATTTCACCTATAAAAAGGCCCCTCGCGTCGCCCACCACCACTACAAGCCACGCCGCCCCCACGTTCCTCCTCCCTAGTTCCCTAGCGCCGCTGCCAGAGCTGCCTAGCGCCGCCGCCACCGGCCCTCGTGGCCCGCCCTCCACGCTCCATCCCGGCCCGAGGTGAGAAGGGGGATGGAATCCCCTCGCCTCCCTCCCTCTTTTGCCCCCATCCCCGACCGCCGCCGTGCCCCAGGGCGCCGGAATCGGCGCCGGCGCCGAGCGCCCCCTCTCCTCCTCTGTTCCACGGGAGAGAGGAAGAGGAAAGGCAAAATTGCTTTGGGCCCCCTCCCTTTTCCCCATTTCCATTAAGAGTCCATCCCCCATCTCTATAACCTTTTACAAAAAGGCCCCTTCCCTTCTCTCTTTTTGAGAACTAGTTCCTCCACCATATAAACAAAATTCCAAGTATGCCCTGGCCCTTTGGCCCTTTTCAGAGTGACCACCCGTATTCCCAAAAATTATAATCAAGCCCATGCCATCCCAAAAATAATTACAAAAAGGTCCCTAGACCTCGGTTTAGCCCTAAACTCCTCGTTACCCTATCATTTCATGCGCCAAAAATCCTCCAATCGCTCCGAAACTTTACCACGCCATTTCTAAGATAGTTTCGGCCATGACATTAGAAGACCACCCAAAAATATTACTCCTATCTCCATATCTTAATTGTTTCCGATTCGAGCTCAACGATAAAACCTTTATTCCTTTTTTTTTGATTGTGTGCTTGCTTGTGTGCGTCGTAGATCATTGTGTACACGAGGGAGAACCCGTCGACGATTAGGACTGCGAGCAAGTGAACGAGGACCAGTTCCGCAACCCCGAACCCGAAGGACAGTACCTCGATCAGGACTTCTCGGAAGGCTTTGAGAACGGCAAGTTCAATCCCATCCTTTGATGCATATTCTGTCCCAGTTTTATAAACACAACCCATTGGCCTATTTTACAAAACTGCATATGTTTTGACTGCTGAAAACATGGTTAGATAGTGTAACACCTCCGGTGTTTAACACTATATAAAACAAGCGATTAACATGCAATGACACAGTTAACCCTAGTCGGTTAATTACTTAAAAGCCGAGTTCCTTTTAAATACACCAAAAAGTCAACTCTCGCACCTTTGATCAAACGAACTTTTGCCCAACACGAAAGTTGTAGAGTTTGACAAGGTAAACAACTTTCGTGTTCAAAGTTTTTCAAGTTACAACATAAAAATTTGATTTAACCCCGAAAAACAAGCGGGATCATTAAACTTGAATTCAAATTTTAAACTTCCAAACCATCGCTCAAATGAAGTTTTGCCTGAAAGGAAAGTTGTAGGAAATGGAATTTTGAACAACTTTTGTGTTCAAAATTTTTCGAGTTTCCATTGAAAATTTCGAGTTTTGGCTAAGTCAAACGGTGGACTTTCTTTTCTCTCTCTCTCCACTCTCTTTCTCTCTCTCCTCTCTCTCTCCCTCGCTGGCCCTTCCCTCTCTGTGCGCGCGCAGACACTTGAACGCGGCCGCGCGTGCGCTCGCTGCGCTGCTGCCGCGGGCTCGCTGCGCCGCTGCCTGCTCCGCTCGCTGCCCCGCACTGCCTGCCGCGCCGCTGACCCTCTCCTGCCTCGCTCGAGTGCGCACGCGCCCGGCCACGCGCTGCTGCCCGCCCGCACGGCGCCCTCGCCACCAGAGCCGCCGCGCCATTACTGCCCCGCCGCCCGGCCGTGTCACCGATGCCTCCCTTCCCTCTTCCCACACGCCACTGCCTACCCAGCTACGCACGCACGCACGCCGTTGACCTCGGGGGCGCGAGGAATGCGCCTGCTGCCGCTCCGCGCCGCCGCCGTCGCGACAAGCGAGCCCGGCCGGCGCCGTGCCTTCACCCCGCGCCCCTCCCCTGCCGAGCTTTCCCCCCCTCTCTAATTGCCTTGCCAGGAGCCGTTCTAGCATCCCCGCTCCACTCCCCTCCCTCTCCTAGAGCCGCTCCTCCTCGCCCTTGCCCAGGAACGCCGCACGCTGCCCGCTGCCCGCCATGGCCACCGCCTGAGCTCCACTGCCGAGTTCCCCTCTGCAGCCCTCTCCTCCCCATTTTGCTTCGCCACCCTGCGTTCCCGCTCCTCCCCTTTCCGTTCCACCCCAAACCGAGCTCCCCCTCCGCTCCCCTTGCCTTGGAACGCCGCCGCCCACACCATTGCCGCCGCCGAGCACCCCCTCACCGCGGAGCCCCCTTCCCCGCCCCTCCCCGACTCCAATCCACCCCGAGCTAGCTTCCTCATGGCTCAGTGAAGCTCCCCGGCCTGCCATTGCCCCTCCTCCCGCACCGGAGCGCCGCCGCCCGCTGCCGCCGCCGCCGCCGCTCCCTGGACGCCGCCGCCGCCGCCGACCCTGCTCCGGCCAGCGATGGCAATGCCGAGTGATGTCATGTACGGGCTTCATCATGACATCATGTATCGTCGTTTAGGACTCGATTTATTTCCGCTGCAATGAACTCTGAACTACTTTAAATTCGAACTTCAAGTACCTTTCGGAGATTTCGAACTCGGTTTGTAACAATTAAGTTAAGACTCTGTAATGTAATATATCTGTGAAATGTTGTACTCTCTGGACTCACCTTTGTGTGAGTTGCATGTAAGCTTTGGGTTCCGAATGCAGCTCAGGTGGTTTTATCGGGACTTTACCCGACTGGACTGCCGGATTACTCCGTTTGAAGTGCGAGTTAGCCGGGATTACCTTTATGGTGATGGTTAGCGCACTTGAGTCGGATTAATTTGGGTGGTACTGCCACAGATAGTCACCCCTTGATTTGTTATAACCATTCCTTGACCACTTAGATTAATGTCTGAATATGATTTATTCTATTTGGATGTTAATCGCTGCTAGGACGCTTAGGACCTTGAACTCGGTACCACTTGTTTTATAAAAAGAAAATGTGTGAGTGTGTGTGGGAAGGGAAAATGTGGAATTTTCGAAAGATGAGTTTAGACGGGATGGATGGCACTTCTGTGTGAATTGCCAAATGGTGTGCTCGTACCTGTGTGGTTGAGCAAGGAAGGGAGATATCCATCTTGTCACCATTAAGAACCGAGTTGGTGTGTCATCTTGCCTAACTCCACTTTCGTGCAAACCACTCGACCGTTGTATGGGCAACGGCTTAGCATAAACCCCACTAGTTAGTCTGATAGCCATCAGGAGAGCTGAGAGCAACGGGTGACCAAGGAGAAGGGATAAGCTCTGTGTGACTGATGCCCCGGTTAAACCTCAGAGTTAGGTCAATGGCCCCTTGGTGGATCCCGTGGTGGCTAGTCAGGTCTAGCTAAGGTGGGTAATGGCTTTGTTGGGATCTGCACCGACACTAAGGTGATCGTGCTGTGGTACCCTGCTTGTGGATAAAGTTGCACACCTCTGCAGAGTATGAAATCTATTCGAATAGCCGTGCCCACGGTACTGGGCGAGTTACGGTTTGGTCACACAACTAGTGTTTCTTCTAGGAATGGTTGAGTTAGCGTGAGTTGTTTTGGAAAAGTGTCCGGCAGCCGTGTCGTGTGCTACGGCGGATGAGGAGTCCGGTAGCAACTTAAAACTGGGATCCTGTGTGGATCAGCCCTACGTGTTACACAGTGCAAGATAATTGCTTTTGAAAAACCCTTTCTTTCAAATAAACCCCTGCATAAAAATTAGCTTTCCACAAATTAAACCCTAGCCTTATCCTTAATTTACTCTGTGCATTATATTCTATTTATACCCCATCCGTGGGTGTGGTTGGACTTGCTGAGTACGTTTGTACTCACTCCTTTCCTAATTTTTACAGAGGAAGATCCAGACTTCGTTCCCGAAGACGTTGAGTAGGGGTTCCGTCCTGCACCCAACCTTGCCTGTGGATAGGGTCACCCGCAGGAAGCTCCGTATGGCGCAAGACTCTGATGATCTCTTCATAGTTAATATCGTTGTGTGGGTTTTAGTTATTATCCTCGCGATAGTGGCGCTTCACTGCCCATTACCGCGTAGAATTATACGGTGATATACCATCTGATGTAATAAATATGTTATCAGCCTCCTAGGACTGATATTTGTATCACATTTAAGTCTTCTCTTATGAGGGGACGCTTCATGTGGTATCAGAGCCGTAGGTTGGCCGTAGGACGTGTCCCTAGGAGCGAGACCCTTTTTCTTCAGGCCTTTTCACAGTAGGACTTTTCCTTGCTTAATCCTTCTTCCACACAAACACTCACTACTGGTTCTTGCCCTGTTCTAGATGGCTGACAATGGATAGAGTGGCAGAATCTGCCACGCAGAGCCCGGCCTTTCTAAGTTATTGCTACTCAGCCTGGAACGCGTCGTAGTTGTGGACCCACCAAAGTACGTCTACTGGGAGTACGACTCCAGGGGCACCCTTCGGTGTGACATGATGATCTTCGTAGGAAAAAGCACCCGCTACCCTGACGTGGACCCCTGGTTCATCTCCACCACCGGCTTTCGCTTCCCAGACACCTATTGAAAGGCCGCCCGAAAAGCCCTGCGACGTCTACGCGTGGTCTACAAGCATCATCTTCAGCGGACTCCTATGGGATTTTTCCCGCCTACTGGAGAAAGAGGACATTCATGGATTGCCCGGATGAGAGGACTTGGGAGAGAAGAAGAAGACCTAGAAGATGCGATCTCCCACCTATCCATCTACCTCACCGGCCTGGATGAACTCTACCGCGAACAGGCAGAACAACTGAAGCACCTAATCCGCAGGGCAGAAAAGGCAATCCAAGAAATGGAGGAACAACGGACCAGAGCCGTACGACCCGAGTATTCCCTAGCCACTCTCCAAGCCCAATGGCAAGAACACGAGGCTCACAGAGGAGTAGGTGGGTGGATAGAAGAAGAACCCGAAGAAACCCATTGGGATAGGGGTACTCAGACCGAAGATGATGTGATGAAGCAGTGTCTTCCACCAAAGAAGCACCCTATCCAGATCGAGGAAGAGTCCCCATGATAGGAGTAGCACTCCAAGCTAGAACTCCCATCCTAATAATCGTGTATCCATGGAAACTGTACCCCACCGTGTTATAATAATAAGTACCATCTATCCCCTTTGTACCTAAATATTTGTGCAAATCTTGTTCACCCTATCTTTATTTTCAGATGGCTGAGGAAGGATGAACCCAGGGCAATTGCCAAGCTGCACCTGGCTTCCTGTTGTCAGTCAAAACCCACCGGCGAGTAGCGACAGGCAACACGAAGAGCCGGGAGATCGCCGGGGCGCTGGCAGGCACTGCTCCCTTGTCAACGGCCCGCAATCCTGGCACACGCCGCGGCTTTATAAGACGCAGGGCGTGCCACCTGACCTATACCCGATCAGGAAGGTGCGAACGTGCTTGCGATGATTTGCCTACAAGCACAGACACGTGTAAACATTAGTCCGAGCCGTGGTCGGCTCCCCGGGACGACTCTTGCATCGGCTTTAAAGAGCCGATCGAGTCCTGGTGTCAGATTGGATCTGCATATCCAGATGATAATGAATAAAGCAAATAACTATAAAGCCGCTCATAGAAGCGCAGAGTGCAGCGCCTACGCAATCTCGAAGAGGCAGAAGCAAGGTACCTTGACGTGCTGAGGAAAGCATGTCCAGATCTCGCGGAGCAAGTCAGGCACCCGCGAAGGGTGCAAAGGCGCCCTCCAAGGAAGGAGTGGCGCCCCAAGCAGCCAAGAGCCGATGAAAAGCCATCGGCTGATGTGAACATGGTGTTCGTGCTCCCGTCGGAGTTTCGGGCGCCCCAACCGGAGGAATTGGCCGTCGCGTAGCTGGATCTTGGCCCACAGCCGATCATCTTCGAGAAGCCCAAGGAGAAAAGCTACAAGCACCTGAAGGGATTATATCTCAAGGGCCTCATTGACGGCAAGCCTGTGAATAGGATGTTGGTCGACACTGGCGCCGCGGTCAATCTAATGCCGTACTCAGTACTGCGCCGATTGGGTCGTTTTGCTGCTGATCTTATCAAGACCAACGTGATGCTCAATGATTTTAACGGCCAGCCGTTGGAGGCACAGGGCGTCCTCAAGTTGATAGTTGGCCGCAAAACTGTCCCAGCCTCGTTCTTCATCGTCAACAGTAAGAGTACGTACACAGTGCTGCTTGGGAGGGATTGGATTCACGCCAATTGTTGTATTCCTTCCAAGATGCACCAGTGTTTGGTCCAATGGGATGGCGTTGAAGTGGAGGTGGTCTGTGCAGATGACTCCAGCGAGGTTTCGCTCGCAGGCATGAACGCCTGGGACGCGGAAGGGCAAGAGCCGATTTCAAGGATCGCGCTAGAAGACTGTGATCGGATCGAAGCGACAAAAAATGAATTGAGGCTAGTCTTATCCACTGAGCTCACAGAGTAAATACATCCTGGCAAGCTACGGAGCCTAGCAGGTTTAGAGAGGCCGGTCCCAGTGATCGGCCAAAAAAAAACAATTCTTGTTTAGAGTCAAAACTGTTACATTGTGGACAGACTATAGCCTGCTCTGGCAGTTGGTTAGTTAATGAGCATTCGGTTTTGAGAAGTAATATAGAAATGCTCGGCCCGTGCGGTCGGCCGAAAATCTTCTTTTGTAATCTCCCCGTGTTTGCTGTCGACGTGGCAGATGATGATGAGTCGCCTGTGTCCACAGTCGATTTAACAGGCGACGACAAGTTGGGGTACGGGTTTACATCAGCTAACGATTTGGAGAAAGTTGGTATTGGTCCCTGGGATAAGCCGCGACCAACATTTATCAGCAAGAAGCTAGACCCGAGTCTGCGTGAGCCGATGATAGCACTGTTGAAGGAATACCGGGATTGTTTCGCGTGGGATTATACTGAAATGCTTGGTCTAGATAGAAGAATCGTCGAACATCGGCTCCTGCTTAAGAAAGGATTTCGGCCGTTTCAACAACGAGCAAGGCAGATGAAGGCTGAAGTCCTAGAGGAGGTCAAGAAAGAGGTGCAAAATATGTTGGATGCAGGGTTCATCAGACCATGCAGGTATGCAGAATGGATCTCTAGTGTGGTCCCTGTATAGAAGAAGGATGGCTGATGGATAGTCTGCGTGGATTTCAGAGACCTCAACAGAGCGACGCCAAAGGACAAATATCTGATGCCCGTGGCAGAAACATTGATCAACGCCACTGCCGGTCACAAAATGCTAAGCTTTATGGATGGTAACGCCGGCTACAACCAGATCTTTATGGCCCTAGAGGATATAAGCAAGACCGCGTTCGAGTACTTGGTTATGACCTTTGGATTGAAAAATGTCGGTGCAACGTATCAGCGCACCATGAATTATATTTTTCATGATCTCATCAGCAAGCTGGTAGAGATCTACATTGATGATGTCGTGGTCAAGTCCACATCGGCTGGGGGGCATCTGAAAGATTTGTGTAAGGTTTTGGAGCGGACTCGGAAGTTTGGGCTCAAAATGAACCCGAAGAAATGTGCCTTTGGCGTATCGGCCGGTCAGTTCTTAGGATTCCTGGTACATGAGCGAGGAATCGAGATCGGCTTGAAGAGTCAAGAAGCGGTAAAGACAATGAAGCCGCCTACTACGAAGAAGGAGTTACAGAAGCTCATCGGCAAAATCAACTTCGTCAGATGATTTATCTCCAATCTGTCTGGGCGTATCGAGCCGTTCATAGGTCTGGTGAAGATCAAGTCCGAGGATGAGTTTCACTGGGGGGCAGAATAGCAACGGGCTTTTGATGAAATCAAGGAATATTTGTCGAAGCCTCCAGTACTGGTTCCGCCTCGACAGGACAGGCCTTTCTACATGTACTTGTACATGGGTGACACTTCCACCGCCTCGGTTCTGATTCAGAAATATGACGACTAGGAGAGGGTTGTCTTCTACCTCAGCAGGTGCATGTTGGACGCCGAGACCAGGTACCCTGAGATCGAAAAGCTTTGCTTTTGTTTATTCTTTACATGTACAAAGCTTCGACATATTTTGCTCTCGGCGGAAACGATCGTCATATGTAAATCGGATGTCATCAAGCATATGCTGTCGGCTCCTATTCTAAAAGACCGACTAGGAAAATGGATGTTTGCATTGTCAGAATTCGATATCCGATATCAACCTGCAAAGGCAGTCAAGGGGCAAGCACTGGCAGATCTCATTGCAGACAGGGTCAACACTGACGTGTCCGCACTTTTTGTACGTGCCTGGGCCATGTTCTTTGACGGATCGGCTTGTGATGATGGATGCGGCGTAGGAATTCTTTTGGTATCGCCTCGTGGGGTAACTTATTCTTTTTCCATCAGGATGACTACTCCATGCACCAATAATTTAGCAGAGTATGAGGCCGTTCGCAAGGGGATGGAATTACTTCTGGAAGCTGGTGCAGAAGCAGTGGAAATATTTGGGGATTCAAAACTGGTGATTTCTCAGCTCACGGAAGAATATAAATGTGAGAGCGAGGCTCTTTTTCCGATATGGATGCAGTGCCGTGAGTTGATGTCACAATTCAGGTACATTAATTTCCACTGGATACGAAGGACTTTGAACAGTAAAGCCAATGACTTGGCACAGATGGCTTCCGGATACAAGGAAACAGCCGATGGGGTCGATGTAGAGGTTCAGTTTCTAGAACCTAGAGACTGGAGAGCCGATATCTTCAATTATTTGAAGGATTCGGCTCGGGGGGCACCCAGAAGGATAAGACTCAAAGCTATGAAGTATGTTCTGATAGGGGACAACATGTTCTACAGGACTTTGGAAGGACTGCTGCTTAAATGTTTGGGGCCTTCGGAGTTGAATCGGCTCTTGCATGAGGTTCATGAAGGAGCCTGCGATACTCATCAATCGGCTCATAAGATGAAATGGCTGATTAGACGATCGGGATATTACTGGCCTACCATGCTTGAGGATTGCTTTAAATATTACAAGGGGTGTCAGGCATGTTAGAGATTTGGCAAGATTCAGATGGTGCCGGCATCAGTAATGAATCCTATCATTAAGCCATGGCCGTTCAGGGGTTGGGCCATAGATATGATTGGCCAGATTAACCCGCCATCTAGCAAAGGTCACCAATGGGTGTTAGCTGTTACGGATTATTTCACAAAATGGGTGGAGGCGGTACCCATGAGGTCGGTGGCATCGAAAGATGTGATTAGTTTCGTTAAAGAGCACATCATTCATAGGTTTGGGATTCCTCAGACCATTACGACCGATGGAGGATCGGTCTTTATATCAGAGAAATTTAGAAAGTTTGCCGATGATACGGGGTTCAAGCTGATCAGATCATCCCCATATTATGCCCAGGCTAATGGACAGGCTAAAGCATCCAACCAGAGCCTTATCAAGCTGATCAAAAGAAAGATCGATGAATATCCTAGGCGCTAGCATGAGGTGTTGTCAGAGGCTTTGTGGGCATATCGTATTTTGTGTCACGGATCCATCAAGATGTCACCATACCATCTGGTCTACGGTCAAGACGCTGTGTTGCCATGGGAGATCACGGCCGGATCAAGGCGTGTTGAGTTTCAGAATGATCTATTGGCTGAAGAGTATGCAGCCTTGATGAGCGATAATGTGGAGGATCTTACAGAGCTAAGACTTTGGTCACTTAAGAAGATCAAGGAAAACAAGGCTAAAGTTGCTCGTGCATACAACAAAAAGGTCAAGCCGAAAGAATTCCAGGTTGGAGACCTAGTTTGGGAGGCAGTGTTACCATTGGGAACTAAAGATAGGAAGTATGGTAAGTGGTCTCCTACTTGGCATGAACCGTACAAGGTTGATCAGGTCCTGCCTGGAAATGCGTACATGCTTGAAGAATTAGATGGTGTCAAGTTTCCTGTAGCCGTCAATGGCCAACACCTCAAGAAATATTTTCCGAGCATGTGGGAAGGCGACTAACAAGAGCCGATGAGATCCATCTGGCTACATTATAAAAGGCCAACACGTTGAGTTGGCCAGTAAAAAAAAGGATGAAATAGGCCAACACGTTGAGTTGGCCAGTAAAAAAAAGAGATGAAATAGGCCAACACGTTGAGTTGGCCAGTAAAAAAAAAGGGTGAGAGAGGCCAACACGTTGAGTTGGCCAGCAAAAAAAATATGAGATGCAAGGCAGCCGATGTGTCACCATCCACTTAAGATGTTTTTAATAGACATGAGTTTCAGTTTAACAGGCAGCACTAAATGTTTTCTGAATTATTCTACTAGTTCAGGAATCCTTCTATGGCATGGATGGCTTCTACGCGTATGGCGTCGGCTCTCGCTATGACTGCTTCGTCATCTTTGTCATCTCCTGTTACTATCTGTTGACTCAAGGTGTTGATTTCTGCAAACTCTGCCCGTATTTGCTCGGTTATTTCTTGGGCTTCTTGCTTGGAGTTTGCAATCGAGGCTTTCTCCTCTTGGATCAGTCTTTGTGTGGTGCGGACTTTTTCTTCAAGTTCTGCCAGTTCTTTCTCCAGGAGGCTGAGTCGCCTTGTGCTCGCTGAGATATCAGCTTTGGCATCCAGAGTTGCCTTCTTCTGGTTTAGCATCTTGCACTTTTCAGCGATGTCGGCTTTCAGAGGAATTTGAGAATGCCTTAGTTCTATCCTTTGTTGCGCTGCTTTCACTTCTGCCCAGAAGAAGGGAAGATGGCCGGCTAGCCAAATCTTGACCCGACGTGACTCTAGGAGTTGGGATTCTATCTGCTCGAGGACTTTCTGTATTTCGCTAGAGTCATTGACCAGGGTACTGATTGGAGCAGATAGCAGAGTTTTGATGTGTTGAAGCTGATCTGCGAGGTCAATCGGTTGCTGTGGTGGTGGTATCTTCGCTCCAGGGGCGATCAGACCCATTGATGCCGGGTCAAAGGAGAGCAAATCTGAAATATTGAATCCCTGTGGAGATATCAGAGTTAGTTTTGGGAGCAAGGCATACCAACAGAGTCGTCAGCTGATTTAAAATCGGCTTATGCGGTGTTACCTGTTGTGAGGAAGAAGCGATGGTCGGTCCGAGTGTGATCGGCTCAATTGGGGCAGCGACAGTAGCATCGACCATGTCAGCTTGTTCGTCACACGCCTCTATTGGAGCATCGGGAGTTCCGGGTTGGGCTTCCATTGTCACGTCATCTGTTGCAGTTTCTTCGCTGCGAGTTTCTGCTTGGACGATGGTTGGTTCTTGCTGTTCAGGGATTTCAGTTGTTCCAGTGCTAACTTCATGAACGACAGTTTTCTTTTGTGATGGGCTTCCAGTGCTAAGGATTTCTTCAGTTGTGTCCTGGAGAAAGGATTACAATCAACCAGAGTATATGTGCATATATAAAAGGAAAAAAATCAGGAAATTTCAGAGAGATGAATTACCTGGTTGGTGTTGGAGTCTGATGGACTTGGGGGATGTTGTGCTGTCTTCTTGATGACCCGCCTTGTGAAGATCTTCCTTTTCTTAGTTGGGACTCAGGGGGCAGCACTTCCAAAGGTTTGTCTCCGCTTAGAGGCCGACTGGGGTGAGTCTGGCTGAACAGTCATTATCACTTTCTTCATCGGCGGTGATCCCTTGCAAAAAAGAACATCAGGGGCAGTTGGGAGAAAGTGGAATGGCTCCCCGTTATTTGTCATGGGATCTGGACCATCTTGTTGCTACAAGCAAGATGAGCAAGGTTAGCCAAGAGAAGTCGGAGAGGGCTTAGAAAGAATAAGAGCACGGATTCAGTACCTCTTCCTCGGGGATTGCATATTCAGGATCAATTTGCTGCAGTAGAGGGCCTAAAGCTTTTCTGAATACATGAGTTTTCCACATTTCCCACCAAGTGTTAAAGCCGATTGACAAGGAAGTAAAAGATAGATCGGCTGGTATTGGAATGTGGAGATTGTCAAACATGCTGTAGCATCTTGAACTGGTGAGACCGTCAGGTAGATCGGCTCTACTCTCCACCAAGTGGTGAATATGGAAGTGGGGAGGGACTTGTCCTAGGCTGAATTGCCGAGCTGCTATGACTGGTTGATAGGTTTCATAACGTGGTTTGATGATTCTGTTGGAAGTGCTTATGCTGACAGGAAGGAAGCCATGTCGGATCATTAGAGAATATAGATGTCGAGTGCTATTGTCATCGGCAAAGCTATCCAGCCTGAAGGTAGTTGGGTTCTCAAAGACTTCAGATTTAGTGAATGGAAAGAAGAGCGGATTCTCTAGGCCTTTGTAGAAAACTCTGAACCATTTTGCTGCATCTGTTGAGTTCAGTTTACTGCCAGGGAGGTTGAATAAGGTTTGGCCATAGCTGGTGCATCTAATTGGTCTGCCATTCTCGTCAGGGAAGGAATTCTTGGCTAAGCTTTTAGAGTTTGGAATTTGATGCTGGAAGTAGAGTCGTGCCCATAACTGAATGAACCAACAAGGGCCTCCAGTTCTGAGTTTCCTTTGGCTGAGCAAGCTAGTTGTCATCAAATGGAGACATCTGTATGTTTCTCCGAGGAGAAGCTTGCCTAGGCTGGTGCGGTTGCCATGGGCTAGATGGTAAGCCAAAGGAAGATAATTCTTGGTTGGGGCTAAGGAACGACCACAGAAGATGAAATGTTCTAACCAAAGATTTAGAAAGGCTGTGTGTTCCTTTTTACCTACTGGACCTTTTGTTTTCATGTGCTGGTTCATGTAAGTGCTCCAGTTTGTGCAGTCTGTTTTAGATGAAAGTTTGAAGGGGACTTCTACCATTCTGTGAGCTGCAGGATCAGGGGATCCAATGTCAAGGCCAGTGATCATGGTAACATCTAGCAGAGTAGGGGTCATGGGTCCATGACCAAAGAGGAAATAGTTCAGAGCATCGGACCAGAAATAGCCGATGATCTTCAGAAGGTTTTCATCTTTATCCAGGGGGGATAATGATAGACTGAGTACATCAGCTATGTTCAATTCTTGCCACAAGGGCATATAGGTTTTTGCTACTCTGCTATACCATGTAATCCAGCTTTCAGGTGGATTAGGCCAGGCTCTTAAGCAGTCGGCCCAGATATTTAAATTAATGCCTTGACTCACGAAAGGGATTCTATTCGTTTCACAGGAGATTAAATCTGTGGGATTTTCATAAGTTCGTGGGCCAAGACAAAAGGATTTGGGATTGGAAGGATGCGGTAGAAGGATGTCTGACACCTGGAGTTCAGAGATTCAAAAATTTATGGTGTCATATTTCAGAGTTTAATTTGTTGGAGGTTTAATGAGCTGAAGAAAGGGCAGGCTGAATATTACCTTTAGGCCACAGATTGCCGCATCGTCGATTGAAGAATTCGCTGTTTGAGCTGCAGAATCCGCCATGGTTCAGATCTGCTGACTTAGGGTTTGGTCGTTTTGCGGGCTCTGGTTCGAATTTTGGATGCTTTGCGAGTCTTTGCTCGAAATTATGGAGCGGGATTCTCGAATTACGCTCGGATTTGGAGTGTCAAGTTCGAGTTGGATTCAGAAGTGGAAGTGGTGTTCTGTTCTTATACGGGTTGCTTCCAATTTTGAATTTCGTCGGCTCTTGGACATTAGTAAAGCCTGGTGCGATGCCATCGGCTTTTTTCGGGGATAATCCAAACAAGCAAGATTAAGGGATAATAAGCTTCATTAAAAGTTGGATTCTTATAGAGGAGCCGATTTGACAAAGGAAAAATCCTTCGGCTTTACAATACTACTTCTACAGAACTACCTACATCTACCGCTTGTAGGTACCTAGTACCTACGGCGCTTGGGGCTTCGAGCCAGCGCATCTCCGCCGTCGCTGTCATCGTCGTCGTCGTTGCTGGCACCGTCAAAGGCCCTGCCGCCACCGTCAGTCTCGGCGTCACTGCTCCGGCCGCCTCCGCCGCTGCTTTCTTCCTCGCTGTCCTCCTCGGAGGACCCGAGGAATTGTAAGGGGTTTCCTCCTATCGGGTCATCATTGCTGGAGGGGGAGACGATGTCCTCTTCTGAGGAGGAATCGGCTCCATCCCAAGAGAAGCCTTCCTCGCTGCTGTAACACCCCGGGTGTCTGCACAGTAATTAAATAGGTGTCTGCACAGTAATTGTGTATGTTTGCTATGCATCATGTGCTTGAAATGCTTAAAAAGGATCTTTTTGTAATTATAAAATGCTATATGTGTAATTATGATTTTATGCAAGGTCCTTTCTTTAGTTATTTCTGAATATAGCTTTTGTGGAGTGTGTTTTTGCAAAATTTCAGTGCATTTAATGCATGGCAGCAAAATTTACTTTTAAGTCTATGTTTGAAGTGAATTTGCTTTGAAAAAGACAAAATTCCTAGAATTCAAAATCCCTACAATGTTTTAAATTTTAGCTCTTGAATATTTGGTCAAATAAATTTTTGCACAACATCAAAGTTGTAGATCTTGAAAAGTTGAACAACTTTCATGTTGGGCACTTTTCCATTTGAGCTTTGGTTTAAAAGTTATTGCTTGTTTACAGAGTGGTCCCTGGAATTTTTAGAAATTGCAAAACTGCCCTTGTCTTCCACCTCCACCCCCCCGCTCTGTTTCTCGCCGCCGTCCACCGACAGCGCCGCCGCCCACCGACAGCGCCGCCGCCCACCGACAGCGCCGCCGCCGGCGTCGTGGAGAGGCTTCCCGGCCATTAATTCGCCTCGCGCTGGCACCCACGCGTCGCGCCGCTCCTCCTCCCCCGCCTGTTGCCTCGCGCTAGAGCATTCCCGGCCGAGCCACGCGCCCCGCCGCTTCCAGAGCCGCCCAGGCGGCCGCCACCTCGCCGTCGCCGTGGACAGCCCCGGACAGCGCCCGCCGCACCCTTCTAGCGAGCGCCCAAGCTCTACAAAACCCCCAGAATGCGATTCCTCTCTCTCTTTTGCTTCCCCCTCACTCCCACGCCTCGGAACGCCGCCGCCACACCACCCCGAACCCCGGCGAGCTCACCCCGCCGCGGAGCCGCCTCCACAGACCCGCTCCACCCCAATAGCCCCCACCATTAGCCGCGCCTCGTCCTCGCGCAACTCCCAGACCGCCTCCCCTCGCCCAATCCTCACCGGAGCACCCTCGCCGCCGCTTGCCTCCGCCGCCAAGCCACCCTGCTCCGTCGAGCCGCCGCCTCCGAGCCCCTCCCCGCAACCCTAGACCACCCAGAGGTGCGCCTTGAACCCGTGAAGCTCACACACCCCTCCACCCTCGCCGCCGGTGAGCCCCTCACCGGGAAACCGCCGGTCAAACCCGCACTCCCCCTCTGACCCGACCCGAGGACCTCGGGTTTGAAATTCCAGAGAACCCGGGGGGTTATTTGAATAGGCCTAGACTCAGATGAATAGTGCCTTAGGGACTGCTTTGTAATGTTTTTCAGTGAACTTTGAAATTCAATATCAATTCGTAGAAAATTCGTAAAACAGCAAATCTTGATGTTTTGGAATCCTCTTGAAGAGCTCTATGCAATAGAACCATAATATGTTAGGCTTTAGTTGCAAGTTTTTGCTGTAGATTTGGATTTGTGTTACTAGTGCATAATTATTGGTTGATGTTATCTTTTTCTTAACTGCTGAATAAAGCCATGTCTTGCAGTGAAACTTTTATGGTAGTTTACTCATGTAACACTTGTTTTCCTATAAAAATTTCATGATCAGTTCTTTGGTGTAGCTATTTATTTGATTTAATCCTTGTTTAGTAGACTTTAATTATGGTAAATAGTTTCTGTTCTTAATAAATCATGAATTTATTTCTGCATGTTTTTTTGAGTATCTTAGCTTGTCCAGGAAGTTTGAGCTTTAGTTCATGTCTAGATCAGGAGCTAAAATTAAATCTTGCTAATCTGTTGTCTATTTTGTTTATTTTCTCATATTTATTTCTGTGTAGATAAAATCATTAAATTTTGAGGTTCTGCTTTGTTCTAATTTGACCTGTATAATTCAAGTTTGTTCTATGTGCTGCCTGCATGAATGTTTTGTTGTGATTAAATGGCTACATGTCTTGTCATGATTTTTACAGGGTAGATTGCTTTGTTCATGTTCTGTTTAGTGTAATTTTGGCAGATTTTATTACTGTTTGTACTATGAGTAGTTGATTGGTTAGCAAACTATGTTTTGTTTGTTATAAGAAAACCACCCCCACTTGTTTATGAAGTTAGTCAACTTCTTTTGTGCTGTTGATCATGATGCCTTGTGTAGTTAGATTTGTTATTTAACTACTCTATAAACGATTGCCCATGTGTGTATTTATAATGTTATTCTTGCATTACATATAGATACGACTACTTTGTCAGACGGGACGTACGAGCTGATCCCGGAGTCTGACGGAGGTGATATTGAAACTCAAGTAAACACTGCTGAACTAACTGAAGCCCCAGACCAAAGTTCGGAAGAGCCTAGGGCTGAAATAGTTAGCAACTATCGAGAAGGCAAGCCCCGGACATAACCTATACTTCAAATTAATATCATTTACTATATTACTTACTTGTGCATTTACAGTTCTTAGGATTTGAATTGAAACCCTACATGCATGATCCTAGGAACCTATGTACTGAACACTAGACTCGAGTTCGACTACTTGCTAAGCTTATAGGACCGGTAAAAGTCGAGTGATTGCCTGTCACTCGCGAGCTTTATAGGAATTGTTTGTTTACTTCTGTTATCAATATAAGGACGACGGACGGGGTTGTGATTGATATCATGACTTTATGTGAGACCCCGTCTGTGTTGATGAACTTGCTAAGGTCGCGGTGTGTGGTAGCGGTGGTTAAGTTTTTGAAAGTACTAGCCACATGCCGTAAATATGGTACGCGGCAAGCCTAGTAGCCGATTGGACCGGGGAGTGGATATACCTCCCACTCTCTCTTAGGGATAGGTTTTATTTTATGTTGTGCAACACTACGACTTCTAGGGACAAGGTTCGGCCTTGGAGCCCTGTAGTCGGGGAGAGTGGCACTATCCACAAGCCGGAAAGAAAGGTCAACGGTTGTTTGGAAACGACCCGACGGTGTTCCAAACGTGTGTGTTAGGTTTGTCTGGCCAGATTGAATTTCGATTCAGAATCGTCCGCCTCTCACGATGAAATGAGACTACTTGATCCCTTTGCCACACAGAGTAATAAGAGCAACAATATTATTTATCAATCTTGATGTTTGCTTAGTTTTCTACCATGATTGAATAGTAGTTGCTTACATAGAATGGTTAATCAACTAGAATCTTGAAAGCTAAAACTTGAAAGTAAGGACATACTCTTTATTGCTTTTCAGCAAAAGGAAAACCAGTGCCTCCCAAAACCTTGCATAGTCTAGCTAAAGTGGGCTATTTATACCCGTTGGCGGTTAAGTCTTGCTGAGTATTAGAATACTCAGCCTTGCTGTTGAACTCTCTTTCAGGTATGAGTTTTGAGGATCAGATCGCTAGCTTGACCTACCCTTGCTCGTTGCCTCCTGGCTGGTCCGTAGAGTGGGATACATCTGCGATCGGCAATGACTATGACGAGTGATATCATGCTTGGGCTTGCCTGGTGTCCTTTTGCGACGTGTTGTAGCCGTCGTGTTTTATCTTCCGCTGTTTTAAACTCTGAACTTATAGTTTTGGCTTGTATAACTGCTTTACTACATTTGGTCTTGTATTAATGTTTTAGAACCAGTTTGTAATAACTTTTATGCCTGTGATGTAAAAATTGTGGTTGTAATATCTCTGGACTCGCCTTCGTGCGGGGTATGCTTGTTCGACCCGAGAACCGGTGGTTGTATCGGGACGTTACCCGACAGACCAAGAATTGTTCCGTTTGAAGTGCGTTTGTGCTGATGTTGCCTTTATGGTGATGGCCTGCACACTTGAGCCGGGATAATTTAGGCGGTTCTACCACAGCTGGTATCAGAGCTACAAGCGTACACCAGAGGTGTTGGAACCTTAAAAATCGCTTTCCGTATAAAATTGGAACAACAGGGTATTTCATAAAATTACGTTGGATTTGTTAAGGGTTGTGCATAGAACGTAAAGTCCTAGGGAACTTACGGGAATTACTAGGTGGCTATTTATGTATGGTTTATGTTATCTGACTTCCAGCACTTTGCATTTTGTTAAACCATACTCACAAGCAACTCTTAATTCTTGTAACGACGCACCTACGTTGAGGTAAGAAGGTAAGGATCCTCAGTCAGCTGAGGGAGTCTGACCTTCCCGTCGGTGATGCGAGCCGAACGCTGCCCTCAAGCAGTGGCTTACTTGAGGTGCTTCCAATATATCGACGATTAGTTGACTATATTGGAAGTAAAGTGTGCTCAGTCAGCTGAGGGAGTCTGACCTTTCCGTCAGTGATGCGAACCGAACGCTGCGCTCAAGCAGTGACCTACTTGAGTTGCTGCCAATATATCGATCTTGGTCGACTATATTGGGAGTAAAGGAACTTGTGAATACGCCTCTGAGTAGCGTATGTTAACGTTGGCCATACGGCGGAAATTGTATGGCTGCCGCTTCTATAGTGAGCGGTAATGTTTGGGGACGCTTTCATGAGTGCTGGCATGAAAGGTTCAATGGATATATATATGTTCTGTCAATCTTCTGCAGGTACACTAACCGCGATTCGATAAGTTAAGAACGGTTAGAATGTATCGACTAGCTATATAGGGAGAGCCGTATTTATGTATGCCACCGTGCTAACCACGTAAGCCCAACGATAGTTGGCAATTGTTTATCTTGTGAGGACGGTCAGGACGTGCATGCATATCTAGTTGATGTTTGAATTGGTTCTTAGTGTTTGAAGTTGTTACATGAGCTTTGTAAGGAGTTTCTGGTATGAATCCTCATAGATAAGTGTTAGTGTGCTTAAACCATAAGTGGGTTAGATTTTGATTTTAGAAGCATGCTTGTTAAATGCTTAGACTTTATTGGTTGAAAACAATGGTTTTGAGTCATGCCTTCATCCTAAGCCCCATCTTGTTGTTATAAGAATCTTTTCATTCCTTTGAATCTCAAATGATGAACCAGTACCGATTGTGGTTTATTATTTTCTGAGTTTGGAACCATATCATCTTTTGATTTAGAGTCATATTTGCTTTTCCGCAGTCTTCTTAAAGCTTTATTTGAGAAGTCTTGAGATAATTGTATTACTCACATTTGAATCCTTTTTGATTCAGATGGCGACTTGTTCCCAGATCTTTTGGGATGAGGAGGGGAATGCTCATACCGACTGTCTGTACTGGGAGGGTTTCCCAAGGATTCTTTGGGATTCACTTCGTATCTTCCACTACCCAGATCCACCCCAGTACACGGGACGCCAGTTTTCTGAGGAGGGAATTAAGAAGAACAGAGTTACAATGACCATTCCTCAGCACCCCACCTTGGAGTGGCCACCGATTGAGATTGAGGTGATTGGGTACCGTCTTGTTGATGCTTTTGAGACAGCAACTCTCAAAGCAATTACTACTTTTTGTGAGCACCATCCCGAGGAGGTAGCTGCATATCCTATTGGTTTGTTTCCAGCAGTCAGTGCTGGCAATGCAGAGTGGCTGTTTAGGGTCACCCACTTCGGGCACTTAATTGGAGATGTAGCGGATGAGACTATTGAGGCCGTAGTCAGATATATGAATGCTCAGTTGCACTACCAGATACTTCAGCAGCGACACATGGACCAGGTGATAGACTTGGCCCAGAGTTTTCAGCGAGGTCTTCGTTTGAGAGATACCCAGATTCAGGGACTTCAGGATGCCGTTGCTGGGAGGGATCTGGCCATTGCACAGTTTGAGCATCAGGCTATGGAGCATGGTGCTGAGATAGAGCAGCGCAACATAGTTATTGGTTTTCTTCAGGGGCAGGTGAATGAGCTCCAAGCAGATTGGGCTGATGCTTTAGCACATGTTGGTATGCTCCAGGAGCAACTAGATGCCCCAGCTGAGCCTGCAGCAGCAGATGAGGACCCCGAGGAGGTTGAGGGAGTATCTGATTTAGATTCAGAGCACGCACTTGCTGAGCCTAACCCTCAGCCGGATGACTCTTCTTCCGGCAGTGCCTCTTCTGTGGGCAACCTCGACGACTTCTAGGCGCCTTAGACTAGTCCTAGATAGTTCGTGTTTTCTCTTGTTGTAGCTTGTACATAGGAAAGAGATGTTGTAAGATAGCCCTAGGGAGGAGTACCACTTATTGTATTATATGTGGTAAGGGTGAGTGATGTTAGGTTGTAAGAAAAATGCTACTTTGAGTGTAATATAAGTAGCGACTACCAGTTTGAAAATTATGATCTTCCTACCTACCAATTCTCTTCGTTTGTGCATTTCTAGGCTGTTTGATGAATACTAAAGATGTTGTAATTTTTGTGGCATGTGTGCTCATCAAATTTTAGCCTATTGAATTTGTGAGACTAAATTTTTAGTCCAATCACTTCTATGATCTCTGTTGATTAGCAGCATAGCACATAGCGATGAAGAGTGAATTGCTAGATTATCTTCTTTACCCTTTTTGCTCTCATCGTTGAGTATCGATACGATGGAGCATGAAGCTATCTGACAGCTGACCTGTTCTGAGTTTTATGGGTTGCACAAATATGTGTTATGCCTATTGTGCTACACCGCATTTAGTTAAATTCTGCTGATTCTATTTTGATGTGCAATGTATGATCATTGCATGTACCATTGATTTTGGAAGCAAGAAATATGTATCTAATGGATGTCTTCCATAATTACAGATGGTAGGTCATACTCGTGGAACGCCTGATGGCTTCGGTTGTGAAGCCGGCAGTGGATCTCAGCAGCCACCGCCACCCCCCGTCGAATCTGGCCGAGTTAATGGCCATGCAAACAGAATTACTTCGCCAACTAGTCCAAGGGCAACAAAATCAGCCACGCCAACAGTATGGAGGACGTGAGGCACAACCAGCGGGTTACCAGGAATTCTTTGGTACCCAACCTCCGCTTTTCAGCAAAACTGATGACCCACTGGACGCTGATGCTTGGCTCCGTACAATCAATTCCAAGTTTGCTTTGTTAGCAGTACCATGTGTTGATGCAAACAAGGCCCACTTTGCCGCTCAGCAACTTCGTGGTCCTGCACGTATATGGTGGGATAATTATTGTGCAATGCAGCCTGCTGAACATATTATATCTTGGGAGGAATTCAGAACTGCCTTCAGATCACATCATATTCCTAAGGGACTAATTGAAAGAAAGTTGAATGAGTTCTTGGCTCTAGATCAGGGAACCCGCACTGTTCTACAATATGCACAGACCTTCAATCATCTGTGCCAGTATGCGGGCCATCATGCTGATACTGATGCCAAGAAACGTGATCGTTTCCGTCGTGGCCTCAATACCAAGCTCAAGGAACGCCTGAACCTTGTTCAGCCCAACACCTATAATGAGCTGGTCAACCTGGCCATTACACAGGAGGACTGTATTACTGCCCATCGTGCTGAGAAGAAGCGGAAGGCACCCACAGGACCCTCGAGTGCTCAGCCACCGAGGTATCGTCTAGTGCAGAATACTCCACCCAGGCCTCCGCAAAGAAATGCCCCAGTGGGCAGGTTTGTCTTTAGGCCGCCTCAGCAGCAAGGAGGATTCAGACCTCCAGTGCCTCAGTAGCAGCAACAGCAACAGCAGCAGCAGCAGCAGCAATTTAGCCCAAGGTCGAATGCCCCATAGTTCAATAGTGGGAATGGTAATAATCACTGCTTCAACTGCGGCAGTACTTCTCACTTTGCCAAGAATTGTCCGCAACCCAGAAGGAATAATCCAGGGCAAAACTCCAACCAGAACAACAACAAGGGCAAGGTTAAGAGGCAAATGGTGCAAGTCCGGCAAGGGCGAGTTAACTTCACAACTCTTGCAGACCTTCCAGAAGGAGCACCAGTAATGACGGGTAGTTTCTCTATCCACAATAAACCCGCAGTCATATTATTTGATTCTGGTGCAACGCATAGTTTTATAAGTGCCAAATTTGGAGCTAGAATAGGATTGGACTTTTGTCATACTAAGGGATCTTTTATGATAACAACTCCTGGTGGGAAGATAGCTTCCAATCAAATCACTAGATGTGTGCCAATTAAGCTGGGTAGCAAATTGATAAAGACAGATTTGATCTTGTTGAACTTAGAAGGCATGGATGTTATTCTGGGCATGAATTGGATGACTACACATAAAGTACTGTTAGATATCTCTTCCCGAGCTATCGAGATAGATTCACCACATCAAGGAGCCACCATACTCTATCTACCACAACGAAAGTGCTTCAACTCTTGTGCCTATACCACAAAAGAAATTAAACTTGAAGATATCGCTATTGTGTGGGAGTATGCGGATGTATTTCCAGATGATTTGCCTGGAATGCCCCCTGATAGAGATATCGAGTTTGTTATCGAGCTTCAACCCGGTACCACCCCTATATCTAAGAGGTCGTACCGAATGCCTCCAAATGAGTTAGCAGAATTGAAAGTCCAACTCCAAGACCTTCTTGACAAGGGCTTTATACGTCCAAGTTCTTCACCCTGGGGATGTCCAGCCCTGTTTGTGAAAAAGAAGGACAATAGCTTGAGGCTATGTGTTGATTATCGACCACTCAATGCGGTCACTATTAAAAACAAGTATCCTCTTCCCCGCATTGATATACTGTTTGATCAGTTAGCTGGAGCCAAGGTTTTCTCTAAAATCGATCTTCGTTCTGGCTACCACCAAATAAAGATCAGGCCTTGTGATATTCCAAAGACTGCTTTCTCGACCAGATATGGACTCTATGAGTATCTGGTCATGTCTTTTGGTCTTACCAACGCCCCAGCCTATTTTATGTACTTAATGAATTCAGTCTTCATGCCGGAGCTGGATAAATTCGTCGTGGTATTCATTGACGATATTTTGATCTACTCCAAGAATGAAGAAGATCATGCTGAGCATTTGCGTATCGTTCTTCAACGATTACGAGATCACCATCTTTATGCCAAATTCTCCAAATGTGACTTTTGGTTAATTCTTAGGCCACACTATCTCCAGTGATGGTATATCTGTTGATCCAACTAAAGTACAAGAAGTGATGGATTGGGAATCTCCTATTTCAGTTCATCAAATTCGCAGTTTTCTTGGTTTAGCTGGATATTATCGTCGATTCATTACTGATTTCTCTAGAATAGCCAAGCCTATGACGGAGTTATTGAAGAGGGAGTGAAGTTTGTTTGGAATGATAAGTGTGAAGAAGCCTTCCAAACTCTCAAAGCACGATTAACTACTGCTCCAGTATTGGCTACACCGGACAGTACCAAACCTTTTGATGTCTATTGTGATGCTTCTGGTACGGGACTTGGTTGTGTGCTTATGCAAGATAACCGGGTTATTGCTTATGCATCAAGAGCTCTCCGGAATCATGAAAAGAATTATCCAACACATGATCTGGAGTTAGCAGCTGTCATTCACGCTCTTAAGATTTGGAGACATCATCTTATGGGAACTCACTGTAATATTTACACTGACCATAAGAGCCTCAAATATATCTTCACTCAAGCTGATCTCAACATGAGACAAAGACGCTGGCTAGAGTTGATAAAGGATTATGATCTAGAAGTGCACTATCATCCAGGAAAGGCTAATGTGGTTGCGGATGCACTCAGCCGCAAGTCACAATGCCATTGTCTATCTGTAGAACCATTCAATGAAACTCTATGCCAGGAAATGATGAAGTTAAACCTAGAAATGGTACCTCAAGGAAGTTTGAACCATATATCCCTTGAGCCTACACTTCATGATAGCATCATCATGGCACAATTACATGATGAAGGTATCAAGATCATCAAAGAAAAGTTATCACAAGGAGAAGCAAAGTACAAATGTTTCCGAGTGGATCATAGAGGAGTTCTATGGTTTGAATCTCGACTGGTTGTACCCAAGGATCCTCAGCTTAGAAAGCAAATCCTTGATGAAGCACATCTATCGAAGTTTTCAATTCATCCCGGTGGTACCAAGATGTACCACGATCTTAAACAAAACTTCTGGTGGACTCGAATGAAAAGAGAGATTGCCAGATATGTTTCTGAATGTGATGTTTGTCAAAGAGTCAAGGCTAGTCACTTGAAAGTAGCTGGTACTCTCCAACCTTTACCTATTCCATCCTGGAAATGAGAGGACATCAGTATGGATTTTATCGTTGGCCTACCCACTACTCCTCATAAGCATGATTCTGTTTGGGTAATCGTTGATAGACTCACCAAGACCACTCATTTTATTCCAGTACACACAACTTATTCTACCAAGAGATATGCAGAAATTTATCTCGATCAGATTGTTCGTTTGCATGGAATTCCAAAGACAATTATTTCTGATCGTGGGCCTCAGTTTATTGCACGTTTCTGGGAGCAAATGCAAGAATCCCTTGGAACAAAACTGATTCGTAGTTCAGCTTATCATCCACAAACAGATGGGCAAACTGAACGAATCAATCAAATCCTTGAAGACATGTTGAGGGCATGTACTATTCAATATGGCAAGAACTGGGTTAAATGCCTAGCACTGGCAGAGTTTTCATATAATAATACTTATCAATCCAGCTTGCAAATGGCACCATTTGAAGCATTATACGGTCGAAGGTGTCGAACTCCTTTGAATTGGTCACAAGCTGGAGAACGCAAAATATTTGGGCCAGATTTAGTCTCTGAGGCAGAGGAGAAAGTCAAAGTTCTTCAGGTTAATCTTAAAGCAGCTCAATCAAGACAGAACAGTTATGCAGACAAAAGAAGAGATCCTTTACAATTCGAGGTAGGGGACTTCGTATATTTGCGAGTATCTCCTACTAAAGGTGTTCAACGCTTTGGCGTAAAAGGGAAATTAGCACCCCGATACATCGGACCATTTGAAATTATCAAAACTTGTGGACCCGTTGCCTACCGACTTCGTCTTCCATCTCAGTTGGCTGCCATTCATGATGTCTTTCATGTATCACAACTCCGGAAGTGTACCAGGGTACCTACTGAGATCCTTGAACCACAAGATATCGAGATTGAATCTGATCTATATTATACGGAGTATCCAATCAAGATTCTTGACACCAGAGAAAGAATTACTAGAAGGGAGAAATTTAAAATGTACAAAATCCAGTGGAATCAGCATACTGTAGAAGAAGCTACTTGGGAGACTGAAAATTTTCTCCAACGAAACTTTCCCGACTTTCTTAGAACCAATCCAGGTACCAAGTCTTTGCATCCTTTTCTTCCTGTAATCTCGGGACGAGATTCCTTTTAGGGGGGAAGGCTGTAACACCCCGGGTGTCTGCACAGTAATTAAATAGGTGTCTGCACAGTAATTGTGTATGTTTGCTATGCATCATGTGCTTGAAAAGCTTAAAAAGGATCTTTTTGTAATTATAAAAGGCTATATGTGTAATTATGATTTTATGCAAGGTCCTTTCTTTAGTTATTTCTGAATATAGCTTTTGTGGAGTGTGTTTTTGCAAAATTTCAGTGCATTTAATGCATGGCAGCAAAATTTACTTTTAAGTCTATGTTTGAAGTGAATTTGCTTTGAAAAAGACAAAATTCCTAGAATTCAAAATCCCTACAATGTTTTTAATTTTAGCTCTTGAATATTTGGTCAAATAAATTTTTGCACAACATCAAAGTTGTAGATCTTGAAAAGTTGAACAACTTTCATGTTGGGCACTTTTCCATTTGAGCTTTGGTTTAAAAGTTATTGCTTGTTTACAGAGTGGTCCCTGGAATTTTTGGAAATTGCAAAACTGCCCTTGTCTTCCACCTCCACCCCCCTGCTCTGTTTCTCGCCGCCGTCCACCGACAGCGCCGCCGCCCACCGACAGCGCCGCCGCCGGCGTCGTGGAGAGGCTTCCCGGCCATTAATTCGCCTCGCGCTGGCACCCACGCGTCGCGCCGCTCCTCCTCCCCCGCCTGTTGCCTCGCGCTGGAGCATTCCCGGCCGAGCCACGCGCCCCGCCGCTTCCAGAGCCACCCAGGCGGCCGCCACCTCGCCGTCGCCGTGGACAGCCCCGGACAGCGCCCGCCGCACCCTTCTAGCGAGCGCCCAAGCTCTACAAAACCCCCAGAATGCGATTCCTCTCTCTCTTTTGCTTCCCCCTCACTCCCACGCCTCGGAACGCCGCCGCCACACCACCCCGAACCCCCGCGAGCTCACCCCGCCGCGGAGCCGCCTCCACAGACCCGCTCCACCCCAATAGTCCCCACCATTAGCCGCGCCTCGTCCTCGCGCAACTCCCAGACCGCCTCCCCTCGCCCAATCCTCACCGGAGCACCCTCGCCGCCGCTTGCCTCCGCCGCCGAGCCGCCCTGCTCCATCGAGCCGCCGCCTCCGAGCCCCTCCCCGCAACCCTAGACCACCCAGAGGTGCGCCTTGAACCCGTGAAGCTCACACACCCCTCCACCCTCGCCGCCGGTGAGCCCCTCGCCGGGAAACCGCCGGTCAAACCCGCACTCCCCCTCTGACCCGACCCGAGGACCTCGGGTTTGAAATTCCAGAGAACCCGGGGGGTTATTTGAATAGGCCTAGACTCAGATGAATAGTGCCTTTGGGACTGCTTTGTAATGTTTTTCAGTGAACTTTGAAATTCAGTATCAATTCGTAGAAAATTTGTAAAATAGCAAATCTTGATGTTTTGGAATCCTCTTGAAGAGATCTATGCAATAGAACCATAATATGTTAGGCTTTAGTTGCAAGTTTTTGCTGTAGATTTGGATTTGTGTTACTAGTGCATAATTATTGGTTGATGTTATCTTTTTCTTAACTGCTGAATAAAGCCATGTCTTGCAGTGAAACTTTTATGGTAGTTTACTCATGTAATACTTGTTTTCCTATAAAAATTTCATGATCAGTTCTTTGGTGTAGCTATTTATTTGATTTAATCCTTGTTTAGTAGACTTTAATTATGGTAAATAGTTTCTGTTCTTAATAAATCATGAATTTATTTCTGCATGTTCTTTTTGAGTATCTTAGCTTGTCCAGGAAGTTTGAGCTTCAGTTCATGTCTAGATCAGGAGCTAAAATTAAATCTTGCTAATATGTTGTCTATTTTGTTTATTTTCTCATATTTATTTCTGTGTAGATAAAATCATTAAATTTTGAGGTTCTGCTTTGTTCTAATTTGACCTGTATAATTCAAGTTTGTTCTATGTGCTGCCTGCATGAATGTTTTGTTGTGATTAAATGGCTACATGTCTTGGCATGATTTTTACAGGGTAGATTGCTTTGTTCATGTTCTGTTTAGTGTAATTTTGGCAGATTTTATTACTGTTTGTACTATGAGTAGTTGATTGGTTAGCAAACTATGTTTTGTTTGTTATAAGAAAACCACCCCCACTTGTTTATGAAGTTAGTCAACTTCTTTTGTGCTGTTGATCATGATGCCTTGTGTAGTTAGATTTGTTATTTAACTACTCTATAAACGATTGCCCATGTGTGTATTTATAATGTTATTCTTGCATTACATATAGATACGACTACTTTGTCAGACGGGACGTACGAGCTGATCCCGGAGTCTGACGGAGGTGATATTGAAACTCAAGTAAACACTGCTGAACTAACTGAAGCCCCGGACCAAAGTTCGGAAGAGCCTAGGGCTGAAATAGTTAGCAACTATCGAGAAGGCAAGCCCCGGACATAACCTATACTTCAAATTAATATCATTTACTGTATTACTTACTTGTGCATTTACAGTTCTTAGGATTTGAATTGAAACCCTAGATGCATGATCCTAGGAACCTATGTACTGAACACTAGACTCGAGTTCGACTACTTCTAACCTTATAGGACCGGTAAAAGTCGAGTGATTGCCTGTCACTCGCGAGCTTTATAGGAATTGTTTGTTTACTTCTGTTATCAATATAAGGACGACGGACGGGGTTGTGATTGATATCATGACTTTATGTGAGACCCCGTCTGTGTTGATGAACTTGCTAAGGTCGCGGTGTGTGGTAGCGGTGGTTAAGTTTTTGAAAGTACTAGCCACATGCCGTAAATATGGTACGCGGCAAGCCTAGTAGCCGATTGGACCGGGGAGTGGATATACCTCCCACTCTCTCTTAGGGATAGGTTTTATTTTATGTTGCGCAACACTACGACTTCTAGGGACAAGGTTCGGCCTTGGAGCCCTGTAGTCGGGGAGAGTGGCACTATCCACAAGCCGGAAAGAAAGGTCAACGGTTGTTTGGAAACGACCCGACGGTGTTCCAAACGTGTGTGTTAGGTTTGTCTGGCCAGATTGAATTTCGATTCAGAATCGTCCGCCTCTCACGATGAAATGAGACTGCTTGATCCCTTTGCCACACAGAGTAATAAGAGCAACAATATTATTTATCAATCTTGATGTTTGCTTAGTTTTCTACCATGATTGAATAGTAGTTGCTTACATAGAATGGTTAATCAACTAGAATCTTGAAAGCTAAAACTTGAAAGTAAGGACATACTCTTTATTGCTTTTCAGGAAAAGGAAAACCAGTGCCTCACAAAACCTTGCATAGTCTAGCTAAAGTGGGCTATTTATACCCGTTGGCGGTTAAGTCTTGCTGAGTATTAGAATACTCAGCCTTGCTGTTGAACTCTCTTTCAGGTATGAGTTTTGAGGATCAGATCGCTAGCTTGACCTACCCTTGCTCGTTGCCTCCTGGCTGGTTCGTAGAGTGGGATACATCTGCGACCGGCAATGACTATGACGAGTGATACCATGCTTGGGCTAGCCTGGTGTCCTTTTGCGACGTGTTGTAGCCGTCGTGTTTTATCTTCCGCTGTTTTAAACTCTGAACTTATAGTTTTGGCTTGTATAACTGCTTTACTACGTTTGGTCTTGTATTAATGTTTTAGAACCAGTTTGTAATAACTTTTATGCATGTGATGTAAAAATTGTGGTTGTAATATCTCTAGACTCGCCTTCGTGCGGGATATGCTTGTTCGATCTGAGAACCGGTGGTTGTATCGGGACGTTACTCGACAGACCAAGAATTGTTCCGTTTGAAGTGCGTTTGTGCTGATGTTGCCTTTATGGTGATGGCCTGCACACTTGAGCCGGGATAATTTAGGCGGTTCTGCCACAGCTGCTGCTCTCCGGCTCCTCCTGGAACAGGAGTTGGAGGTCTTCACCTTCGGTTTGGGGCTCGTCGTCTTCGGAGACGATCCCGAAGTCGAACTCCTCTGCATCCCAGTGCAGAGGAGCGAGTGCCTCGTACGCCACCATCGGGTTGTACTCCGGCGTCGGTTCCTGACTCTTAGGAATAGAGTCGAGGGAGGAGGCGAGGGAGCTTGAAGAAGAAGGGGGAGAAGGATAGTCGATGGAGTTGGAGCCGGAGGAGGAGGAAATCACCATGGTTACTGAAGGTTGGGGTTTTCTGCGCTACTTGGCTTTGGAAGGAAGATGAGTTTGCGGTGAAAGGAGTCGATTTGGGATGAGATTAAATAGTAAAAAGTGGAAGACGGATCGGCAATTTCACATTCTACGAGGAGCCAGTTGCAGAGACGTTGTGTCTTCCATGGCGGTTGTTGTACGCTTTAATGAAGCATCAACGGGAAGGTGAAGCGATGGAGTGGTTTTGGAATTATCATTGCCAAAACCAGGGGGGCATGTGTTATCACCATAAATTAACATGGTTAATTAATGGGTCGCGAGCGAGTTGGGCTTAAAGCAGGAATCAAAGAAGACTTGTGAATCGGCTCCTGCGTGAGCATTTGGGCCGTGTGGGCCATGTATCTTTAAAGATTTAATTCAGTTTGATTAGAGATAGAGTCCGATATGGACACATTAGTTTAGATTGTTTTCCAAGTCTCCGGACTATAAATTTGTACCCTATGATATTTGTAAAAAGATCATCATCACGTTTTGCAAACAACAACTCTCGGCGCACCGCCACCCCTAATTCTAGGGTTTCATCCAAGTAAGCGCCATGCTGCCCTGATCGCTTCTTGCGATTAGGGCAGCGTTGTTCTTGCTTTTACCTTGGTATTACTCGTACTGAAGCGTTTTTATGGCGAGTAGTGCTAGTTATCCTGATTTTCGTAGCATGATCTTTAGTAGATTCATCGTGCTTTTATTGCTTATCATCTACGAACATCATGTCATCTCTGCGCGATCATGTTTTAATCTTATACTAATTCTTGTTGTATGGAATTAGTCGCGTAGATATGACACCCTGCTTCTTTTCCATCTAGTAGATTTAATCTGTTATGGTTTGTTCTTATATTTAAGAATCGGCATAATATCTGCTAGGTTAGGCCTTGCAAACGGGTTGGATGATCCAGTGATGTATTAGATGCTTTGCCTTAGTCTTAACAGGGAATTGATCCGGGAATCGGCTTTCGCTTGTTCTTAGGCCTCTATTCTGGTTAAGGTTTAGTTATTTATTACGCTCATTAGGCCCAATTACGTGTAGGATGTTCCGATCTAGCAGTGAAGCTTTTACCGTCGTGGATTAGATTAGCTAGATTCAATTGAAGCAGCTTTACAGTTATTTGCTTTATTCATTACCATATGGATATGCAGATCCAATCTGACACCGGGACTCGATCGGCTCTTTAAAGCAGATGCAAGAGTCATCCAGGGGAGCCGACCACGGCTCGGACTAATGTTTACACGTGTCTGTGCTTGTAGGCAAATCGTCGCAAGCACGTTCGCACCTTCATGATCGGCTATAGGTCAGGTGGCAAACCCTGCGTCTTATAAAGCCGCGGCGTGTGCCAGGATTGCGGGCCGTTGACGAGGGAGCAGTGCCTGCCAGCGCCCCGGCGACCTCCCAGCTCTACTAGATGGAAAAGAAGCAGGGTGTCGTCTCTACGCGACTAATTCCATGCAACGAGAATTAGTATAAGATTAAGACATGATCGCGCAAAGACAACATGATATTCGTAGATGATAAACAACCAAAGCATGATAGATCTACTAGAAGCCATGCTATGAACATCAGGATAACTAGTACTACTCGCCATCAAAAACGCTTCAGTACGAGTAATACCAAGGTAAAAGCAAGAACAATGCTGCCCTGATCGCAAGAAGCGATCAGGGTAGCATGACGCTTACTTGGATGAAAACCCTAGAATTAGGGGTGGCGGTGCGCCGAGAGTTGTTGTTTGGAAAACATGATGACGTTCTCCTTTACAAATGTCATATGGTACATATTTATAGTCCGGAGACTTCTTGCCGTGCAAGGCAACCTCTAAACTCTTTCCCAAACGAAGACTAGAGATAGATTACAACTCAATAAAGACTCGAAGATTAGATAACATGATCTGGACTCTTCCCTCCACCGGTCCAGATCTTCATGAAGCTTCCAAATATCAGCCGAACCATGCCGTATAATTGTGATAGATTCTAGTCGTCCTATTGTTTCGGCAGTTCTTGTCAACTCCGAGCGAATCTGGACGTGATTCCAGTTGTATTGGAAAGCTTATATCCTTAGCTTTCCATGCATATCTAGAACATCCAAAATGGAGTCCATATGTGGCCTGGGCGTCCATTTTTGTGCGGCCTCTTCCTGCAGTCCGAACCAGCCTCGCGAATAGACTGGGCTTCAACATGGATTAGCCCCGTGACCCCATCTCAGCTTGACCCTTGAGTGCCCAATTATCATTGTATTTGGCCAAACTTATGATATAAGCCTGGCTAGGTGGACTCCTTTACCGTGGGCTTCTTCTGACATTTGGCCTACCAATCCTGGTCAAATTCTGGCGATAACACTTCCCCAGCCTCTTGATCAATGCCCTGGAAAGCCTTGGCGTTACGGAACGCCCAAGGTACTACAGCAGATAGTACGAGCACCATGGTACCCTCCGCTGCAAGGTGATCCTGGTCATCGCTAGAAGTGACCGCTACCCCGACATCCAGCCATGGCGAGTGACCGCCACAGGGTTTAGGCACCAAAACACCTATCCCTTGGCCGTCAGGAAGGCGCTCTGTTATCTATGCCAGATTTTTGAAGGACACCTCGCCCCCACACCAATGAGGTTCTTCCCTCCGGCCATCAGAACCCCAGTATGGGAAGCTCGTATGAGAAGCCTGGAACGGCACCGCCATGAAGAAGACCCCCTGTACCAAGTGGCTACCTACCTAGCCTCCTTGGATCTGCTCTTTGACGAGCAAGCCAGCATCCTGAGGGAGCAGACCCATTGAGCTGAGCAAGCAGAGCTCACGGTAAGACTGCAACAGATCCGGGCAACCCAAGCCAAGGTAAGAGCCGTAGCTGCGGTTAGCAGCGAAGCGGTTGCCCAGGAGAGCCTCAGGCAGGCCCGGGACCGGCGTATGCAAGAATGGACCAGAAGTGGAACGCCAGTCTCGGCAATTGGGGAAGACCATGTTCTACTCAGGACGCCCATCATAGGATGGGGGCTGTGGCGGAACCACCCAAAACTACTGGGCCCGGGTGCTCTGATCTTTGTTGCTAAGCAACTCTGACCCAATTTGGCACTCACCGGTAGTTCCTCGAGTGAAGCCTCGATTAAAGCCAGCTATTCCAGGATCAGCAGACAACACTCACACGAAGGTGAGCCCAGAGATTACAACATAGAACATTTCATACATCTCAGAGTGATTGCAGCGGAAAGGAAATTTATTACAAACCAGGTTCAGAATAGTAAAGTACTACAGAGTTCCATCTACTCAAATTATTTAAGTCCCATTGTTCAGCGGAAGCAGTAAAAGATAACTAGCGAGATAACGTGATGCATCGATAAAGCCTGTACGAAAGCGTCACTCAGCGGGAGGGCGATCAACACCCGCTGAAGGGCCATCCCACTCGACAGACCAACCCGGAGGCAAGGTACACGGCCAAGTAAGACTTGCAAACAGATCCTCGAAGTTAGTACCTGAAAAACAGTGCCACAAGCAAGGCTGAGTATACTAATACTCAGCAAGACTGACCCATCTCCGGATATAACATAGTCCGATAACTAGACATGCAAGGCTTTTTGGTTGGTGGGGTTTGTTTTGCCAAAATGCCGCTAAATGTTGATCCTTAGTTTCAGGTTTTACTTAGCCATATTCTAGTTGGATTAACCATTCTAAATTTGCATCTAACTCTACACAAACATGGTATAGCAACCATTTAATCAACCAGCAGTATTATCATCATCATGTTCCACTTGTTACTCTGTGTGACCGAAAATATTAAGCAATCTCATGCCGTGAGAGGCGGACGATTCCGAATCGAATTTCAACCTGGCCAGGGGAACCTAGACCACACGTATGGGAACCAAGTCACCCACACAACATTTCCCCTTTCTTTCCAGTCCGTGGATCCGGAACACCCTCCCCGATTACAGAGCCCGACGTCTCTGCACCCATACGTCGCGACAAAAATATAAACCCTACTTCTACCAGGAGGGTGCGAGATCGTTCCACTCGCCGGTCCAATCAGGTACTTCAGCTTACCGATTACCATATTTCTCGGCATGTGGCTAGTACTTTCAAACGCTTAACGAAATGAGCCACACACCACGACCTTAACCATTTTTGACTACACCAGCGGGGTATCACAACTACACAACCCCGCCCGTTGTCCTTATATTTCAGCAGGAATTAAAGTCAGTAAAATTCCTATTTGCTCGCGAGAGGCAAGAAACCACTCGACTTCTACCGTACCTAATTACCATGGCAACTAGTCGATAAAAAGATCCGGTATCAAACATAGGTACCTAGGGATTATGCATCTAAGGTTTTCGATCAACGCCTAGAAAACTTAAATGCAGAAAGAAACTATTACAACACATTATAAGTAGATAAATGAATAATAATTCAGAAAATACTGGGATTATGCTCCGGGGCTTGCCTTCTTGGGCACTGTCAGGCAGAAAAGCCTCTGGGGCTTGGCCCAGGTCTTGAGACAAGTTAGCACAGTTCAAAGTGAACCCCTGATCCACACGAGAGTCCGCGGGCACCAATTCGTAGTCCCCGTCCGCGAGATTAACCGTTTCTATATGCAATGCAAGATTATGAGTTATTCAAGGATAACAATTTCTTTCCTTCATGATAAAGTTGTAGTTCAACAAAAGTTAACTTAGTGATGATTTCCACATTTCATTTCATGGGCAGTCATTTATAGAGTAGTTTCTAATTTCACTTTTCTTCATAAAAGAGCTGTGTGGTTTGGTTTTCAATTTTTATCATTATAACACATAGCATGCTTTCATTATTTCATAACAACAAAACTACTAAAGAGCTAGTGATGAACAACTAAGTAATGCAGATCCAAACTTAAGCATGTATGGTATAAATTTCAGATTCTAACCATAGAGCAAGTACCACAACTATTCATGTAAGCAGATTACTCTAGTTACTTAACTTTTTTGTACAGAACGTTTTGTATGGGTTATGGTGCTACAAAATTTATGGAAGCATCTACCAAGCATCTACTTAGTACTGTAATTTATCCAGATTTTATTCACTTATACAGCAGAGGTGACAAAAAGAACAAAAACAGCAAGCCATTAACTAAGATTAATTCTACAGAGAGTTACATTAGGGATATGGTCCTCAATTTTTTACCAGAGCCTATTCATGAGCTAAACATACTCCATAAAAATTATCAAGCTTTATATCCACCAGATAAATTATTTATGCGATTAATTTAACATGAGTTAGCATAAATTTCTCACAGATCAAATGACCAGTAACGCATGTGAACTTTTTATTACACATAGATCGTACTCTGCACAAGAACATGTCAAAAGATCATGATCAGATATTGTGTAGTTTACTCAGAACAAAAATAGTAAATCTAGCCATAAGATGCTAAGCATGATTTTTAACTAGAGCAAAACTCAGTAACTGCAGCTCAAAATTTTCAGGAAGGATCACAGAGCCAAAAAGAGACTTCAAAAATAAATATAGATTTTTATGAGTATACAAACTATATATGATGAATTAAGTTGTTTAAACAAGCATAAATCATGGTATATAGCAAAAGAACTCTAATAAATCTGAAATTTTTGTATTAACAAGGTTTCAGTTACACATGTACGCAGTATAAAATTCCAGAGCAAGTTCATGCATATGTTTCCCAGTATTAAATCGAGTAAGCCAACAACAGATTAGAGAATCTTGATTGTTCCAACATGATAATTATTTTGGTTGTGTGCCATCTTTTTACTGTAGCTTAAAATTCCAGTAGTGATAACATATTCAAAAATCAAGGTCAGTTGTTGAGTAGAACTTCCTGAACATGAATAGGGTGATTTTCTTATTCTTTTTCCCAGATTAAATTTGGTTGAGTTTCTGCAGATGTGACTGTTACAAAATTTGTAGATCTTGTTACAAGGATTCTAGATCCGTTGAGTTTATATTTTTACGATTTTTCTACGGTTTGTTCTGCATTTTAGAAGTTCACTGGTATACACTGGAATTCTTGCAAACACACCCTTGAACGAAAAAAAGAATTTACAACCGGGTCCTTCGCCGGCCTTCTCCGCCACTGCAGCTCGCCCGGTGGTGTTCTGCTAGGCAGGGCTTACCGGGGCTGCAACGGGGAGGCGCGTGGGAGAGTAGAGATCGAGGAACACCTACCCTGGTCGGCGTTCGAGGGTTCGGTGCACGGAATCGAGCTCGTCGGCGTCAATGGCGGAGCGGATGTTCGGGTCGCCGGCGTTGTAGGTGAAGGAGAGCTCGGGGTAGGGGAACAGGGCGCGCACGAGCACCGCGAGAGCTTGAGGATGTGCCTGGGGTAGCTGTCGTGCTCGGTCTCCCTCTGGGCTAGCCGGTCCGCGGTGAGCCCGAGCTCGCCGGCGGCGGCGCAGAAGGGGGAACAGCGACGGGAAGAGTCTGGGTTCGATTCCGTGTGCGTGGAGCTCAACTGGAGGGTGGAGAAGCTTGTGGGGTGGTCGGATGGAGCAATGCAGGGCCGAGGTGGCTGGTCCGCGCGAGCTAGATCTCGCCGGCCATGGCGGAGCGGCGGGAGGAGGAAGAAGGAGAAGAAGCCGCGCAACGGCGGGGCTCTGGGGTTCTTATAGGCCAAGGAGCTCCTGGGCGAGTGGAGTAGCGTCTGGGGGAGGCGGGTTTGGGTCCGAGGCGCACGACGGCGAGCGGGCGGAGCGGCCAGTGGCGCTGCGCATGGCGGGGGTGTCGTGGCGGCTCTGTAAGGATCGATGGACCAAGAGGGGGGTGAATTGGGCCTTTTTCAAATTTCTAAGATAGTTAAAACAACCTTAACCTATGCAATGCTAGTAAGGCTCAATTCACCAATCGGCTAAACAAAGCAAACTACACAAGCTAACAAAGATATGAAACTAAGCAAGGTAGAGCTAAGCTATGATCTCTAAGGTCAAGCACATGAAAGATTGCATGAAAGTAAGTGCTTGAAATGAGAGAGAGTGCAAGAGACAACCGGATTTTTTTTCCGTGGTGTCGATGTGTTGGCACACACCCCTAATCCACGTTGTGACACTTACTAAGAGTCTTGTCACCTCCCATGTCACCGAGACTTGGGCGCCCACTAAGAGTCTCCGTTCACCATCCCGGCGTGGTGGAGCTCAAGCCGCGTACAATCTTCTTCTCCGGGCTCCCACAATCCTTGGCAGGCTCCGCGAGAAACACCTCGATCACCAAGATCGCCTAGGTGATGCCAATCACCAAGAGTAACAAGCAAGGGCCTTCACTTGAGCAAGAACCGATCACCAAGAACGGATGCACACAAGCTTCTCTCTACTCAAGTCCTTAGCCTTGCTTCTTGAATGATTGAATGATCAAGTATGTGAAGGATGAAGCTCAAGGTGGCTCTTGACTATATTATGAGTGTATGGATGTTGCCTGGTGTCAAGAGTGGCAAAATGGCCCATTGGAGGGGTATATATAGGCAGCTCACACGAATAGAGCCGTTGGAGAAAAGCTGCCAGAAAACTGCGTAGCACCGGTTAATCCGACGATCCTCCAATAGCCAGCGTCGGTTTAACCGATGAATGTAAACTGCCCCTTCTGAAAACTAGCCGTTACAACTTGGGCAGATTAACCGACGTATCATCGGTTTAACCGGTGAGTGTAGTTGTCCACTGATCAACTGGAAAACCAAGTCTCTGGACAACTGCACCGATGTTAACTCAAAACCATCGTCGGTTTAACCGGTGAGTACAACTTCAGAAATCCCTGGAAAAACCATCTCACTGGTCAATTGCACCGACGTCTCAATTCAAACATCGTCGGTTTAACCGGTGTATAGAACCTTGAAACACCCTGGAAAAACCAACTCTGGACTAATGCACCGACGTTCAATTTAAACGCATTGGTTTAACCGGTGTATTGACTTGTCCAGACTCTGCTGACTTCGTTTAACCGACGTATAGAAAAATGAAAGCGTCGGTTAAACCGGTGTTAAAGACTTTTTCTGATTTTGCCTTTTCTGATTTGAATCTTGAATGAAATCCAAATATTCTTGACATATAAGTTGAGAACCACTTATTTGAACTTCTAGGAACCTGAGTGACCATAGTGTGTATCCATTTTTGATTGACCATGTCCATGCTCAAGTTACTTGGCCTTAACCCCTCTTAATAGTGCGATCACTACAAAACTATAAAACCTATACTAACCTGAGTGTCCTTCTCAACCTTATGACACTTAGGACTAGAAAGATCCTTAGTCTTGACATATATATGAGTTGAATACCGAGATCGCCTTTTTGGATAATGAAATTGAGGGGCCTCTTTTGACATATGACCAAATGAGCGATAATGATCTATTAAGCTGCACAAACTCATTAGTCACAATAATGGTTGTCATTAATCACCGAAACATACCTTGAGGGCCTAGATGCTTACAGGCTCGGGAGGACGCCCAGGACGCGTGTGAACGCGGGGAGGTGCCAAGGGGCAAGCCAGGTGGCGCTGGAGGGCTTCCCGGGTCCATTTGGCCGCGGGCGCGCCGTGGACAAGGTCCACTGGCGGCGTACGGCGGGCGGCGGGTGAAACAGAGTAAGTCGAGAGGAGAGAGATGGAGGTGAGGGCATATCTACAATTTCTGAAATTCCAGGGACCTGTCGGTAAACTAAAAATATCTCCTACTTAGAGGGCTCAAATGAAAAAGTGTTGAATACCAATTTTGCATAACTTTTCAGGATCTACAACTTTTATGTTATGCAAATTTTCATTTGAAACTCACATTTTGAACTATTTGTAAATTTGCAATCTTGCACAAAAGGGTTTTGATTTTACTTAGTTTTTGATTTGTTTTTGGCTTAAGTTCAATTGAGCACATGTCAATTGAAGTACCTCTCATGGGCCAATTAAAATTTTGTGCACATTTTTTAATTGAAATTTGAGTAGCTTTTCACTCTTTTTCCTTTCTCCTTTAATTTCTTTTGTTTACTTTGACTTTTATTTGACCCCTTCTTTTTGAATTAATTTCCCCCATGTTTCTTTTAAGTTTAAGTAAGGTACATTGATTGTGTTTAAGTGTACTGACACCTGAGGTGTCACAAGGACCACTGTTGGGAACTCCACAAGCCCCGCCCGAGAACCCTGAAGGGTCTACTGCCGCCATTGAAGGAGAAGCTGCTGCGCAACCCCTGGAAAACGGAAACCTAGAAGACGGCGAGTTGTCTGTTCCCCTGGAAGCACGTTCCGCCCCGGAAGAAGGCTTGCCCCGCGAGTAGAATGCCCGACGCCACCCTAGTGTAGTACCCTCCCGGCCCCTTTGGCTTAAGTTATACCCACATTTGTGACCTTTGTACCCGATCGTGTAGTACGCATTTTGGCCTTGCACCAATGTTGTGCCCCCTCGCAGTAATAAAATTGTTTGTGCTTGTTGCTTGCTAGCTTGTGTGCTCGTTGTTAGTTTGTGTGCTTTTCGGCGGAAGGTAGATTCTTCCTTTTCAAAAATATGAATTAAACAACTTAAACATCACTTAATCCTAATCCCAATCTCACAAAGACTCTATCCAATCTACATATGGCTTCTCGAAGCGGTACAAGGGCCTCCCACAACCGGACCCCTGCAGCCTCTGGCGCGGGAGTACCGCTCAACGGACAGAACCCTCCTCAGGGAGAACAATAAGTGAGCCAGAATGGAGGAGGAAACTAAGGAGAAGTGCCACTGCCACCACCACCACCCCACGGGGACCTGGTACAGATAATACATAATCAGACACTCATACTGGAAACTCTGGCCAATGCCCTCGTCAATAAGCGGCCAAGAGAGCAGACCATGAATGACAAGTTGACAGCTTTCCTGAGGACCAAACCACCCACCTTTGCCGGATCCAGCAACCCCTTGGATGCAGACGACTGTCTGCGTGTGATCCAGAGGAAGCTCGAGCCGTTCGAATGCCAAGATCGAGACAAAGTTCTTCTGGCAACCCACCAACTCACCGGGACTGCCTTAGCATGGTGGGAGAATTACTGCGCCGCTGCCGAAGATGCCTCCACCATCACTTAGAAGGAATTTGTGAAGGAGTTCCGCCGCTATCATATTCCCTCGACCACCATGAAGCGCAAGGCGGATGAGCTCCGCGCACTGCAGTAAGGAAGCATGTCAGTAGAAGAGTACACCTACCAGTTCATGGAGCTGCCCCGATATGCACCAGAGGAAGTGGACAATGATGAAAAGAAGTAGGACATGTTCAAGAAGGGATTGAACCCAGAACTCCGGACCTTGCTTACCCCTCAGATCTACCCGGACTTCAACACTCTGATGAATAAGGCCATCATCATAGAAAGAGCCAAAGCTGAAAAAAGGAAGGATAACAAGTGCAAGTTTCTGGAAAGCAAGGCCCGCCAGCAGGACCACTTTCAGAAACCAAGAAGCTTCAGCTACACTGCACCAAGAGGGAGTCACATTGTTTTATTGATTTGAGTGCATAGGAGCTTGAATTCAAAGTTGAATTTGAATCCAAATAGTCTTGAGTTGAGAGGAAAAAGAAAAGAGATAGGAAAATTGGAAAACCCAACCCAGTCCACCTCATTCTCTGGCCCAGCACTCTCCCACCTCCCTCACTCGCGCGGGCCTAGTCCCCGGTCGAATGGGCCCCCGGAACACTGGAATCGATCAACTCCGGCAAGGCGCCACCGCGGGATATGTCTCCGGCGACGCAGCGCCGCCGCCCGTGCGCCCAAACGCCCTGAGCCGCACGATCTCCATCGGATGGGCCGAAACAAACCAGCCCGAGGTCAACTAGATCAGATAACGGTCAGTGCTGGCGTTTATGCAAAGTAGTCCCTGTGTTTTTCCAAAAACAACCCGCCATCCAGTTGCGTGCAAAAGTAATTGCACGTGGGTCCTGTTTTTAATGTTTTAGACCCTGGGTTTCTTTAAAATAGAACCCGCCATCCAGGTCTGTTGTTTTTGCGAGTTAGACCCCAGAGTTTTAGTTTAATTACATTTTAGTCCTCGGTTTTGCCCAGAAACCCCCCTGGAACTCCAGTTTTCTTACAAATAGGTCCCTGGATCTTGTTTTTGGCCTAGATTATGCGTTTTAGCTCCGTTTTAGGCGTTCTTTATGTCCACGCGATTGTTGTAGCGCGTAGAATAGTTCTAGCTTAGTTTTGTCTGCTGTTTTCATGTATTGTTGTACTGTTTCTTAGTTTTTGCTATTATTTGCATGTATGTTTATGTTGTGCCTTGTTTTTGGCCATGTGCTCGTGAGTAGACATCGATCCATCTGAGGAGCCCCAGTACCAGTACCAGGAGCCATCATCTGAGCAGTTTGAGCAGCAGGAACAGTTTGAGGAAGGCAAGTATAACATGAACTACACCTTTCACTTTAAATACATTTTCATACTGCATTTTAATACTGTATGCCTATAAGGACTTCCCTAGCCACTTTATATCCTTTATATATATCCTTTGGGTTGCATTTTGGTTAGTTGTGCTAGGTGCCGCGCTATAACACACTTGGTCCTTTTTAATTAATTTGATTAATGGTATATGCAACTTAATTCTGAGAGTGGCCCGTTTGAGGGGCTCACGTCTCGTTAAAATTGATTTTGTTGGAAACATGGTTTAGGGGGCTAGCACGGTGCTTACTGCCTGGTTGGCCACTCTCCATAAGGACCGGTTCATAGAGCGACAACCTGGGACAACAGCGCTACCACAAGACTGGAATGAGACGGTCTTGGCTTACTAATTAGGTCATTTTGGTTCGGGAGTAACTTACCGACGGGGCAAGAGGGGTGGTGAGCTTCAATGGTCCCCAGGCTACGAGGCTTGGTCTGCGTACCCCTCGAGGTGGTCACCATCGTTGCGGAGCCTGATTCCTTTGCGGTTACACCTTACCAACGTGTCCTTTGTAACGGCCTCGTAGTGAGTTTGCTAGTCATCTCACCTAAGGAAGTGTGATGAACAACTAGCGTAGCTCACGACTTGTGGGTAAAGATGTGCAACCTCTGCAGAGTGTAAAACTGGTATACTAGCCGTGCTCATGGTCATGAGCGGCCCAGATCCTCCTTTTGATTAGTGGGGTTATCTTCCTTCGACGAGGCAGGTTTCCCCGGGTGGCTTGGTTTGGTTAGGATCTCAGTAGTTTCATAATTTAATTCTGATTAATTACTATGTAACTGGGTATAGTAACTCATCCACTTGTAGTAATTAGCTTTAATAAAATTTTGCCAAGATTAAAAGCTAATGCAGTTGAGTCAGCCAACCTTAGAGCCTCATAGTTTGTGTTATACTTGTTGAGTACAAGTTGTGTACTCACTCTTGCCTACTCTACTCTTTTTCCTCTTGGGACACTCTACTGCTGCTCAGTTCCTACCGATGCGAGGAAGTTCGCTCAGCACTACCAGGACTACGAGGACTTCTAGGCATTCGTCTCTCAGTCGACGTCCCTGTGGCGCCCTGCTCAGCTTCCGACGAGAGTTATCGTTTATGTACTATGCTTCCGCATACTCTGTATCAGACATTTTGTCATTAACGTAATAAATAACATTTGTACTCGCTTTATTATATCTTTTACGTGATATGTGCTGTGATATATTGTTCATTCTGTTGTATATACGTGTGACTTGATTCTGGCACGTATATGATTGCTCTGTTTATGTCCTTTTATAAACCGGGTGTTACAGAGTGGTATCAGAACTATATCGACTGTAGGACAAAAGCCTAGATAGAACTGGTCGAGTTTTAGGACTTCTTCTCTCTCAGCCTTGTCTGCTGAAACTATTTTGCTATTATATTCCTTGAAATTCCAAGATTTTTAGTCGTCTTGCCTTGATTTCTCTCTATAGAATAGTTTCCGTAGATTTTGGCCTGAAGAAAATCATCTGACCATCATAGGTATAAGCTAGATGACCCCTTTATAATAATTCGATAGAACGTTCTGCGACGAGCTGTGTTAGTCGAGTGGTGTGTTAAACTCGACTAAAGAATGAACTTTTGAATGCTTGTGATTATGCAAATGTTTGATTTGGATCTTTGGTTGATTGCATAGCTTAGTAGTTAAATTTGTTTAATGAAAATCAGTCTCAAGTTAAAGTTTAATTAATTAATAAAATGAGTTAGATCGTTGCGGGTAAAACCATCCACTCTATCCTCTCTACCTTATCATGCCTTGGGTTTCTCCTGTCTTGCTCGTCGAGAAGAAGGATAGCGCGAAGAGGATGTGATATTCCAGGATTCATCGACGAGGACGTCGGTTTCTGTAAGAGGGTAGGGATGTGACACCCCGGCCTATAGATAGAACAGGAGAATTTGAGAATCTCTCAGATGAGGCAGAAGTGTTATGCTATATTTCTCTTTTTCGGGTTTATGTGACATCTATCTGGAGTTAGCAGCAGTGATGCGTAGGTAGTGTTGTCCAAAAAAGATAGAACCTTACATAGTGAGGTTTTCTCTCTTCTTTGACCTTACCAATCTATGCTTCCTTTTATCCCAGCTCAATGTCGGCAGAACAAAAAGGCCTTGAAGACAGTGCAATGGGTGATGATGTTCATGCAACAGTTTCCGTGGAGCAGCCGATGACGTTACAAGTTCAGTCTTTGCAAACAACATACCACCCAAAGAATGGTGAGAAAGCTTGCCCGTGTTGCCAATTCTACGGTGTTCCTTGTCGTCAAGTTCGTGCGACTGAAGATGAAGCTACAATTAGGAGGAACCAGAGGTTGTTCTCCAGTACAAAGAGAAAGAGGTCTTGTCAAGAGCAGCTAGCAGAAGATTCCCTTTTCCTTGACGGCCCATCGGTCGATGAGCTACAAACCATCCAGAAGAGAAAGGATCCTGAGTGCTCTAGAGATACACAGGTCAAGAACCAAGCACTCTATGATTTTTTGATGGATTGACTATCACTATGAATGTGATTCAGCCACGCGGTCGCAAGGAGTCCTAAAAAGCAAGCAGAAGAAATAATGCAAGATGTGATGATAAGTTCAC